>NC_081344.1:11779135-11784097 GCF_029784015.1 Lycium ferocissimum | reverse complement strand
CTACGATTGATTCTTGATTTGGGGTTTGGGAGTTTTTTGTTTGTAGTTTTTTTTTTAAAGGGTTTGGATGGAATCGGGGTTTATAAAAAATTCTCCCTGGGGCTTATAATCGAGTTTATTGAGATCCCTGTGACTATCGTTAATGAAAAGGATTTTCCCATGTGCTAGATGTGGGGTTGTGTTTGATTATTTTCTCCTTACTTGTTTTTGCTTCGTTTATATCGTAAACTAACCCTTGTGGGCCAAAATTTTACCTACGACCCTGGTGTTGTGCTCATATTTCTCTTGCTACCCCCTTTTTGGGGGGGGGGTTTTTTTTCGGGGGTGATGTTGGGAGCCCAAAACGGGTTTCGAGGCATTCGTCAAAGACGTTTGGGTAAAATTATTGCCCCCGATCTCTCCTTGGATTTACATTGTTCTCATCCTTAAACGAAGTCGTACCCGGTTTAGTATTATTTTATTCAAATTGTAAACTTTTTGACTCTTGTATGATCAAATAAATTTTGGGAATTTCTTATAATAACGGTATTTATTCCGCATGTTGTATCAAATTAAGGTAGTTATACGAAGGGTTTAAGCCCACGGGAGGGTTAGTGTGGGTGCCCGCATGATCCATGATTTGGGTCGTGACATTTCTGATATGACATTTTCTAAGTGAATTTTGGTACACTTTGAACATAAAAATTTTTGCAATCTAAAATAGAATCCTCTACCACCCTATTCTTACACGAACTAAAAAAGAAAAAAAAAATTCAAGAGAACAAATAAATTACTTTGTTTGTTCACTAATTCAGGTCACGTCCAAAAGAAATTAAACATAATAAAAAGTATAACTCTGATTTCTAATTCACTACTTAGTAGTAAGTACATTCTTGTTTTCATTACTTTTTATCTTTTCTTTTATTTTACTTATATTTTTTTAAAAATTAATTAGTTTATTATCTTTTAAACTCAAGGGTTGCTAACTTCGATCATGACGATGGCTTACACGAAAAGAGGCGGGGATATTAGGCCTCACTTTTAAATAAGCGACCAAAAATCTTAGCCCAAACTACTTAATATAAAGGGGTACAGGTGGCCTCAGGCCGATTTGGCTGACTGGTTGTAGGTTTCTTTCTGGGCTATTTGCATGATCCTTAAATGCGGAATTTGGTCTTTAATTTTTGTCCCGATTTCTTTGGTCTTTAATTTTTGTCCTTCGCTTAAAAAGATGGCTGAAAATATTTTTAGGTTCTGGGTTCGAAACCCAGCAGAGTTGAAAATAATAATAATAATTTCGCAGGCCTATGCCTTTTCGGGCAAAGTTACATAGAACCTATGCCGGAGACGGCAAACTTTGCCTTAAGGCATAACTAAAAGTCTGCCGCATAAGGCAGACTTTTTGCAAAAGCCTTGCCTTGTGATTTTTTTTTTTTACTGAGTGAGGGTTCGAACCCAGAACCTCAGGGTATTTTCGGCCACCTTTTTAAGCGAAGGGAAAAAAAAATTAAAGACCAACAATTTGAGGGACCAAAATTAAAGACCACCCCAAAAAAAGGGAAATCCGCGGAAAAAAATGTTTCTTTTTCATATGGCTTCGAGTATATATTTAAGTGTCTTATACTGATTTACTTGATTTTGTTGAGTTATAATTACATTATATTCTTTCTTAAATAGTTTTGTTATTAGAATTTATATACGTACGCGCGATCGCGATCAAGGTTAATAACGTAATCATGAATATACGAATTTATTGAACAATTTGAAGATGCACCTTGTTGTAAATAATACTATAAAGCTTACATGAGGGAATATTGGCATATTTAACACTTCGACAGTTATAATAGTTAATACTTATAAAAAAACAAACTAATTTATAAACTTAGTTTATTGTTTTAAATTTGTTAATAGTAACTTTTAGCATTATTTAATTATTTAATTTATTTATTTTACAAATTAACCAAAATCATAAATATCTCACACAATCATATTATCCTTTTGTATGCATTTTTGTTTACTATAATATTTTCATTATTTTCTTATTTAGTGTTTTACCCATAATTCGAATAATGATTTTGAATTACTTATATTTATTTTTCAATTTGGGAGGATACTGAATTTTAGTTTTAATTATTGATATTATCTACATATGAATTTAAAATTGTATTTGTTTTATTCAATATCTATTAAAATTTTCAATTAGTGGCCCTATCCATAGAGTATGATATTTACACGATCATAAATCAAAGACCTTCCTTCTCAAATTAGAATATGCCTTATATATATATATATATATATATATATATATATATATATATATATATATATATATATATATATATATATATATATATATATATATATATATATATTTCTATAGTATAATTTTTTATACTTCTTATTTTTCTTGTTTCATATTTATTGTACGTTTGCATTTTAGTACTTTTATCATCCGATTGTTTGTTGTTTTTCACCTTTGTCATAACTATCACTCTTTAAGTATAATATAAGCAGTTAGTATGTGTTTCTTAACAATATTTATTCTATTTCTACATTTTCATATAACACAAGAAGAAAAACAAAAGTTAATTCAATGTCTGTGAAGAAAATTTTCTACTTGCTTGTTTAGACAAAATTACTATCTCTTAATCGATAACTGTCAATGCACATTGTATAAATTATTAAATGTTTAAGGTTCAAAATTGCAATCACAAAAGCGGATACAATATATCTAGGTTTCCAGTTTGATTTTTATTATTTGATTGTGCGAATGTTGACTTCAATACGATCCACAACCTTTGTTGAAAAGGTTGCAGGAAAGAGAAAAAATTACTTCCTCCATTTAAAATTATAGTAATATTAATATGTTATGTGCAATAAAATTAGAAGGTTTAATTTATTGATGAATGTTATATTCCCTTTATCCCACCCTCTATGGCACCCTTTCGCTTCCCGAGATTCAAACTCGTATGAACTTTGCGTAAAATTTTAAGATGTATTTTTTCACCAAATTGATATGAGAAAAGTTTAAAAATTATAATACTTTTCATGTAGTTTTCAAATATATAAATTTTAATCCTAAAATATTAAGTTAATTTAATCCAATTTAACTTCAAAGTTTAGTCAAATTGATTCTCAAAAAGCGAAAAGTGCCACATAAATTGGGACGGAGGGAGTAATTTTTTAAGAGTTGAGTTCATAAGTTACTCACAGATTCCAGGCTAAGATTACAAAGAAACACATTATTGTATTAATTTTATTTGAATCTAATAATATCTTTTTATCATACTGCTTAATATATTTAAAATAATAAATTATGAAATGTGAAAATTAATTATTTATATAATAAAATTTTAGCGACGTCACTGATGTAAACCTGTCACGCCCCGAACCATGGCCCGGGCATAACCGACGACCTCGATTTTGTGCATGCGACCGAGCGAACTATATGGCTTAACTGGCGAATCATCATGAGGCATGTTTACGAGCGAAATATAACACGAAGTGTATTTAATAGGCTTTTATAAAACATAGTAAGTTACAATATTAAACACAAGTACTTGGTTAAGTCATGAATGCGGACAATATCATAAATGAGCCAAAACCGGCTAACCAACTCGGGAAGTCTAACCGCTGACACTTGTCTTGTCTATGAAACCTCTAACATGAGTCCGAAACACGTAGCATACTCTTGGGACAAAGGTCTCAAAGATACCTTTAGATGCAAAACTAAATAAAGAAAGACAAAGTGCCAAACCCCGAATGAGATGGAGCTGCAATAAGATGGTACGTGCGCATCCTAACGAGCGAGAGCGCGTCGTCACATAAATCCGCACTGCATCGTGAAATGCAGCCCCAGGCAATAGAAAGGGGACGCCAAAGATATTGAATGTACTGGTATGTAAAGCAACTGAATGAAATAAACGTGGCACATGAAATAACATGATAAAAACTGAAACTGAAAACCTGGACATGAACATGAGCAGGAGCATGAGCATGGGTACATATATATATATATATATATATATATATATAACATAAGCAAAAACATGATAAGTAGGGAGGCATTTCATAAACCAACCGTGGGATATCACCATGTAGGTACGTGGAGTAGGTACCTCGCGGACGTGAGCTCTCATACCTTGCCGAGGTATAAGGTGGTAACGTGCTGACGGATTCATTCGATGTAAATTAAGGAATCGTCCTAACCGGGCGGAGCGATCCTGTCCTATAGTGGTTACGTAGTTCAGGCTATCCGAGCCTTCTTATTCGTGCAATTCTGCAAAAATATGAATACGATTTAATTGGCTTAAGTCCATGATTTTCGTGAATTAACTTGTACTTGTCTTGAAATCATGATTTCACGAAATAACTTATAAACATGGTTTCATGAAATAACTTGTATTTAGTATGTATGTATCTTGAGTCATGGCATGAAGATAGTTATATAATCATAATTGCATAAAACTCGTAGACATGCCAGGATATTCATGAAATAAGCATTTTTATTTAAAAACATGCATATGCAAGGAACCTACGGAATACAAGATATGGTTTTCATGGATTCTGTACCGATTCTCAATAATCATATGGACTTATTAAGAACACAATGATAGAATAATAGCAATTAAGTACATAATATAATCATGGACATGAACCTGGGGTTATTATGAGCATGGTGTAGAAACCTTAGTTTTCGTAAAGATTCATGCTTTATGGATTAAGGGCGTGGGAAAGAATAATGATGTTCCTACGTAGATGGCAACTATTACATACACAGTAGTAAACTTAGTTGAACTTTGCTTTGAAGAAAGATTTTCCAAAATCTTGAATTCTTGAACCTTGAGATGGTTTCTTGAAAACCCCTGAATTTAAGAATGACAGTTTTCTTGTTTAGATTTTGAAGGATATGTATTAGAATTGACTTGAATAATTAGAATAGGCTTACTTTGAAAATTGTTCTTGATGATGGAAGAGGGTAGA
>NC_081344.1:11758007-11779035 GCF_029784015.1 Lycium ferocissimum | reverse complement strand
CGGATAGAAGATGTTCCGGCGAAGTTGGCAAACTCCACTTTGTTGCGGGTGTCGCCGGGTCCAGCATACTATGCCATGATGTTTCATTCGAAGTTAGAGACTTTGCGTACGAGTCGTGGGTTTTGGGAGCCGCTTTGTATCATGATATGAGTTGTGTACAGCTATATATTTTATTTGATTTAAAAGCAACGAAAGAGTCTTATTATGTATGAATAATCTTATTAAGTATGTTTGCTTTAAAGGTTCAAAAAAAAAAAAAAAACTCAGTACGTAGTAAGAGTCAGAGGGTTCGCTCGGCTCGATTACGGGGGTCGGTGCCCATCACACCCTAGTGAGATCGGGGTGTGACAGTTTATTAGATTTTTGAGTGAACTAATTACTTATTGAATTCGAAAGACTCAGTGAAATCCAGAAGAGAATGATAGAATGAATGGGAGCTAATCGCTAAAATCCTGCATTTGTCATGTCTACTAACCTTAGGGGTCGTTTGGTAACTGGTTAGAGTTATGCAGTTATTAGTAATACATGGATTAGTTATGACGGAATCTATGCACTATTTTATGCAGGGTTTAGTTAGTTATTCATGTATTAGCTATTCCACCTTTTCTCCTGCATAAAATAATACATAGATTCCCTCATAACTTATATATGTATTAGTTATTCGGGTTTCTAAATTGTAAACCAAACAACGTACTAATTTTATGCATGAATAACTCAGATCATAACTGGCAACCAAACACAGTATTACTTATGCAGGACATGAATAACTTACTCCTAACCAGCTACCAAATGACCCCTTACTTCTCATATTAATAGTAACCTTTGCTTTCATTGTCAATTGTCTTTAATTACATTTGTAGTCGATAATCATGGTTTATAACCACAACAAACTCAAGTTTTGATCACCTGAATAATACTAAGCAAGATTTTGTTTGAGTAATTATTTGTGTCAATCATGTGGAGACGATCTAACTACTATACTATCTTTGACTAGCGAAGCACTTAAATTATATTGTGTTTTGCGCTCACCAAGAATCGACCATCTTGGGGACCTGGATGGAAAAAGGCTATGATAACTGCATGGAATGCTAGCTCCAAGGATGATTCTATGAAGGAAGCTGACCACACTGCTCTCATGACCATTAAAGATTCAGACCCTGACTTTAAGGAAGACTCCTGGTAAGGTGTTCTTGACCTTAAGAAGCTAGATGGCATCCCTAAGAAAAGCCTTATGACCCTGATAGTAAATCTGAGTCTTATGACCCTGATAGTAAATCTGAGTAACGAATGTTGGGACATGAGTAACGAAAGAGTTGAGTTGCTTTGTACCATTGCCAGCTTAAAGAATAGGCCCATGAATGTCGAGATTAGCAAAAACAAAAGGGAAAAGGAAAATTACTCCCTGAAGGAACGGGTAGCTCAACTTGGTTCACTTATCTTAGCTTTTCAAGCCGAGGCTCTAAAGCTAACTACAAATGTCGGACTCATTCTGAAAAAAACAACGCCAGAACCTACATAAGAGGATTTGGGGACTATAATTGAAAAATCTGGTCGCGGAAGAGTCAAGTTCTTAGCAAACACAGGTTACAAGGTAAGAAGACTAAAAATCACAGACCGACACTTCGAAAGGAAGGATGAAACAGGTAAAGAAAAGAGATCCAAGATAGGATAGGCTCCTAACACTAAGCTCTTATTGTTTTTGCAGGAAAGAGTGACAAAAAGCAAGCAAATCTGGGATATGAACATGCGTGCTCAAAATCATACAACATGAATGAATCAATAATTATATTCACTCTTATTGTTAGAAGGAGAAAAGACAGAAAGGGAGGAGGATTGCATATGGATAGGGGGAACAAGTGTCAAAAAATCAAAAGAAGTAAATGAATAGAGATTGGGAAGGATTCTCTAAAAATGGGTCAACCTTAGAATGATTAAGATTGCACATGTATCTCTCAATGTCCAGAATGGTTGTTCAAAATAAGTTAATGCATTAGTTAAACAATATTTTACTCAGTCTTGTACAATTGTTTGTATGTCCTAAACCATGACAGCTCATTATCTCATAACTTCTAATAGATATGTGATGGCACAAGACTAGCTTGATCATGAGACTGTGAATGGTTCATAAAATGACAAGTATATACATCTATCCATATGTTAAAATGCACATTTAGGCCATTAAGACAATTTGAAATACTTGCCACTCATCCTGTTCAAAAACCAAATTCCTACTCAGTGTTTTTTTTAAAAAGGAGTACGGGGCCTGTAACTGTCATTAGACATGAAAAAGAGCCTTTTATGATGACTCTGTTTTGAAAACATACAACCATCATGTCACTCTCTTCCCAAGACTTACACATGGACTAAAACTCATTGAAATAAGAAATTCAACAAGAAATAGTTCACTTCTCTATTCATCTTCCCTCAGATGTCACAAATTGCTTACAAACTCACGAGATTCTATCTCGAAACTCAAAAATGGATTAACATGCTTCAACCTCTGCCACTCCTAAACAATTTTCGGCCACTGCTCTAATCACTCCAAACCTTTCATCACCTCTACCAACCCTACCTCTACCAATCCTCTCAACACAATCGTACCACAAACCAACTCATCCATCGACACTTCGTCAACCCTAAATCCAATAGAAACCCCAATACTATCCAACTCATTACAACCAGGCGGGGCTGAAATACAAAACAGAAAATATACCACCCGATCCAAGGGGTTCGTAGAGGCGATCTAATTCATGACTCTGTCAATAATGAAAACCCTGAAACACCTGATGAGTCTGGAGTAGGTCTTCAAAAACAAATAGAGGAATGGAATAAAGGCTAATGGATGAAGCCAAGGAATTGACGAGGGCAGAATGTGAGGGGAACAAATGCAGAATCCGGAGTCAACTCAAACCCTTAACTCTCATAATGGGACTTACCTTGTAGGGATTAAGTTCAGTCGACTTGATGCAAACCTAGTCTATAAATATTCAAGTCATGCCATGAAGAAGTTTTGTGTTCTCGCAAAGAGAGAAAATTAGAAATTGAGCAAACCTTGTCAAACCCAATTGAGAGAGTTCTATTACAGAAATGTAACCCTGATACTACGAAGTAGATTGAAGAAATTGTTTCATAGAGTTTATGTGTTACAGTTCTTGAGTCTAGATTTATCTATTAGGTTGGTTCATTAAGTTGTA
The DNA here is from genome assembly GCF_029784015.1 of Lycium ferocissimum. Lineage (NCBI taxonomy): Eukaryota > Viridiplantae > Streptophyta > Magnoliopsida > Solanales > Solanaceae > Lycium > Lycium ferocissimum. Next base: position 11,775,841 of record NC_081344.1, on the reverse strand, counting down.
CCTTTATTTGCTTTCCTAGAAGCAAATATTGGAGGTATAAACAATTAGTCAAATTCAACTTCAAGTTGGGATAGCTTGGAGTGGGCTTAATAATCTAGGGAGATTGTTGAGATAGGAATTAGAGTTTAGTTCCTAGGTTACAGATTTTTTAACTTGGATTTGCAAAGGCTCACATTGTAGTGGAGTTTGGGAAAAATCCTACAGAGGTGTTGGTCATGATTTTTTCACCCTTGTGAGCTGGGTGGTTTCCACGTAAAAATTGTTATGTCCTTAGTTTACTAGCTTGGAACAGGTAGGATAACGTGTTCTATCCTATAAGTCAAAATCTGGTACATAATAGGATAGACAATTATGTCGTGCAAATTAACACCACCATAAGGTTTGGTATGGTTTGTTAAAGCACCACGTATCATAAGATAGTTACACACTGAAGACGATAAATCTTTTGACTTCCTTCTCAAAGAGAAGAACAAGCTTATTTACTTAATCGATTTACAATCCAACCAACTGAGCTTTATCTAAGCCCAGTAACACTGAGAACTTTCCTCAAATAAGGTTTCAGTTCAAGCTATTTATGGGTCAGAGCAGAACTTTAGGATCCTTCTAATAGTTAAGCACTAAAAAGCTAAAGACCATATGTCATTTTTAATAATCAAAATGTTTCATTAATAGTACAGACGTCACAATTCATTATGAAATGAGTAAAAGGAGTGATTTCACTGATCTGTCCAAGCTACCTATACAAATTTAACAACTAAAGTTTGTCAAGCATTTGATAAAACACTAGATGTCACATCTGTTGAAACCATTAGTTTTTCCATCTTAAACCGAAGTTATAGCTCCAGATTCCTAAGTTATAACTCAAGATTACCTAGGAAGCTATAGTAGAGAGAATTTTAACAGTGCAAAGGGAAAATAACAAAGCTAAGAGGTACTTTAAAAGCTTAGGAAAGCACACAAGTAAGAGATTATGATCTTGTGGTTAGTCTCATTTGTTTTGTCGACCTCTACAACTCCCTTTATGTAATAATCTCGATTTCGAATAGTAATTAATAAAGAATTTTGGGAAAATTGTTGGTTTTATATTGAACTGATAAACAGAACTCGATTACAAACTCGAAATGGAAATTGGAAGCTATAATTGATAAATCTCCATAGCTAAACTCTAGACATGCAAAAGTCGATAAAATTTAGGTTAGAAGAAGAAAAATAAAGGAAGAATCAAAGAAGAAGAGATATTGGGTCGAGAAGATGAGGAAAAACACTGCATGTGCAGTCATGGTCTGCCTAGTGAGTTAGTTATGCCTTGTAACAAAACTCGTCCAGATTGCAACATCTGAGCCCTTAAAGCTCATTAATTGAATTCTAATCATGGTTGTTTCTTTGAGTGTTAGATATTTCCTTCGCCTTTTTTCCAGCTTCGAACTCGATTGCCTGCATTTCTTTTATTGGCATTTCTCAGGTCATGACATACCCTTCCTCTTCAAATAATTCTTGATCTCAATATCTATATCAAAAATATGAAAGTTTTAAAAGTTGAAAGCCACCAGGATCGAATGAGAATTGATGTGAAAGACCACTAAATGAACACTAATTCCTCCTGGTTCAAATGGAAACTTGTTATCCTCAAGAATATATGTGGAACCAACAAAGAGAAGACACAAAAATGCTATATTCCTGTCATCTATAGCTGATATTTGAGAACCATAAGCAATTCCTTCATGTGTAGCCTATGCTCCTTAGGGATCATATAGCCATTCACATGCAACCTGGGAGGTGTTGTAGCAATCAAGTTATTCAATTTCATAACAATGAGACAACACTACACTTCATTAATGCTAAGCATAGACCAACAACAGTTGTCTAGTTGCTTATGTAGAAGGTGTAGTGCAACTTTCTTCAGCAACAGAAAAATAATATGAACATCATTCGAGCTGAATTTGCTTTCGTATGCTGGACTCCAAAAGGGAATAGGGAAGAATGATGTCACATATCCAGTGAAGATGCATGTGTGCTGTTGTAAAATATTAAAATATTGCATTTTTTTTTGAAAATGCAACCCAACAACTTAGTTCTCCAGTCCAATCATTTCAGGTGCTGCAGTTCATTTTTTATGAAGAGACACAACATGTTGATTCGCGCCATCAATTTATTCAAATAAAGCATGATGGAACTAGTTCTCTTTGCTTGAAGCATATTTGTCCAAACTAGAAACAAAACCTGCATGAATTGACTACACATAGTCTAACATATAAAAAGCGTAAAATTCAGTAGCATAGTCCTTGAAACTTAAGAGGCATCTACACCACCGACTAAGTTCCCTGTTAACCAGGTGTCTATAGATCCAAATAGGACATTCCCTACTTTGACAACTACATGCAGTCCACCAATGAGGAACTTCTGATATTTAATTGCTGACTTAATCATAAAAATTCAATGTGTGGTCTCCACAATCAGTGCACATGTTATGTGCAAAAATAAGAGTGTTACTAACCTCGAATTTGAGAAGTCGTGTTCACTCTCTGTTCAAAGTGATTCAGCTGGGTCAAAAGTGAAATACAAACCATACACCATTGTTCTTAATGTTGAAGCTCTATCCCTTAAACAAGCAGAACCATTGGTGTTTGATAACTAAATATGTAGTCCAACCATCTCAACTTTGAAAGTGCAAAGGGGAAGGGGGGGGGGGGGGGTGAATAGTAATTTTTTTTCTAGTCGACTATCTATGTTCAGTAGTTGATTGTAACTGAAAGTAATGCAGAAGGTAACTTGCAGAAAGTAAATGACACATAATATTTTTGTACTAGTTGGCATCCAATGTGGATCTTAGTCCAGTCTCTTCGGGTTGCAAGGATGTTCTTTGTAGTTCTTTGTAAGTGTTCTTGGTACAATTGTCTTTGAATGAAGCTCCTACGTCTACGCTCAAACTCTTGTAATCTTTTTGATACAATGCCTCACCAACTATAATTTTTCTATCCTCTCTTTTTTTTTTTTTTTTTTTTTTAAGTACACAGTAAATCACTCAGAAATACGATGCTCTTTAAAAGTAGAGCAAAGAACTTCAGAAGTTGAGACGAAAGTATATCTTTTCTTCGTCTTGTGCAAGCCTTTAAATAATATGTGCTTGCTTGCTTGACTCGTGACAAAGATGGCAACCTAAGAGATTTGATCCTTGGAAAAAGGAATATTGAGGATCCTATTTTTCAAAAATAAGATAGAGCTTTTAATGATAATTGATTGCCTTCTGTGTAGGAAGTCTGTTGTGGTAATCAATATTTGACCTTGATTGACTTGAGATCTTCATTCCCTTATTGGAGCCTTGCTTGATACGTGTGCGATCTTGACTCGAGACTTCTTCATTAATTGCCTTGGTCGTTCTCCCTTGAGTAAAGGGCTTTTGGTACTTGACTCCTTATATAAACTGGCCGTTGGTACTTGGAAAAATATATTATTTCCTTTGCAACAATGCATTGACTGATTAGGGTGATGTTCTCCCTTTGTGCGTCGCTATTGATCGTCCTTTCATTAGGGTTTATTTAATGAGTGCTTCGTCTTTTGTTAGTGGATATTTTGCTCCTCTTTTCTTTTGTACCTACGTAAAATATTAAGTCATCATTAAAATCAACACTAGCAATCTCCCCCTTTTTGATGCCCTCTTACAATTTGAATAGGAAAAAAATGACTTTTTTAGATCTCTTATGTGTTTATTTTTCACATCTTTTATTTGTAAAAATGAAGATATCTTGTAAAAATAACATAAAACATTTTTTAAGTGAGCTACAAAACCATTTCTCTCGAAATTTGACACTATTTTGACATATTTATACAATACAAAACAAAGGTCAATCAAGATGGCAAATTATTAAAGAAGAACTCCTCCCTTTATGCGAATTTGCAATTACCTTAATTACTTCCCTCTAATTAAAAGAAAAAGAAACAGTTCCTCTAAATGTTATTATTAAGCCAATAAGCAGTCAACAATTACTCCAAGCCAAACCCCTTATCCCAACTCTACCCCACGGTCAACACCCCAAAAACTGTTTCACGAAAATGCTAAGAAAAACAGACATGAAAAACTAGAAACCCCAAAAAAGGAAAGAGAAGAAATCAGACATTGAAACTGAATGATCAGAGAGAAAAATGCCATTCAACGGAGTATTACTAATGTCAGTTGCAAAGACATCAGCACAAGTTTGGCAATTCTTGTCATGTCTGCCAGACCCAATTGAGAGTGAACAGTTATTAGATCTGGTCATCTGTTTCCCTCTTCAACAATTGGGTCGCTTAGCTCTTTGTGTTTGGACTTTCCTTTGTGTCCCACCTGACCCTTATTACTATCGCCGTTATTCTTACACTTCTTCTTCTTCATCTTCATCTTTTTATGATGAGGAAGAGTCTCCTGTTCCACCTCCTCAATATTACTATGATTCTTCTTCTTCTTCTTCTTCTCATTTGGATTGACCATCATTAGCTAATCTAATCATTTTGTAAAGTTGCCTAGTTTGTTTTTTCTATTTTGCTCTTCTGTATAATATTATTTATGTTGACCACAAAGAAGGAAAAAGAAAGAAGGTTTTTATAATCCTGTCGTTGATGTAGCGAAACTGATGTTGTGTTCATTTTTGATAGTCACACTTCTTGTTTTGTGATATTTATATAGATTTATTGAGCTTATCTTGCATTTACCTTGTTAGAAAATTACTTCTTTTTGGGGTTGGGGTTGGGGATTCTTGAGATGTAGTGAAACTGATGTTCTGTTTGTTCAACTAGTTTACAACAACAACAACAACATGCCCAGTGAAATCCAACAAAGTGCGATGGGGAGGGTAGAATGTACCCAGACCTTACCCCTACCTTGGGAGGTAGAGAGGTTTGATCTACTAATTTGTTTTTCTATTTTGCTCTTTTGTATGAAACCATTTACACTTGGCTAGAAGAGATTTATTTTGAGATGTGTTGGAAGATTACTTGGAAGTTCCGTTGAGTCTTCTGGTGCCAAGGACATTGTGTGAATTCTGTCATGGATCATACAATTGGGTAACTACTCTTGTTTTAGGATTTTAAGGTTGAACCTGTGTATGACATGTTTAGAGTAGTATGGTGGGGTGTTAAGTATCCTACTATCCTTAGAGCTAGCTCAGGGGCCTGTGTGCCTTGTTTCCGAGATCCGGTGGATAGCTTTCATATTCCCTGGGAATGGAGTTTCCTTTGGTGGGGAGTGCTTTACCCGTTGGGACTTTTCGGAACGAATCTGGATTAATCGGGCCCCAAAGAGGGTGCCGGACACATCAGGTGGAAAATAAAAAAAATAATGACCTTGGAGTATGCTTTAAGTAAAGGAGTGTTCTGATGGGAGGTTCTCTTATTGGTGGAAGTTTAAGGATTTTTAATACTGTCCTAACTTCCTTCTCTTTTCCTTGTTTTTGCTTCTCTCATGTCCTTCTTATTTTCACATTTCTTATTTTTCAGCCACTTCCATGCTTAAAAGTTCTGTCTTATATGTATTTCCAGCCCTTTTCCTTGAGCGATATGTTTGCCTGTCTAAGTAAACATTTTTATCAAGATTTGACGCTTGGCTAGTACCACATTTCATGATGACGTGGATTCTTCTGTTCCACCTCCCCAATATTACTATGAATCTAATTATCTTGTAAAGTTAAGTTGCCTTCTTGCCTAGTTTGTTTTTTTCTATTTTGCTCTTCTGTATAATATCATTTCTGTTGACTACGAAAAAGAAAAGAGAGAGAATTTTAATCCTGTTGTTGATGTAGTGAAACTGATGTTGTGTTCATTTTTGATAATCACAGTTCTTATTTATGATATTTATATGGATTTATTGAGCTTATCTTACATTTACCTTGTTAAAGAATTGGTTCTTTTTGGGGGTTGGGGGTTTCTTGATCATGTTTTACTCCCTAAGGAAATATTTTAGCAAGATTTGACACTTGGGTAGAAGAGATTGATTCTGAGATGTGTTGGAAGATTGTTTGGAAGTTCTTGAGTCTTCTGGTGCCAATTAGGCATTGTGCGAATTCTGTCATGGATAATACTATAGGGTAACTACCTTTATCAAAAAATACTATAGGGTAACTACTCTTATTTTAGGATTTTAAGTGCCATATTTAGAGTAGTATCCTAGGGTGGTAAGTATTCCACTATCCTTAACCAGAGGGTCTCGGGTTCAAGCCCTGAGAATGAAGTTTACTTTGGTAGGGAGTTCTTTACCCCTCGAAACGGGACTTCCCGGTGCGAATCCAGATTAGTCAGGCCCCAAAGCGGGTACCAGACACATCAGGTGGGGAACCAAAAAGAAGAAAAAACTAAGAGCTTGGAATATGCTTTAAGTAAAGGAGTGTGCTGATGGGTCTTGGGAGGGTCTCTTATTGGTGGAAGTTTAAGAACTTTTAGTACTGTCCTAACTTCCTTCTATTTAATTGTTTTTGCTCTCTTGCTTCTTTCTTTCTTACTTTCACATTTCTTATGTTTCAGCCACTTCCATGCTTAAAAGTTCTGTCTTATATGTATTGCCATCCCTTTTCCTTGAGCTATATGTTTGCCTGTCCAAGGAAACATTTCTCCTTTACGGGTCTGGATTTTTCGCGTCGTTTCAGTTGTCGTGGTCGACGGGGAAGAAAGAAATGAATGGATGTTTTTTTTGGGAAAATTTAGCAAGATTTGACTCTTGGCTAGTAGAGATTGATTTTGAGAAGTGGAAGTTTGCTTGAAATGTTCCCTTGAGTCTTCTTGTTCCAAGGACATTGTGTGAATTCCATCATGGATCATACTGTAAGGTATCTACTCTATTTTAAGATTCTATATAATTTCGTTAAGGTTCTACTTGTGTATGCCATGTTTAGGGCAGTATGGGTATTTATTTACACATCTGCAACCTTTAAATCCTGGGATAAAACGTACCTTATGTCATACGAAACAAAGAGTTTGAAGTATGGCTTAGTTAGTAAGGAGTGTATAATAGCCTGATGGGAGGGTACTCTTATTTGTGAAAGCTTAAAAAGTTTTTAGTGCTGACCTAACTTCCTTGCCTTTTCCTTATATTTGCTTCTCTTGCTTCCTTCTAACTTTCACATTCTTATTTGTCAGCCACTTCAATGCCTAAAAGTTATTTTTTACATTTTAATTAAAACATCATCGATTGCATGGATTATAGAGCTTTTGCAGTTACTGGTATGATAGGTCACAAAGAGTAGCTGTGAAAGGAAAATACTGGTAATGCTGCTAAAACTGAGCCAGCAATATGCTCAAGTAGTTTTAGTTTTCCAGCTAATCAGGTGGAAAATATAGACAAATGTAGTGTCTTTTGGGAAACCTTGCAAAAGGATCTAATTTCCACGGTTTGGCTAGAGCAAATATACCATTTCTGAACAGCTGTAAGAATGGTGAAAGGGGGATACTGAGGAACAAATTGATTGTGGACTAACTAATGTAAGGCTGGGTGGTTACAGGAGATGGAGATAGATACCATGGGTAGCATGCACGTTTTTTCCTCATTTCCACACGAGCTAGCATCTAAATAGTTAGCCGTCTTCACCAGACTATTCCGTCTCCATTATTTGTCTTTTCCACTTAAAATTTAAAGAGATCATTGATAGACAGTATACAACTTGTTTCCTTTTTGCCTATTTAATGCTTTATTATTATCCAAATACTTACAGTATCCTAGTGTGGTGGAAGAGCAAGGAGTTGTCCTAAGTGGTAGCTAGCTACCTTTAATGAGGGACTCACTAGATCATCCATGTCAAGGAGTTTGTCTTTAAGATTGAATATTGAACATATAATTTTTTTACATCATTAATTAGTGAACATATAATGAGGGTCTTCATTAGCACAACTCTGTTGCTGCGGTATCCACCATTCCTGAAGATTTGGTATTGAGAGAGTTTTGCATTTCCACTTATGCAATGTTAAGCATGCTACACACCATAACATTTTCTATCACCTATGTGTTGTGTCCTCTCTTGCATTTTGCTTGAGGTTCAGCAAAGCTATTAGAAGGAAGTGCTCTTAGTTTCCTGTTGCCTAGCTGTGATGATAATGGACTTAAGTTATGTGTTCTATGAAACCAAGGTTCACTTACCTTTTGCTGATCAACAGAATGTTTTGACAGTCTGATGTCCATGACAAGGAATAGTACAAAATTTTCTATCTTAGTGATCAAAATTGCTTGGGAATGTGATCCAAAGATTGATGTCAATGCTTAAATAGGAGGATGATAGATTATGTGCCTCATGAAAGAATGAGTTGCATGTTATCAAATTAGGATCTCATGTTACTTAGAATATATGGATCTTAGTCCCAATATTTACATTATCTCATATAAGGTGAAAGAAAACGCAAACTTAAAGTCTACGATGTTAGAGAATCGAAGACCCATAGCCGTTGCTTGAAGCCATTCTTTCACTCAATATCCTAACAGTTACTTAGGTGCCTGAATAAATGATTGATGGAACACATGGGATATATGGTTTTAATGAGATGGAGTAAATGTAACATTCTTCTATTTAATACCTCGTCGAAATGACCTGGAGACCTTGATGGTTATAGTTAAGTAGTTATGCAGGCTAATTATTTTGATCGGATAACACTCTCTTGAGGTCAAGTTCTCTGTCTATGAACAAGCAATGCATAAATGGAAATTGTCGAGTGAATCAGAGTGGTCTGTTTTGGATTGGGTCATCTTGGGATTTATGTGAACTGTGGGATGTGGTCCACGCCTCCTATTTGTTTGGGGGAGGCGAACTTGAATTCTGATTCTATCCATGTTTGTTGAGATGCTGCAGTTGACTCCTTATTCTTGATAGAAGATGACTTGTTAAATAATTCATCCCTTCGGGTAAGAAACTTTGGATCAACTGATGCTAAGCATGAATTTGGTTTAAGATATAAGCTTTGCAAACTTCTTGACAGTTTATTGTTAGAAGGTACAGCGACAAGAATGCAAGCCTGTGCTACTGTTAGACAGCATCTGGTACCCATTACCGAAGTTGTACACAGGTTAATTTTCTGGGTTTAACTTGTAGATAACAATGCAAAGGAGTGTACACCAATGGCAATTACCTACCTCATAAATTTGGAAATGTTACTCATGGAACATGGGACTCCTCATTCAGCAATTTTAGCGGTAAAGCTGGGAGGAAAAAAAAAATTAGAATATTGTTGTAAAATTAAGCTAAAAGAGTAACAATATTAAAGGATGAAGACAATAGAATTAGAGAGACAAGAGATGAGAGCTTTCTTATTCATCCAAGTGTTTCTCAAGTGTGTCTCCATATCACATCCTATACCTCTCTTTATACTATTAGATAGAGGTAGATTTACAAAATGTGTCTTAAAGATGACATTAAACAATTGACATCAGGGGAAAGTTACGAGGGAGATAATGGAGGTGTGGGAGTAGTAACCATATAATAGCGAAGAAGTAGTTTTACAGTACCAGTTTCTCAAAAAAAAGAAAAAATAGTGAAGAAGTAGTGCAGAATTAACTATACATCATGAAGAAGACTAATGGACATCTAGATTATCTATTGTATTTACAACATTCTCCTTTGGATGTCCAATAAGTGATAATGGGCCTCGTTGAACCTTATTAAGAAAAAATCTTGTGGGAAATCCTAGTGAAGAAAAAAGAGTGCACATATCTTGTAATATGCATTATCTGCTGTTTCGTTAAAAACCTTGTCAGGAAAATCCAAAAGAGGACAAAATCTCGGCTAAGGAAAAAAGAGTGCAACATGTATTTTACTTTCCCTGATAAAAACGGCACTTGATATTTTGAAGACGACACATCTGGATCTTGAGGTGGGGGTGGAAGTGAGGCTTGAGACACAGGTCATCCAAAAGAGAGGAAGTTTTAAGTATCTTGGGTCCATTATTCAAGGAAATTGGGAGATTGATGACGATGTCACACACCGTATTGCGGCAGGGTGGATGAAATGGAGGCTCGCTTCCGGAGTCTCATGTGATAAGAAGGTGTCACCAAAACTTAATAGGTAAGTTCTACGAAGTGGTGGTTAGACCAAATATGCTGTATGGGACGAAATGTTGTGTCGAGAAATCTCACGTCCAGAAGATGAAGGTTGCGGAAATGAGGATGTTGCGATGGATGTGTGAGCATACTAGGAAGGATAGGATTAGAAATGACGGTATCCGGGATAAGGTGGGAGTGGCTTCGGTGGAGGACAAGATGCGGGAAGTGAAGTTGATATGGTTCGGGCATGTGCAGAGAAGTGGCATAGAGGCCCCAGTGCGGAGGTGTGAGAGGTTGGCCATGGATGGTTTCAGAGGTAGAGGTAGGTCGAAGAACTATTGGGGAGAAGTGATTAGACAGGATATGACACAGTTGCTGCTCACCGAGGACATGAACTTCGATAAGAGGTTGTGGAGAACACGAATTAGGGTAGAAGGTTAGTAGGTAGTGGATCGTTGTCTCGCGGATCCTTACGTACTAGTAGGCGTAGCATTATCCTTGTAGCTTATTGCCTTTTGATTCCTGTCACTATCTGTTGTCTCTTGTACTTCGATTATCGTATTAGTTTGCTGTCGTAACTGTTTCTTTTTACATTATGCTATGTTATGCTTTGTATGATATTATGCGATGATTTCTTTACTTCTATTAATTTTATTTAACCTTTTTTCAAATGCCTTTTCTTGAGCCGGGAGTCTATCGGAAACAACCTCCCTACCTCCCAAGGTAAGGGTAAGGTCTACATACGCTCTACCCTCTCCAGACCCCACTTAGTGGGAATATACTGGGCATGTTGTTGTTGTTGACACATTCGGATCTTGTATATCAACTTCTCAAATGTTGAGGTTGATAATGCCACAGTTAACAAATCTGCTAAATTGTAACTTGGATTTCTTGAATTTCTTTTCGCCATTCCTTTGAAGATCATGTGTGAAAATAATTTTCAGCGAAATGTGTTTTCTTCTATTCCACCTTCAACGTATCAATTCTTGTAGATGACGTCTTCCAATGATATTATCTACCAGCTTTTCAAATGTCGATATTGGCCGCGTCTCTATGACAAAATCACATCCATAAAGATATTGCATTCCTTGAGCTCATCCCGATATATCATTTGCTTGTTTCACGATCATTGTTATCTTTACATGATTTTCTTAAATAGCAAATAATTGACTGCTTAGGAGAACAATATAAATATGGTAGCACACATATGCAAATAAATAACTTGCGTGTCATCGAATGTTATATAGAGCAAATAACCTTTCTTGCAAATAAATACCTTGCGTGTCATCGAATGTTATATAGAGCAAATAACCTTTCTTCATTTGTATAATCAACTATCTCTTGACAATATTCTTAGAAAAAATAAATTCATACCAATATTTGATTTCACTCGAATATCTCCACGTAAAAGTAAAATTATATCTTGCCAGCACATTGATAAAAATATTATCTCATGAATTGTAAGAACACGAAACATAAGTGCACCAATTGCACAAATACATGGTACATTGGGACCATTTTCATGAGACAGAAATTGATCTTTCTTAATGTTAAGTGATCTCATAGCCATTAGGGGTACTTAATGGAATCACTTTAAAACCTTTTAAGCCTTCAAGATTTTCATATAAACTTCATTGTCTAGCTAGACATGACAACAATCCATTATGCACTTTCAATGTTTTTTCCCATATATTGCCAGACTGCAAAATAATTTTATTGCATCCACCACAGGAGAATACATCTCCATACAATAATGTCAGGATTTTTGCGAAATACCTTTATGCTAAAAGGCACAAGTCGTACTTTATATCTTATGACTTTATTTTTCATTTTATTTTTCACACAATAATCCATTTGTGCCCCCACTTGCATTATACCTAGAGGTCCTTGGATTATAGGTTCAAAACATCACCTTTCCAAGTAAAATAAAATATACTTGAATTGCGTATTTTTACTTGGCCAATCATTTATCTATTCACTCTTTGACAGATTTAAATTCAAGATCCTCAGCATCATTTATAATATTGAGTGCTACATTATATCAAAGATATTGTTGACGGTCATTTGAATTCGATTCCAATGCGACATTATTTATTGAGATCTCTTCATTTTTCATGATTTTCAGGTACCTGAACCTTTTCCAAGGTTTTATGAAGTATTATGTCGTGGTACGTTTTTAAAGCACTTGCCTGATTATTATGACCATCTTAATCATTTGCTACTCACCTTCTTCAAGGAGTTTTATGTTTGGAACCGACTAGTCTATCACCAAAAACTCTGTCCTTCAAGGACTTTAATTCTAACTGGAGCATTTGCAGCTGGAATATAATATTCACTTTTGATGAGTCAGCAAATGCATCTAGCAATTGACTTGAATTATCTTTTAAACGAGGTTCATACCAGTAATAATTCATTACATATAACATATTTTCCAGCTGCTTATCTTCTTTCCCCCTAATGTTAGGAAATCTACCATTTACCCCAACCTTATTTGGGAACCCATCTTTGTGCGTTGTGGTGGAGCAATTAAATTATATACCGTATATTTAAATTTCTAGATGGAAATTATTTGGTTCCTGACCCTGAACCAATTGAATAGGGAAGCTTATTATAACTTGTTGGCTTGATGCGTACAAGTGCTGCTTCATACTAAATAACATATCTAATCCCAAATTTCTTTTTGAGAGTTTTGTTCTCGTAACCAATTGTTTAGCTATAATTGGAGGCATACAATTTCTGCTAAACCCACTTGGATACAAACCAGCATATCAACATAATTTTTATAGTTTGGAACCGTGCTCTTAATTTGACAATTTGAGCAAACAACCTTGCAAAAACCAAATTTCAAGTTGACACCAAATGCACAATTGGCCATAACGTAGATGCATCTATTAAAATCATATAATAATAAACGGTCCACATGGCAGGTGACTGGGCCATAATACCTTTTGTACGTTTCAAAAATCAAGGGATATAATCCCAACCTTAGCTAGTACAATAATTAATTTTCATAAGAACAAGTAGCACAAGAGAATTAGTGAAGAATTTTCTATTTCTTCAATATATAACCACGTAAATTCTCAATTATTTTGCATCACATTTGAATCGGGATGGCCAATCGGTCATGCCAACTAATACTCCTTTCAGTAAACTTCTAGTTTACTATTGCATGTATTTGTGTAGTTCAAACAGAAGTAAAAAACGGGTAACCTTCACATAAATATTTATAACCCTCTTCGATTGTAGTAATATAAAGATATTAAATCTTCTTATAATTTATAGTCTCAATACAATTTGTCAATGCCTTTGAAGCTTTAACAAGTTTCTTTTGAGACTTACTACACCACCAATATTATGAACAATTGCTTTCCCGCGTAGTAAAAATTAGCTCTTCTGGAGCTCTCAATTAATTTTGAACTACCAAATATTCCATAACACCATTCCTATGGTGAACATCTCCTTCAAGGAGAAAACCATATAATTACGATCATGATAAAAGGCAAGACTTATTTCTTGCTTTTATCCTTTGGTAATCCATGTAAGACATACCGAAATATTTGTGACATACTTAAAGTACGTGACCAAATGACCGTTTATGTCAAAATAAAATTTCATTATTTCTCTCAAACCTCCCATAAAGGTGAGTTGTGATATTTATCCAACCATACTTGAACACGTCCTTATCTATAATTTTTATCTTCTCTTGACACATTCACCTTCAAGAATGGTCGAGCATCCACGATGCTTATCACACGTCACATTCTCTTCAAGAAAGTGACTATGAGCCTGTTTGGATGGGCTTAAAAAAAGCAGCTTATAAGCTGTTGGCTTAAAAAACGCTTATAAGTCGCTTTTTTAAGCCCATTCAAATGTGCCCAATTATTTTTTTGGGCTTATTTTAAGCACAAAATGGCTTATGTTTTGTCAAGCCAAAACACTCAAAAAAGCTGAAGAAGGCTTAAAAGCTATTTTCAGCAACGTATAAGCTAAGCCAAACGGGCTCTATAACCATTTGTACGTGCTTCATAATTTTTCAATATAAACTCACTGTTATGCCTTGACATTTATCACATTAACAAGATCTACCTCAACATCACTTTGAAAGATCAAGTGCGCCTCAATTTTGTATTCCTTTCTTTTAATGGAGGATTTATAAAATTTAGCAAATTAGGTCGCACGCCAATCGCATACCCAATACCTTTCGTACCAAATTGATGGTAAAAGTTACCTTCGCTTTTGAGGGACCATTTTAAAAACCCATAATGTTCTTCCTTTTATAATTACCACAATGACTATTATTATTTTGTCTCTCCACGCCCACATTCACATTCAACCATTTGTCATCTTTCAAGACTTATTATGCAATGCTATGACATTCACTTCATGGACTGGAGCATATCAAGTAGGGCGGATTTCATCATTTTCATCAAAAGCACATTAGTTTGCTTGAGTCATCGTTATATAATCAATATGGTGCATTGGGAATCAACCCAACGCCTTACCCAAATAAAGGCGTGTTAGGCCAGAAAGCAATGAGACTCGAACCCAACATCTTATTATCATAGTGCATCAGGACTAAAATCACATGTCTTATCCTCTCGGTGCGATGGGACTTGAATTCACCATCTTACCCACAATCAATGACGTAATAGGTCAAAGTACATCGAGATTCACCGTCGAACCTTAAAAAATAGTAACACCTTTAGTGGTTATAATATTGATGATTACAAGCACAAAACATCAATTGTTATATTTAAATGGATTCATAAAAGTACAGAGAAGCTTAACTTATCCAATCATGCCATGAAAGTCTGGACCATAGAAAATATATGATATCTTATCGAATGAATTGAAATATAGCATAATGATTTGTATCATGATGGCCTAGACCATAAACCCATTTAGATGAATGCAACATATATGAGTAAAGACCAATAAATATTCTAATTGATTCAAAGGAGAAGAATAACATGCCAGGATAATATACTTACTGACATATGTTATTAATTCTTGTTGCTCATCTCAGGCAGCTGACTCGTAGGATTAATTTGGGTATCTACTTTTAACTGGAAACTTCAATTTAGAAACCGAAATGTGCTGTAGCGTTGGATAATATTAAAGACTCGTTTGTGATTAAACTCCATATCTTAGATTGAAAAACTAGATTTGAAACTTATTCCATTTGATAAACAATGTTGCTAACTATCACGAAACATATCAGATAAACAATGTTGCTAACTATCACGAAACATATCAGGGATCGCGCGGGCACCTCCCTAATCCCACCTAGGAGGCGCACCCTTTTACCCAAAACACTCAATTTATACAAATAAAACAATAATGCAACACTTAGTAATTTTGCTTTATCATCTAAAATAAGAAATTAACAAGAATACTTTACATTAACCAATTCCCACAACCGGGTCTATACTAGTACAAGAGCTTCTAAGATTTACAACTTGTCGAAATACACTACAACAATGTACAACCTCTGTTTTTAGAATGAAATTAACAGATCGAAGCCTTTGGAATGGACTCGGAAGATCTTCGAGAGCTAATAAATCCACGAACACAATCTGTAACAACTCTACACCCCCAATAGAGTGTAGGAAAGGCAGTATCAGTACAACACTCGTACTGGTAAGCATCATAGGCTGACAACGATTAGGAGAACATAACACAATAGAAAATCAACAGATAAGAATGATAGGTAGCAGTTCAACTAATCAGCATAATTAATAACAGGGAAGGGATCTATCACGATAGGTATACATGCGCACACAATTCAATGTTCAGGCCTAAGTATACACTTCTAATCCTCAAATCCATTAACTATACCAAATGGGCCTCATTTTCACTAACTGACTCTATTCACCAATTAGAAGTAATCATACTATACTCAGTTACATTTCAAGTTATACACCCAATTCCTCTATTACAACCTTAATAACCGTATAACAGGAACAGCTCGCAACACAACCATAGATAACACGGTGTTATACCTCGCATTTCGTACGTATTTGGAAAAATTTGAAATAGTTCGGAATGTTAAGGAATAAGGCTCTAATTGGATTCTACTTAATGTGCATGTGATGTTGAAGGAAATATTGACGCGGAAATATTAAGGAAGGTTAAGGGCAAAATTGGAATCTTGTAAATTAGTCCCGTGAATTTCTAAAAGCGATCCGTCATCAATTGGGCCAAAAAAAAAAGAGAAAACAAGGCCCAAAAGAGGCAAGCGGTGGTGGCCCGGGCCATGCATGGCTTCGCCAACCCATGGAGTTGGTCATGTGCTATGTCATGTGACCAACTAAATTATTATAAGAGAGATCAAGATTCAAGAGAATTCAAGAAACAACAAGAAAAAAATCAAGAGCAAAAACAAAAAAAGGCCTCTCGGCCGAACAGTGGAGAAAAAGGAAAAAAAAAATTCCAAGTCTTTCCATCTTGATTTCCAAGTTGTTTTCTTGTGACAATCATACCAATTCAAGGTCCCTTTTCAACGTGGCATCGTTGGTTTGGAAGAATAAGCCTCGACTTTGTCGCTTGGACAACTTGAGGAAGTGAAGAAGTTTGAAGAACAAGGTAAGAATTCACCTCTAATTATGTTTTGAAGGTTAGTTTGTGTTGTGGTGTATGCAAATGAGTTGAAAGTATAGAAATATGGAAGTTTGTATGGTGGAAGTGAATGCAAGTAGGTGGCCGTATGTATGCTTAATGTGTAGTGAAATTATGTTGAATTTTATGTTGTGTCATAATTGTAGACATTGTAGAATTGGTATTGGAAGTGAAAGATGGATTAAAATGTGGTGAAGTTGAAAATTGGCCTATGGCCGTGTGGTGTGTAGTAGGAGGAGACATGTTGAATTTATTTTGTTTAATATGTTAGTTGCGTCGTTGCGATCTTTATAGTGTAAGTGGAAGTTTAACAATTCAAGTTTGGCATTAAAATGGCTTATATGTCGTTATAAGAGAATATGTGTTCTAATGTGATTATGATGAAACTATGGAAATGCATTGTTTACGTACTAGTTATGATTGTTGTTAATGAATTTGAGAGATGACAATTTGTTATGAATATGTTCGTCGAAGAATGGAAGTTTTGGACGAGTTATGGCTTCGGTGGAAGATTTATATATTTTGCGAATGATATGTAAAATCATATGAAATGCTTCTAAATGATGTTGGGATGATGTTGGTGGGTAAGTGAGTATGAAAATATGGATATTGAATTATAAACGCAAAGTTAGTTGGAAGTTGTCACTTATGTAAAAGGAAGACTATTCGTGTTAGTTTGCGATTCTTGATGTGGATTAATGTTATTGGTTTGGTTGTTGTTGGTATTTGAGCCGAGTTAAATTCTCGGGGCGTCATATTTATAGAGGAGGTGCTGTCGAAATTTTGTTAGACAAGTATTAGTTCAAAATGAATGCCTAAAAGCCTTATGGCTAACTTATGGTAAACTTGACCATTTGTAGATTTTGGACGAAAAGAGATTTGAGTTTTGGAGAACGTTAAAGGCGCAAAAGGTATGTAAAGCTGTCCTATTTCTTTCTTGGCATGATCTAAGTGTACTAGGATCGGATTTGCGCCTTGGAAAGTGTTCTGTTCTTCGGAATCCGCGTTTGAAAATGTCCCGTTTTCGTTCAATAGAATTGAATCCTCCAAGTATGTTCTGATTGAAAGGTTTATGTAAATGTTCATAAATTGCCTAGAAAACTATGAATCGTCCCTAGGACCTATGTAGATGATTCCATACGCCTAATATACACGATTCAAGCCCCTCGCCTCGGTTGTCCCGAGGTGGACCCGCTAAATTCCGATTTTACCCTTTTATGTTCATGATTGG
>NC_081344.1:11734589-11757907 GCF_029784015.1 Lycium ferocissimum | reverse complement strand
GGGCTTAAGTTAAGAACAAAAGGATGATCCGGGTAATGTGTTTAGGGTATTTCAAGTTGGGTAGGAGATGATTTGAATGAGCGATCGTAATTCTAGCCGGCTATCGAAAAGAGAGTAAAACTTTATGTCGGATAAAAGGGTATAATAAGACTCGATGAGGTAACAAGTCCGACTTAGGATATATTTTGGACCTTATTACGTTGTGCGTGAGGTAAGAATGTTGCGTAGCAAAGACGTGGCTTTGGGTTGAGGTACGATGGCGAGGTAACGACGGGGAGAAGGTGATTCGAATAGCGAAGAGTAACGTAGTCGAAATGAAATGCATGATATGACGGGCAATGGAACCCCCCCGAGAGACCTCTTAAGCTCCCATCAGACTAGTTGAACATTCGAGGACGAATGTTCTAAAGGGGGGAAGAATGTTATACCTCGCATTTCGTACGTATTTGGAAAAATTTGAAATAGTTCGGAATGTTAAGGAATAAGGCTCTAATTGGATTCTACTTAATGTGCATGTGATGTTGAAGGAAATATTGACGCGGAAATATTAAGGAAGGTTAAGGGCAAAATTGGAATCTTGTAAATTAGTCCCGTGAATTTCTAAAGCGATCCGTCATCAATTGGGCCAAAAAAAAAAAAAAAAAACAAGGCCCAAAAGAGGCAGCAGTGGTGGCCGGCCATGCATGGCCTCACCCTTATGGAGTTGGTCATGTGCTATGTCATGTGACCAACTAAATTATTATAAGAGAGATCAAGATTCAAGAGAATTCAAGAAACAACAAGAAAAATCAAGAGCAAAAACAAAAAAAAAGGCCTCTCGCCGAATAGGAGAAAGAAGAAAAAAAAAATTCCAAGTCTTTCCATCTTGATTTCCAAGTTGTTTTCTTGTGACAATCATACCAATTCAAGGTCCCTTTTCAACGTGGCATCGTTGGTTTGGAAGAATAAGCCTCGACTTTGTCGCTGGACAACTTGAGGGAAGTGAAGAAGTTTTGAAGAACAAGGTAAGAATTCACCTCCTCTAATTATGTTTTGAAGGTTAGTTTGTGTTGTGGTGTATGCAAATGAGTTGAAAGTATAGAAATATGGAAGTTTGTATGGCGGAAGTGAATGCAAGTAGGTGGCCGTATGTATGCTTAATGTGTAGTGAAATTATGTTGAGTTTTATGTTGTGTCATAATTGTAGACATTGTAGAATTGGTATTGGAAGTGAAAGATGGATTAAAATGTGGTGAAGTTGAAAATTGGCTATGGCCGTGTGGTGTGTAGTAGGAGGAGACATGTTGAATTTATTTTGTTTAATATGTTAGTTGCGTCGTTGCGATCTTTATAGTGTAAGTGGAAGTTTAACAATTCAAGTTTGGCATTAAAATGGCTTATATGTCGTTATAAGAGAATATGTGTTCTAATGTGATTATGATGAAACTATGGAAATGCATTGTTTACGTACTAGTTATGATTGTTGTTAATGAATTTGAGAGATGACAATTTGTTATGAATATGTTCGTCGAAGAATGGAAGTTTTGGACGAGTTATGGCTTCGGTGGAAGATTTATATATTTTGCGAATGATATGTAAAATCATATGAAATGCTTCTAAATGATGTTGGGATGATGTTGGTGGGTAAGTGAGTATGAAAATATGGATATTGAATTATAAACGCAAAGTTAGTTGGAAGTTGTCACTTATGTAAAAGGAAGACTATTCGTGTTAGTTTGCGATTCTTGATGTGGATTAATGTTATTGGTTTGGTTGTTGTTGGTATTTGAGCCGAGTTAAATTCTCGGGGCGTCATATTTATAGAGGAGTCTTGTCGAAATTTTGTTAGACAAGTATTAGTTCAAAATGAATGCCTAAAAGCCTTATGGCTAACTTATGGTAAACTTGACCATTTGTAGATTTTGGACGAAAAGAGATTTGAGTTTTGGAGAACGTTAAAGGCGCAAAAG
Organism: Lycium ferocissimum; assembly: GCF_029784015.1. Classification (NCBI taxonomy): domain Eukaryota; kingdom Viridiplantae; phylum Streptophyta; class Magnoliopsida; order Solanales; family Solanaceae; genus Lycium; species Lycium ferocissimum. Next base: position 11,755,958 of record NC_081344.1, on the reverse strand, counting down.
GTATGTAAAAAGTCGTCCTATTTCTTTCTTGGCATGATCTAAGTGTACTAGGATCGGATTTGCGCCTTGGAAAGTGTTCGTTCTTCGGAATCCGCGTTTGAAAATGTCCGTTTTCGTTCAATAGAATTGAATCCTCCAAGTATGTTCTGATTGAAAGGTTTATGTAAATGTTCATAAATTGCCTAGAAAACTATGAATCTTCCCTAGGACCTATGTAGATGATTCCATACGCCTAATATACACGATTCAAGCCCCTCGCCTCGGTTGTCCCGAGGTGGACCCGCTAAATTCCGATTTTACCCTTTTATGTTCATGATTGGTTTTGGAGCTTTTTTAAGAAAACGTTTTAACTACTATTTTAACTACTAAATGAAAATTGTTTTAAATATTTCCTTAAGTCTTATAAACTATTTTTGGGATATGGAAACGATCATAGAAAGGTTATTTCTCCGTAATTCATTATGACATCCGATATTCGCTTAATATGATTCCGTCCGGTTCCATTGCTTGATTTGTTATTCGCTATGCTTCATCGAGTCTCTGGAAACCTACATGGTATTTTATTGCATTCAGTTTCTCACTACTCCACTCGTGGATGCCTCAATGTTTCCCACACTGAGCCGGGCCGGGGATATGTTCTCAAGCGTAATTTCTGCATTGTTCGCCATGCTCCGTGTGAGGGGCGGTATATACGTACATAGGTTACGGTGTATGATGTGCCATGTACGCTTATGCTGATATCTGTTGATTATGATCTGTTATGTTAGTGGCGCCAGTGTCGGGGGCGACCACACTCTGACCTCCGAGTCCCTAACGGGGCCGACTTTGGCATATGTTTTCTGCATACATCATTTATGATTTCTGATATGTATTGTGATTATTTACGCATCCTGTTCAATCTCCGTACTTTCTGTTCTGATTTTGGTTTTATTTGTTTCCGTCTCTGCTTTACATATTCAGTACATTTTCCGTACTGACCCCCTTCCTTCGGGGGCTGTGTTTCATGCCCACGTACGTACACGCGCTGCATCCGAATCGCTTAGGTCATCTATCGCTACTACGAGCGCTCCTTTGTTCGGGAGCTTACCTTTTAGTACAACCTTTTCGATATGTATGTACATTCGGATTTCGGTACGACGGGGCCGTCCCGTCATATGTTTATGTTTTCGATCTGTAGAGGTACGTAGACATGTATAGTGGGTTCGTATATGTTTTGTAAGTTCGTGTATGTTGGGGATTGTATGTGTACTTTGTGACGCACGATCGACGCTCGTGCGTCATACTCACTCTTGTGCGTCATCTGATAACATTTTTAATTATTATATATGTTTATTTGGCTATTACGCTTATGTGGGGTACGGGTACGTATGAGTTCCCAACTCGGGCACGAGTCACGGCCTACGGGGTTGGGTCGTGACAAAAGTGGTATCGAGCGGTCGAGTCCTCGGAATGTCTACAGACCGTGTCTAGTAGAGTCCTGTTTATCGGTGTGTCGTGCACCACATCTATAAGCAGGAGGCTACAGGGCATTTAGGAAATTACCCTTCTTTTCTGTCTTAGATCGTGCGCTAGAGCCAAGTCTAGGGAAGATCATTTCTGACGCTTTCTTCTGCAGGTAGGTACAGACTGATAGAAGATGAAGAGGTCGGCTTCTGATGATGGGGGTGCTAACAAGGCCCCTAAGGCATGTTCAGGACCTCAGGCTCCGGGGCCCCGGTGGGAGGAGCCCCCGGTGCTGTTGACCAGACGGATCCCCGGAGGATCCTGCTACGATTCCCAGTGTGTGTTTGACCCCCGGGGAGGAGGTAGGGCCTAGCGAAGGGCCACTGACGCTATTCGATTGGGAGGCGATCCTTCGGAGGATCCGGCGACGATTCCTCAGTGCGACCCCCGGTGAGGGAGGATCTTCCCGAGAGCGAGCTACGACACGGATCCCGTCGGGGTATGGGGGCGGGGACAGGAGAGGAGCTCCCCTGGGCATTGAGCCGACCGCTCCTATGGTGGAGCACTATGTTCCCCCGGCTTCCTCGGTGAGCGTTGCAGCGTACTCTAGCCCTACTGTCACGAATCATCGGTGAACCAGGAGTCGTCGGACCATCTATATTCCTCGGACTCAGACGAGGGGGATGGTGAGGAGGAATACCCTTCGCTTTATAGCCTACTAGACCAGGCTGGAGGCAGCTCTTCCACAGGTATATGAGTATTTATTGGAATTTATTCTATGTACGTGTATATGTTGTATAATGGTTATTTAATAGCGGTAAGCATAAATTCAAGGGTCGATAATCAGATACTTGTAAGTTATGGTGATTAAGGTGCGTTCATCAGTATAGTGAATCTGAAAGTCGAAGATGAAAAGTAGTCACATTTGTAGGCGAAAAGTGAATATGGAGGAACGAGAAGGGTAAAATGGTAATTGCGTCACGAGGGCGTCCGGAAATCTGCCAGGACTTTATTTTACTCTAAATTACGTGACGGTGGTCATGCGGTAAAAAGAACGTGACTATACCAGTATTAAAGCATCGTATTTCGATGAAGATTCAAAGTTAAGCGTGCTCAGGTGAGGAAAATTTCAGGATGGGTGACCCCCTGGGAAGTTCCTGAAAACCTTACAATTCCAGTCAAAAGAAGCAAATGGGAAGTTAGAGTAGTCTAAAGGGACTTGGAATATATTGAGTGGACGAATATCTAGGAGGTCACGTGGAACGAGGCAAATTAGACCGGTAAGGTTAAGGGGATGTGTCACGATTTCGGAATTGGGGTGAGTTCGAATAGAGTTTGGAAGTATTCTGTAAGTGAGATGATAGCGACTACATGTCTGCGTAGGTGTGTGTCCCATATATAGTTATATCAGCGGATCTGTGTGTGTTCCGGCAACCCTCGGGGCGGTATAGAAAAGGCCTTAAGCGGACAAGGTAGCAAAGCTTAAATGGGAAATAGTATAAACGGCACAAATGCTATAAGACAAGTTGATGTTGTTCTCGCCACGGATTAAGTTCGGACAGTTTGGATGCACTGATATTTGGAAAAGGAAAGAAAAAAAAAGCGAGTAGGTGGGAGATCAGAGGATCAGCACGTCGGGATCAAATACCGCCGGATTGAAATTGGGAATGTAGACATAGGGTCGAGTATAATCGGGTAGTAGTGTAAGCACGCTTCTAGAGGGGGGAAGCGAGTATGAGGGACGCAAGTACAAGATGAAGACGGTCGAAACTGTAGCATACTCGATACAAATGTTCGGACTACGGTTAAGATTCCTCGCCGGAGCAAGTTAGAAAAATCTAGAAGTTCGCATGGTTTGACGGCTAAGTGAAGGGCAATAGAAGGGCTTAAGTTAAGAACAAAAGGATGATCCGGGGTAATGTGTTTAGGGTATTTCAAGTTGGGTAGGAGATGATTTGAATGAACTGATCAGAACTAGCCGGCTATCAAAAGAGAGTAAAACTTTATGTCAGATAAAAGGGTATAATAAGACTCGATGAGGTGAACAAGTCCAACTTAGGATATATTTTTGGACCTTATTACGTTGTGCGTGAGGTAAGAATGTTGCGTAGCAAAGACGTGGCCTGGGTTGAGGTACAGTGGCGAGGTAACGACAGGGAGAAGGTGATTCGAATAGCCAAAGAGGTAACGTAGTCAGGAAATGAAACTGCATGATATGACAGGCAATGGAACCCCCCCCCCCCCCCAGAGACCTCTTAAGCTCCCATCAGACTAGTTGAACATTCGAGGACGAATGTTCTAAAGAGGGGAAGAATGTTATACCTCGCATTTCGTACGTATTTGGAAAAATTTGAAATAGTTCGGAATGTTAAGGAATAAGGCTCTAATTGGATTCTACTTAATGTGCATGTGATGTTGAAGGAAATATTGACGCGGAAATATTAAGGAAGGTTAAGGGCAAAATTGGAATCTTGTAAATTAGTCCCGTGAATTTCTAAAAGCGATCCGTCATCAATTGGGCCAAAAAAAAAAAAGAGAAAACAAGGCCCAAAAGAGGCAAGGGTGGCCGGCCATGCATGGCTTGGCCCAACCCATGGAGTTGGTCATGTGCTATGTCATGTGACCAACTAAATTATTATAAGAGAGATCAAGATTCAAGAGAATTCAAGAAACAACAAGAAAAATCAAGAGCAAAAACAAAAAAAAGGCCTCTGGCCGAATAGGAGAAAAAAGAAGAAAAAAAAAATTCCAAGTCTTTCCATCTTGATTTCCAAGTTGTTTTCTTGTGACAATCATACCAATTCAAGGTCCCTTTTCAACGTGGCATCGTTGGTTTGGAAGAATAAGCCTCGACTTTGTCGCTTGGACAACTTGAGGAAGTGAAGAAGTTTGAAGAACAAGGTAAGAATTCACCTCTCTAATTATGTTTTGAAGGTTAGTTTGTGTTGTGGTGTATGCAAATGAGTTGAAAGTATAGAAATATGGAAGTTTGTATGGTGGAAGTGAATGCAAGTAGGTGGCCGTATGTATGCTTAATGTGTAGTGAAATTATGTTGAATTTTATGTTGTGTCATAATTGTAGACATTGTAGAATTGGTATTGGAAGTGAAAGATGGATTAAAATGTGGTGAAGTTGAAAATTGGCCTATGGCCGTGTGGTGTGTAGTAGGAGGAGACATGTTGAATTTATTTTGTTTAATATGTTAGTTGCGTCGTTGCGATCTTTATAGTGTAAGTGGAAGTTTAACAATTCAAGTTTGGCATTAAAATGGCTTATATGTCGTTATAAGAGAATATGTGTTCTAATGTGATTATGATGAAACTATGGAAATGCATTGTTTACGTACTAGTTATGATTGTTGTTAATGAATTTGAGAGATGACAATTTGTTATGAATATGTTCGTCGAAGAATGGAAGTTTTGAATGAGTTATGGCTTCGGTGGAAGATTTATATATTTTGCGAATGATATGTAAAATCATATGAAATGCTTCTAAATGATGTTGGGATGATGTTGGTGGGTAAGTGAGTATGAAAATATGGATATTGAATTATAAACGCAAAGTTAGTTGGAAGTTGTCACTTATGTAAAAGGAGACTATTCGTGTTAGTTTGCGATTCTTGATGTGGATTAATGTTATTGGTTTGGTTGTTGTTGGTATTTGAGCCGAGTTAAATTCTCGGGGCGTCATATTTATAGGAGGTGCTTTGTCGAAATTTTGTTAGACAAGTATTAGTTCAAAATGAATGCCTAAAAGCCTTATGGCTAACTTATGGTAAACTTGACCATTTGTAGATTTTGGACGAAAAGAGATTTGAGTTTTGGAGAACGTTAAAGGCGCAAAAGGTATGTAAAGCTGTCCTATTTCTTTCTTGGCATGATCTAAGTGTACTAGGATCGGATTTGCGCCTTGGAAAGTGTTCTGTTCTTCGGAATCCCGCGTTTGAAAATGTCCGTTTTCGTTCAATAGAATTGAATCCTCCAAGTATGTTCGATTGAAAGGTTTATGTAAATGTTCATAAATTGCCTAGAAAACTATGAATCTTCCCTAGGACCTATGTAGATGATTCCATACGCCTAATATACACGATTCAAGCCCTCGCCTCGGTTGTCCCGAGGTGGACCCGCTAAATTCCGATTTTACCCTTTATGTTCATGATTGGTTTTGAGCGGTTTTTTAAGAAAACGTTTTAACTACTATTTTAACTACTAAATGAAAATTGTTTTAAATATTTCCTTAAGTCTTATAAACTATTTTTGGGATATGGAAACGATCATAGAAAGGTTATTTCTCCGTAATTCATTATGACATCCGATATTCGCTTAATATGATTCCGTCGGTTCCATTGCTTGATTTGTTATTCGCTATGCTTCATCGAGTCTCTGCGGAAACCTACATGGTATTTTATTGCATTCAGTTTCTCACTACTCCGCTCGTGGATGCCTCAATGTTTCCCACACCGAGCCGGGCCGGGATATGTTCTCAAGCGTAATTCTCTGCATTGTTCGCCATGCTCGGTGTGAGCGGGTATATACGTACATGGGTTACGGTGTATGATGTGCCATGTACGCTTATCTTTGATATCGTTGATTATGCTGTTATGTTAGTGGCGCCAGTGTCGGGGGCGACCACACTCTGACCTCCGAGTCCCTAACGGGGCCGACTTTGGCATATGTTTTCTGCATACATCATTTATGATTTCTGATATGTATTTTGATTATTTACGCATCCTGTTCACTCTCCGTACATTCTGTTCCGATTTTGGTTTTGCTTATTACCGTCTCTGCTTTACATATTCGTACATTTTAAATGTGACCCCCTTTCTTCGGGGGGCGTGTTTCATGCCCACGGTACGGACACGCGCTTTGCGGATCCGCCCGCTTAGGTCATCTATCGGCTACTACGGCGCTCCTTTGTTCGGAGCTTACCTTTTGGTACGGCCTTTTACGATATGTATGTACATTCGGATTTCGGGGGTACGACGGGGCCTTGTCCGTCATATGTTTATGTTTTCGGTCTGTGGGTACGTAGACATGTATAGTGGGTTCGTATATGTTTTGTAAGTTCATGTATGTTGGGGATTGTATGTGTACTTTGTGACGGCCTGATCGGCCTTCGTGCGTCATACTCACTCTTGTGCGTCATCTGATAACATTTTTAATTATTATATATGTTTATTTGGATATTACGCTTATGTGGGGTACGGGTACGTATGAGTGCCCAACTCGGGCACGAGTCACGGCCTACGGGGTTGGGTCGTGACACACGGGGACTGGGGGTACGATATGCAAGGTACACGCTTGATCAAATGCAATCACAACACAATCCAGAAGCAACAACTCAAGAGATAGAAATATCAGTATCAGAATCCATGAAATATAAGAATGAGGTAGTGAATGCATATGCAGTGCAATGATATGCAATGGCCAAGTGTAATCTTCGTACACACATGCTACGGGAGGAATACCTCCACGTCTTGATAGTTATGACCCATAGGGGACCCACAAAGTTCATGTACCGATCAGCTCCGCACAGTGACTCGAGATGACTCCGAACACCAACCACCGCTAACCCGTTACGCACCGGCTCGGAGATGGCTACGCTATCAAATATGTTCCAAGAATCATGGATGTTTCCTTCTCACTTATCATCATCAACTCCAATCATCGGTAACATCAATGTATCATGGAAATGAGGATGAATGCAACGCAAAATATCAATGCCAAGTGAAATCATATCAACATCAGTCGTGCCATGGACACATATCACAATAAAGATTAGGTCAAGTTCTTTCCTCTATCCATGATAATGTCACAATAAGTGAGAGACAACAGTATCATAATCATAATATGGAAAGTACAATCCAATATCATATAGATGGCAACAAGACGATAAATCACACAACAAACCCACCAATCATTCAAAAATGTCAATTCTAAGTAGTCCATCCCAACTCCATACCTGAAAGCGTATCATGCTTCCTCCGACAATAACTAAATCTACAAAAATTTGACTAACCGAAATCTGACAAAAAGGGTAAGCTAGGGAAACAATATAACTCAAGTCACAACAGCGCGAGCCCAGTCATACCATCTAGTGACTAGCACACACAGTCAAGGAAATACCAAACTTGAATCACGAGACGGTAAGCCACACATTACTGTACCAACCTAGAATTATCCATCCTAACATCGTATCCGGAGACCTAAGCATGCTTTCTCTGTTAATCTCTACTGTACATATATGAAATCCTAATCGGAGTCTAACTCAAGTAAGCTGTAACCTACCTCGAGGCCGAGCACGTGTCGCGAACATCCACTTGATCTTCATCTTCCATTTCCGGAGGAAAGCCGAGACGGCAAGGTCTAGGAATAGCAAGAAATCCGAGTAAGCAAGGTGTTTAGGAATAGGGTATACACACCCAATAAGAATCTAGAGAATCTATTATACGACTCTGAGCCCACAAGGGTAAAACCAAAAGTTTTCCTCGAATTAGGTTTTCTAAGTCTTCAACGACTAATAATCTAGATCTTATAATCATCTAAACCCAAACAAGTCATAAATTGCATTCTTCCTTAGAATCCCCAAATTTCAAGAAAACTCAAGACTTAACCCATTTGCAAAGTAATGGAAGAAATAGAATTTGAAGTTGGTTAGTTAGCTTGGGCTAGAAATCAAGGAGTTCTTCCATAAAATCATGATTCTAATTTGTAAAAACCATTTTTACCTACCTAGGGTTTTACAAGTTAGGAAGTTCCCATTTTATTAAGTCCTAGCATCAAAACCTTAATAAGATAAATGAAGAAATCAAAGAAAGATGGAATAATTAAGGTCTAGATATTACCTTTTTTCAAAGTTCCATGAGATTTCCTCTGAAAATGTCCCAAATGGCGGCTTGGATGGAGAGTTGGGTGAAAAATGAGGTCAAATTCCGAAATGGGAATTTAATACTAGACCTGCCCAGTGTCACTTGCTGTGGTGAGTGTGGGACCACTGTGCCCAACCACCGCTATGGTGCAACATCAACTGCGGGGGGTAGTCTTTAAGAGAAATCTCTTCTTTCGCAGTGGCAGAAAGGAAACTGCTGGGGCGGGGTCATTGTGACATGAATGCTATGCTATAGCGAGGGACTGTACACTGGGGAGGACTCGCTGCAGCGATTTACCCCTTGCTGTGGCGAAGAATTAGGCCCGAGTGGCCCTAACACGATCTTTAATTTCCCTCTGTCTCGACTACAGGTCAACTTTAAACTGAAAAATTCCCCGCGTACAACTAACAGACATAACTAATCAAGAATGATTAGGACGCGAATTGAGGGAAGTCAGCAACGACCAAACGGGTCATTGCATCAGATACCAATTAAACAACCGTTCATCCTCGAACGACGTGAAATGAAAGAGAGGTAAGCGGGGTTGATGAAACACACATCAACAGATAACCAGGGTCAACGTCATAATTTCACATCTGAACTCATCGATACTAGTCTTCATTTACGAATCAAATCCGATTTGCGAAACAATTGGGACTGTACGTTTACGGATACAAATTAACAGTGCGCCTTAAGAGGGAATTAGATTAGGGGGGGGGGGGTTACCAAATTGATAGAATCACGAAGTACCAAATTTTAATGGCCTAAAAGGCTCACTAGGGTCACATTTCAACTTGGAATAGACTCGGATTGTGTTAAGACAGATTAATACACTCGATTGGCACAGGGTTCAATAGGTAATTGTCCGCGAGAGAGCGTTTGCTGGCGCGGCGCCTACAGCACTGAAGTGATTCTCAAGAAAAGAGCATAAGCCGTTGTGGCGGCTAGATTAGCCTCTATGGTGTCGAATTCGCAGTCGCGATACTTTTCCGCCGTAGCAGAAGCCAAAATCCCTAGGTACTAAAGGTGATTCCTGACCTTCCCCACTCACCCTCTACTCTCCCACCACTCGAAACTCTCTACAATTCAACTCCTCAACTCCCCTCCTAACACAAATAAACTCTCCCCTATCCTTACTCAAGTCATACTCTCTAACAAACATCTAAAAACCTCACAAAATAAAAGGGCAAATTTTCTTAGCAAGAGAGGTTACCCAGCACCGAAAATCTTCGAGTCCACAAATTAAGTCATGTAGTTGCTCCCAACAACTCTAAAATGATATTAGGGTTGTGAATCTGAATGTTTCATGTCTCAGTACTAAATATTGCAAGAAAATTTGAAATTTGGTGTGATGGGTTTTCGAATTGATGGTGGGGAGAATCCAAAAAAGGTAACCTTTTTACCGTCAAAATAGGTTCATCACTGATTAATGCTTAACAATTTATCAAATTGGGGGGGGGGGGAGGGGGGAAAACTTGAAAATAGTGGGTGGTTGTTCTTGGTAGTTGGGTTAGATTCCTTGAAATATTTAGGGGTGTCTGTTGCATGGAATCGTGTTTCATAGGGTTTAGAGGTCACGCATGCTTGAAATTTTAGTCCATCTGAGAGTAACACACTGATTTGAGACAAAAATTGAGACAAATTTTTGAATTTTTTTTGGATTACTCCTATAGGGAAGACGAGTCCGTCGAAAATCTGCTAGCGCGACTCCGCTATGGCGTATAAGGGTGCATTGGTGCGGATGAAGTGGGTAGGGAAATGTTACGCTGGCGCAGGGACTCATTCAATATGGTGAATCCACTCCTGCATCCCGAGGGACGCTATCACGGATCTTTTCCTCTTTTGCGGACAATTTTTCGCCAGCGCTTCGCTACAGCGGTGCTACTCCTGCTGCGGCGAAGCCTACATAAATTTGGGGAAAACCAGTAGCCTTGTACTGATGTAACTGGGGTTATTTTTGCTGGTTTCTTTGGCTTGGAAAACACGTAATTAGTTGCCGGACTTGGCGTAATTGCTGGAACTAACTTTGGTGATTGTTGCAGGTACAAAATTTGAAATTATGACTCAAAATGAAGGAGAAAACGTTTCCCCTAGCCAAAACGTCGCCCCTAGCCAAACGTCGCCCTTAGCCAAGGGGAAGGTGGTCAAAATTATGTTCGCTTCCCACTCCTGAATGCCATTGTCGTTATTTAGAGTATATAAGGAAGGGGCTGCTGTTAGAATGGGGGGCTCAATATGAACAAAGTAGATTGACGTGCCCCGGAGTTCTATGAGATGTTGTACGGGATTGGGTGGAACTGTTTTACCGAAGATACTGGCAAGGCAAATGAGACTTGGGTAAGAGAGTTCTATGCCATCCTCAAAATAGTGGACTTTTCCTCTCCGGACCCAAAAATCATGATTCGGGGCAACGCAGTGAAGATTGGGGCTGAGGTAATCAATGCCCACTATAACTTGGGGAATCATCTGGTGAGTGAAATGGTCGAGAGGGACCATAATGGTAATAGAGCGTGGTCGATGTTGGTTGCGGAGAAGGAAAGGGGCTTGGTCGATTAGGCCAACAAGAGGACCGGAATCAAGAACACCTATTTTACTACCGAGGCCAGGAGATAGCTGAGCATCATCTCCCGACGGGTACACCCTTCTAGCAACACAACCGATGTCACTTACCCTCGAGCACTCATGATAGCTTGGATTCTGGACGATGTCCCAGTGAATGTGGGCTATTCAGGAGTGGAGGGAGTTTTTGGTAGAGCAGGGTCCAAGCCTGATATTTCCTGTTACACCTTGGAATTTCATATCGTTGTGTCGACGTCAGCTTAAGGTGAACATGGAGTTCTTGTGACATTAAGGAGGGTATTTGGTAGTTTTAAAGTGTATACGACATGATTTTGAAGTTGTATGAATCAGAGGAAGAAAGTTCATCGAAGGGAAGTGAGGTATAAGTCACATTTGGGGAAAAGGTTTCGTAAGTATTGAGTTCAAGATTAGTTAGTAAGGTCTTGTGAATGAGTTATAAGGATGTTTAGATTGTTAATGAAGTGTTAAACAAGTGCTAAGAAGGTTCTATAAGGATTGGAGATCAAACAAATCGACGAGAACAAGTTAGGGAGAAAAGTGGGTTATACGACCATTTATAAGGTCCGTATAATTTTATACGGTCCTTATAATGGTCCGTATAGTGGTTACAGGATGAACCAGTCTCTGATGGACTTATACGGTCACTTATACGGACCGTATAAGTGTCCGTATAAAACCATGTCGGGTCAGATTTTTGCAAGTATATATATTAGACCCAAGTTCTTATTTTTCATTTCTCTCATTTCCTCACATTTCTTGAGAACTCTAGAATATTCTATACACCCTACTAACATAAATCCAAGGCAAATCAAAGATCAAACATCATTAATCCAAGGAAATCAAGTGCAAGGATGCTCTCTAGGGTTGCTAGAAGCCAAGAAGCCCTTTGGAATTGAAGTTGGGCCTTTTCTCAAATAGAGTATTTTCATCCAAGGACCATTTCTATGTGATCAAAGGTGAGTTTCACATTTAATCCATGTTAATAAGAGTATTTGGTTGTAGAATAACTTGAATAAAGGAAATGAGTAGCATATGAAGCTCAAAGGTGGAATTAATGGTATTCTTGGATAGTGACTTGACATGAATCATAGTTCTTGATATGCCACGAGTATGATCTTGTGGTGAATGATATTAAGAATGTTGAAGAAGCATTATATGTGAACGAATATGGTGGTACGCCATAGTTATGGTTATGGATGACATTGGAAGGGCATTTTAAGAATTGAATGATATTTAACTTGAAGAAGTTTATTGATTATGATGCCTTGGGTGTTGTTAATGGTGTTTGGGAGTTGTTTATTATATGGAGAAAGTTGTAAAAACAAAGGAAATGCTGCCCAATTTTCATTAGCTCTCAGTCGCATTAGCTTAAGTATGTTTCGATTATCTAATTATAGTGCGAACTCTCTTGAATGTAGAATCGTAAGCTTGGAAGAAGAGCGTTTAGTGTCAAGGAGACATAAAGGTATGTAAGGCTAGTCCCCCTTTCTTTCAAAAGGCATGACTCGTATATTACTATCTCTATTTATGATTTCCATGACTTTCCTTCGTTCCAAAAGTTACAAGTCTATGATTATTAAGAGCTTCTCATGAGATAAAGATAAGAGATATGTTATGAATATGATAATGATGATGATGAATCTATGTCTAGGGATTCTAAAGCTTATGACATGATGTTATTGTGAGGATAATGGTCTTGTGGTATGAATTCTTTGATGTTGCTCATTGTTGCTAGTCTCACCTTATGATACTAGTTCCTTCAAGGTGAGGCATGCTGATTATGATTGCTCCATAAGATAATCGGAGGTTACCGACCTTACGTCACTCCGATAGAGTCACAGCTTTTACTTGAACTCTTATGCATGCTTCATGTTGAGTGTATGATGATGAGATTACACCGCGCCGTGATGGCTGGACATGGCACCGCTAAGGCGGGCGGCTTATGATAATACCGTGCCTAGATGGCCGGACATGACACCGCTAAAGCGGGCGGCTTTTGATAACACCGTGCCTATTTGGCCGGACATGACACCACTAGTGGGCGGCGTGCGATAGTTACTCGGACGCGGGTTAACGATGATGGTACATTTGATATGCATGACATGTATTTTCTTTAAAAAGTTTAGCAGGTATAATATTCGCCTTAAGAGGCACTTGACGTACAAGTTAAATCTTTGCCTCATGTTTCACTATTTCCTTATTGTGTTAGTATTACTCATGCCTTACATACTCAGTACATTATTCGTACTGATGTCCTTCTTCTTTTTGGATCTTTGTGTTCATGCCCACAGGTAGACAGGGAGACAGACCGAATTCCTAGGAGCTTGTTCAGCATATATATACAGGAGCACTCCCCTACTTCAGAGTTACAGATTTTAGGTATATCCTTTTGTGTACATATATGGGGTATGGCGGGGTCCTGTCCCGTTCTTATCTCTCAGTATTCTTGTAGAGGCTCGTAGATACTTATGTGTGGGTAGTAGAGGTCTCATGATTACTACAGTGTGTATTTGTATATCATTTTTGATAGCCTCGTAGGCTTATGTGCACTAAAGTAGATGTATTTTGGAAATGATAATGATTGTCTTATGACAAGTTCCGTGATGAGAGTCTTGTATGTTCAGGGAGAGTTTGATGACAAGTATGATGGGTGGTTCTCGATAGGGTAGCTACGGGTACCCGTCATGGCCCCTAGTTGGGTCGTGACAAAAGTGGTATCAGAGCAGTTCCGTCCTAGGGTGTGGCTATGAGCCATGTCCAGTAGAGTCTTGTTTATGGGTGAGAAGCACACCACACTTATCAACAAGAGGCTGCGGGGCATTTAGGAATGATGACCATCTTTCTTCTTCATAGATCGTGCGATAGAGCTATGATATAAGAATTCTCTTTTCCCTAACCGTGCGTTATGATTTCAGCAAAGTTGATGAAAGGAAAAGCTACAGCAGCCCAGAAGGGCAAGATAGTGGTTGAAGAAGGGATTGAACGAGAGCCGTCTAGGGATATGGAGGAGGGCGAACCCCAGAGTAAGGTCCTATTTCGGTTTTCCCATACTTCGCCCACTTTGGAGGAGCAAAGGGGAGTCTCAACCTTAGCTCCAGCACCCCCAAATCCTCCACAAGATGCCTCGGGCCAGGAGATGAGACAGGCCATCCTTTTGCTGACCCAGTTAGTAGCCGCGCAAGCTCAGCGGCAGGGTGCGAGCCATGGTTACCGGGGTTGGAGGAAGAGGGTCATGTCTTCAAGGTTTGATCATGAGTCTAGAGGCGCTCCGAGGCAGTAATTCTCTAGGCACTCAGCTCGTTCGATAGCTAGTGCGCCACCACAGTTTCCTAGATCCAGGGCTGATAGATCTTCTTGCATGGGGTCAGTCTAGAGTTTTAGAGTTCCTAATTCCCAAAACAGGGGTGATTCAAGCCAGATGAGATTACCTGTACCACGGTGTACTCGGTGTGGCAAGTTACATTTTGGATCGTGCCGCTTAGGTTTGAGTGTTTGTTATGCTTGCGCTCGGCCAGGCCATTTCAGGCGCGACTGTCCATCGCTACGTGGTAAAGATAAGGTTTGTCCTACGGGAGTGGCAGCTGGCTCTTCATTATCGGTACGCCCTCCGAGGCAAAGGCCGCAGATGTTAGTAGGCGGTGATAGAGACCGAAGAGGAATGCCCAGTCCAAGTGGATCCCAGCATCATACCTATGCGTTAGCTGGGCGACAGGATCTTGAGTCTCCCCCTGATATTGTCCCAGGTATATTGTCAGTATCCTCTTGTGATATATTACTCCTGATGTTGTTGACTGTGTTGAGGTGAAAATCTGAGCCAATCAAACAATTTGAGATATCTATGCTTGTTAGACCCAGTGATAGCCATAATCATGATTTATGAGTAAGTAAACCTCCCCAAAGGGAGTTGATTGACATAGTGTGTAAGAAAACAATATATATAATGGAATTCTAGAAAGAGTGTGCAGGTACAACTTATGAGACAAGCTTTATTACTTATATCCTTTTATGGTAAACAGTCTTGTGCTGCTGAGTTGCATATTATATGTGTTTCGATATGTGTCCTATTAAGGCATGGGATGTGTTTTCTGGGCTATGTGCAGGTTTGGGATTTTTATGTTTACAAGGGAAACTCTGCCGAAATTCTCCCAGGAATCTAAAGGAAATTGTGGGAACTGTAGACAGAATTGCCATGAGAAAAAGAGAGGACCAGCAACGAGTATATATTAGACTAAGAGAATGTTGAATAGGTTAGGATGGAATAAAGAACATAGGAAAGGAGAATGATGTGCTTGAACTAGAAAGAATTTTGATATACTAAGGAGAATTAATGAGACAGGCATTCCAGAAGAAGTTGTAAGTTAAAAGAATTTGGTTAGCCCTTTTATGCTTTGGAACATCGAATAATAAAATGAGCCTGATGCATACGTATAGGCCGATGCATGTAACACCGAATCATATTATTAAGCTAGGCTTTACCTGATGATTATAGTGGGAGAAAATTTTCATGCCACTATAAGCTAGCCTTAATGACCTCGGAGATACCTCGAGAAACGAGATTAGAAGAGATGTGTTCACAAAAACTCCTTGCCGGGTGATTGATCAATAGTATGACCGCGGTTGTATTCTGCGTTGTAGTTCAGGGTATTTATCCAGGAATTTACTCGAACGGTTATATGATAGAAGTTTGTTATTACCGATATGAAGGGAAGCAGAATCAAAATAAGATTGATCAACGAAATAAAAGAACTATAAATGACGAATGTCCGGTATGTGTGATGTGTGTATAGTAGGGAGAGAAGAGAAGAAAAAGAGACATGTTGGAAATAGAGAAGGAAGGACAAAAGTGAGGCAAATAGAAGAAAGGTCTACTAGAGCAGAAACCCGATTATCAGAGGGTGGAAGAGGATCAAACCCTGTGGATATCCTAACATTAAGTAGGAATGGTAATAGGTGTCATGGAGTGATTGAAATTTTGAATCTTACTGTAAGGACGGTGTGGCTAATTATGTTATGATGAGAATTATGGAACCATTTGTTGAGCAAGATATCTTATGCGTGAGGAGCAAGTTTACGCGACATCCATATAATGAATTCTAAACGGACCATGTGTTACCTGTTATTAACATGTTGGGATAGCGGAGTACAATACTCCTATGGGAACAGGAATTGTATTAGAGAAGGGAATGAAAGGATTGCCACTGGACCTTAAGTTGTAGTTTTATCGAAAGAAAAAGAGAGAGAAGTCGATCCCACCTTGAACTATGCATAGACTATTATTCTATGAACGAAATCATTGGAGGAAAAGGATGGGAAGTGAGACGAAAGAGGAAACAAGGTTTCATTGTGAACGATCAATGGACTGACTTTACATGTGTGTAAGACAACAACGAATGGAATTGCGTCCACGGTGGGGTATCCGATAAGGGTTCCAGGGAGAGTTTATTGAGAAAAGGTGAGCCAAGAGAGGGAGAGTGGGTGGACGATCCGGCATAGAGAGTATAGAGTGAATATGAGCTATATTGGTGGAAATGGTGAACATAAAAGATGGTCTATGGGTATTGATAGAGGTAATGAAAGAAATATTGGGTAAAGACAATTCCCTTATGGTTTGATAGTTGTGGCAACTAAACGGTAACCAAAAGAGACCATCAAAGGAGTAGTCTTCGACTTTCAGAGCAACGTGGCCGTGAGGCCAAAACGAGATAATACAAGATATGGGCCATAGAATGTAAGACGGGCGGAGAATCCAACATGGCAATCGCACAACAATAAGGTGGACTATGAGGTAGAGTAAAAGGATAGGCATAAAAAAAAACGGAAGAGCAGTATTAACTTTAAAAAGATACCTCAAACGAGTATTAGGGCCTTTGGTCAAACGTAAGATGGACAAGAATAAAACGGTATTTCTATACAATAAGGGCTCATGCGAATGATTTCATAGTGGGAAGATACAGGCGATGAGTGTAAGACTTGGATTAGAGAGAGAAGTGACTAATGGGCTAAGATGAAGAGTCAAGTGAAATATATTTGCCGAAATTTAGTTGTATGGATGCAAAGTTCCGATATTTCATGCGATGGAAATAGCATTGTACAGGGAAAGCCTCAAAGGCAATACTTGACTCAGAATTTGATAATGCCTTTGTTAATAGAAGGATACGGAGTTAACAATAGAAGAGGATCGAAATGAAAATAAACCATTTGAAAGTATGTAAATACTTGATGGTAGCAACCTATATTGAAAAGGAAAAGATGTGTATGATCATTTAGAAGAAAAAGTTTATGGATTATGCGAGCATTTCAAGCATATAGTACTCAAACGTAAAGGAACTAAAGGTGAAAGGCGATAGTGTAGGAGATAATAAGGAGTAAATCTATGTAAGACAATTTGGTAGTACCAATCAAGAACAAGGACGAACCTAAAGCCGAAGTGGAGGTTATAATTGTAAAGAATCATATAAGCTATCTATGGAAATTTCCAGGCTAAAATACTCGGTTCTTCACTGGTGCCTGAAGATCGACACATTCCGACTTGGAAAGATAGGCCATCCCTATTAAACCCCATTTTGAGACGGATAGGCAAATAGTGATCGTTTTCTAACTTCCCCAGGCATCTTTATAAACATGTGTGTTAGACCTTTAGGAAAAATGAAGAGACTTGTCAAGATGATTTGGAATTGATATAACTAGATGATTGTATAAAGCTTGCAAGAATAAAAGAGAATCAAATCACTGGAATGTGGAGATTAAATCTTGAAGACATTTAGGATCATTATTAAAAGACTTTATGGGAAATTTTTATGGTCCTCACAAATGGCTATGGGGTGGCGGCAACGTAAGCTTGATGAAGATATTAAGAACGAACGCGGAAGTAGAAGAGATACATTGGGAAGAGAAAGAGGGTACGAAGTCCAAGTATACGCATTTATCTCCACTCCCGAAGAGGTTGAGATGAGACGCCATGCCGGGTATGCAATACGATGCTTTACTTTTAATGCTTTTGGTCGCGTGTGGCCATATTGTATGTTATGATATCGTAATACATGTGGTAGTATTATTTTGAGTTCTTTGTGACGGGATGGTAGTGCAATATTATAGGGGGAAACTCTAAAATTTGTGAAACCGAAGAGCTTAACATTCGAGGAAAAATGTTCTTAAGGGGGGGGAGACTGTTACTCCTCGAAATTTCATATCGTTGTGTCATACGTAGACTAATGTCAGCTTAAGGTGAACATGGAGTTCTTGTGACATTAAGGAGGGTATTTGGTAGTTTTAAAGTGTATACGATAAGATTTTAAAGTTGTATGAATCGGAGGAAGAAAGTTCATCGAAGGGAAGTGAGGTATAAGTCACGTTTGGGGAAAAGGTTTCATAAGTATCGAGTTAAAGATTATTTAGTAAGGTCTTGTGAATGATTTATAAGGATTTTTAGATTGTTAATGACGTGTTAAACAAGTGCTAAGCAGGTTCCATAAGGATTGGAGATCAAACGAATCGACGAGAACAAGTTTGGGAGAAAAGTGGGTTATACAACCATTTATACGGTCCGCATAACTTTATACGGTCCATATAATAGTTACAGGATCAACCAGTCTCTGATGGACTTATATGGTCACTTATATGGACCGTATAAGTGTCCGTATAAAACCATGTCGGGTCAGATTTTTGCAAGTATATATATTAGACCCAATTTCTTATTTTTCATTTCTCTCATTTCCTCCACATTTCTTGAGAGCTCTAGAATATTCTATACACCCTACTAACATAAATACAAGGCAAATCAAAGATCAAACATCATTAATCCAAGGAAATCAAGTGCAAGAATACTCTCTAGGGTTGCTAGAAGCCAAGAAGCCCTTTGGAATTGAAGTTGGGGCTTTTCTCAAATGGAGTATTTTCATCCAAGACCATTCCTATGTGATCAAAGGTGAGTTTCACATTTAATCCATGTTAATAAGAGTATTTGGTTGTAGAATAACTTGAATAAAGGAAAGGAGTAGCTTATGAAGCTCAAAGGTGGAATTAATGGTATTCTTGGATAGTGACTTGACATGAATCATAGTTCTTGATGTGCCATGAGTATGATCTTGTGGTGAATGATATTAAGAATTTTGAGAAGCATTATATGTGAACGAATATGGTGGTACGCCATAGTTATGGTTATGGATGACATTGGAAGGGCATTTTAAGAATTGAATGATGTTTAACTTGAAGAAGTTTATTGATTATGATGCCTTGGGTGTTGTTAATGGTGTTTGGGAGTTGTTTATTATATGGAGAAAGTTGTAAAAACAAAGGAAATGCTGCCCAATTTTCATTAGCTCTCAGTCGCATTAGCTTAAGCTTAAGTATGTTTTCGATTATCTAATTATAGTGCGAACTCTCTTGAATGTAGAATCGTAAGCTTGGAAGAAGAGCGTTTAGTGTCAAGGAGACATAAAGGTATGTAAGGCTAGTCCCCCTTTCTTTCAAAAGGCATGACTCGTATATTACTATCTCTATTTATGATTTTCATGACTTTCCTTCGTTCTAAAAGTTACAAGTCTATGATTATTAAGAGCTTCTTATGAGATAAAGATAAGAGATATGTTATGAATATGATAATGATGATGATGAATCTATGTCTAGGGATTCTAAAGCTTATGACATGATGTTATTGTGAGGATAATGGTCTTGTGGTATGAATTCTTTGATGTTGCTCATTGTTGCTAGTCTACTTATGATACTAGTTTCTTCAAGGTGAGGCATGCTGATTATGATTGCTCCATAAGATAATCGGAGGTTACCGACCTTACGTCACTCCGATAGAGTCACGGATTTTACTTGAACTCTTATGCATGCTTCATGTTGAGTGTATAATGATGAGATTACACCGCGCCTAGATAGCTGGACATGGCACCGCTAAGGCGGGCGGCTTATGATAACACCGTGCCTAGATGGCCGGACATGACACCGCTAAGGCGGGCAGCTTATGATAACACCATGCCTATTTGGCCGGACATGACACCATTAGTGGGCGGCGTGCGATAGTTACTCGGACGCGGGTTAACGATGATGGTACATTTGATATGCATGACATGTGTTTTCTTTAAAAAGTTAAGCAGGCAGAATATTCTCCTTAAGAGGCACTTGAGGTACAGGTTATATCTTTGCCTCATGTTTTATTATTTCCTTATTATGTTAGTATTACTCATGCCTTACATACTCAGTACATTATTAAATGCGGTGTCCTTCTTCCTTTTTGGGCCTTTGTGCACGTGCCCACGGGTAGACGGGGAGACGACAGGATTCTAGGGAACTGTTTGCATATATATATCGGGGAGCACTCCACTACTCCAGAGTTGCAGATTTTGCGTATATCCTTTTGTGTACATATTTAGGGTATGGCGGGGTCCTGTCCCGTCCTTATGTCTCAGTATTCTTATAGAGGCTCATAGATACTTATGTGTGGGTAGTAGAGGTCTCATGATTACTACAGTGTATATTTGTATATCATTTTTGATAGCCTCGTAGGCTTATGTGCACAAAAGTAGATGTATTTTGGAAATGATAATGATTTTATTATGACAAGTTCCTTGCTGAGAGTAATGTATATTCAGGGAGTGTTTGATGACAATTATGATGGGTGGTGCTCGGTAGGGTAGCTCCGGGTACCCGTCATGGCCCTTAGTTGGGTCGTGACATTTCCCTCCCTCATCACCGCCCTATGCGAGATGGCAGATGTCCCTCGGAGAGGTGGGTCGATTGGGTTATTTCTGACATAGACTTCAACCCTCTGATGGTTAAGGGCTATGGTACCATGATCCGGAGCAAGAAAAGGAAGATTGATGAGGGTGTCGGGGTTGTTGCGATCTTTAGAGAGGGTGAGGGTGAGGGTGAGGCTGCTCCTTCACAGACTCAGGGACCCTTTGAGCGGCTGGGTTCACAGATGGAGGAGATGAAGGTCTTGATTCTTGGGCTTCCTAGAGCTTCTACCGAGGTTGGCCCATCGAGCACTGCTGCTAGCGACTTCACTCATGATGAGATGAAGAAGTACTTAGAGGCTTAGGAGGAGATGAAGACTTTGATTGCCATGCTGCAGACTGTCTACACCTCACTTGCTAAGGATCATGGTAAGCTCCGTGTGGACTCTGACAGAGAAAAAGAAGAGTAAGTCCAAGGATGAACTGCTAATCAGTATATGGAGGGGCTTCAAGGGGATTTTCAAGTTGATGAACCCGCAGGCACGACTTCCAGTTGAGGACAAGGATGACCCGGAGCGATACTCTTTCCTGAGCGAGCCCGATGGTTGTGGTGAGGCCAGTAGCTCCGACGGTGAGGGTGATGAGGCAACTAGCACGGGGAAGAAGTATGGGTTTCCCCCCTTTTTAGCCATGGTTTTTCCCTTGTATGGCCTTATTTTAAGACATTTTTTTTTAATTTCGTTTGGTGAATATTTTGAACTATTTGGTTTTTCTTATTTTTCTGTCTTTGTTTTGTA
>NC_081344.1:11725518-11734489 GCF_029784015.1 Lycium ferocissimum | reverse complement strand
CATCCCCCTCGTTAACTATTGGGGAAAACCTAAGGAAAATTTTCCAAGGTGTAACATCAATTCTCCCAAATCCTTCATCTTGAATACTTGTTGTAATGATGTTTTTACTTCTTCAATTAGAGTCAAACTGTCACCAGTTACCAACATGTCATCAACATAGACCAAAAGGATTATAGTTCCTTGGTCTTCCTTACAAACAATGAATGGTCATGTTGGCTTTGAACAAACTGCAATCTTACTAGAGCTTCTGTCAACTTAGCATTCCATTGTCTAGGAGCCTGTTTAAATCCATATAATAATTTTGTGAGTCTACATACTGATCTATACTCCCCTGGCTCACAATACCTTGTGGAAGGTCCATGTAGATTTCATCATAAAGATCTCCTTGCAAGAATGCATTGTAGACATCTATTTGATGAGTGTCCCATTGTTTTGTAGCTACAATAGACAATATTGTCCTAGCTGTACCCATCTTGTCAATAGGAGAAAAATTCTCCTGGTAGTCAATTCCTTCTTGCTGGATATAACCCTTGGCAACTAGCCTAGCTTTGAATCTCTCCACTTCTCTAGAAGCTTTGTATTTGATCTTATAGATCCACTTGTACCCTATAGGTGTTTTACCTTCTGGTAAGCTGACTATTTCCCAAGTGTTGTTGCTTGGCAAGGCAACTATCTCAGCTTGCAGTGCTTCCACCCATCTTGGATCCTTAATAGCTTCCTTGTAGTTCTTTGATTCTGAGATAGAAGAGAAAATAGATAAGTAACTTTGATATTTAGGTGATAGTTTTTCATATGAAACATAGTTTGAGATGGCAAATGGAGTATCCTAGTTAATAGAGTTTAAGGATACAAAATCCTTCATCCAAATTGAAGGATGTTTGCCCTTTGTGGAAGTTCTAGTCTGCCCTATTTTCCTTGATGGAACTTGGACTGGTACATGAACTAGTTGATCTGCAACTGGTTCTGGTATATGTTGCTCTTGTTCTTGAACCTACTGCTGCATTTGATGTGGTTGTTCAAGTGGATCCTAATTCTGTTGCTGCAGCACCTGATTTGTTGTTTCATTGATAGATTGAATATTACCTGTATCTACATCAGATAACTCAACGCTATGATTAGTAGTAACTGCATATTCAGGCTCATCATAACATAAAACATCAAACTGTTGGAATATAGGTGTATCAGCTGTACTTTCTTTGAAAGGAAACACTGTTTCTTTGAACGCTATATCTCTATTAACAAAAAAGGACTTAGTGATCAAGTCATATAATATGTAACCCTTTTGAACCTCTAAATATCCCATAAACACAACAGTTTTGGTTCTAGCCAGAAGTTTGTCTATTTGTTGAACAATTTTAGCATGGCACAAGCACCCTAGAACTCTAAAGTGATTTAAAGAAGGTTTCCTTTTGTGAAGTTTCTCATAAGGTGATACGCCAATGACAGAAGATAGCATTCTTTGATTATGTAAACAACAGCTTGCACACAATATCCCCAGAATTTTAAAGGGAAAATGAGCTATTAATATTAAAGCTCTTCTGACTTCTAAAATGTGTATGTGTTTCCTCTCAGCCACACCATTTTGCTGAGGGGAATATGCATAAGTTCTTTGATATATAATGCATGCATTCTTAAACATTGTGTCACACAATTCATTCACAAACTCTGCACCATTATCAGTTCTGCATATCTTGACAGTTTTATTGAGCTAAGTTTTTACAAAAGCTAAGAAATACTGCAATATGACAAACACATCAGATTTCAGTTTTAACAGATAAATCCAAGTCATTCTACTGTAATCATCAACTACTATTAAGAAGTACTTAAAACCATCAATAGTAGAAATCTTATAAGGACCCCAAACATCCATGTGTACAATGTCAAGACAATTAGTGCTTTTTTATACTACTTACAGGATATGGAAGTCTAGTTTGTTTGGCACAAGGGCAAACTGTACGTGTATTGTCTTTTTCAGCTATACTGTCTTTTGTACTAGAAAGTAATTTGTATAACACTGATGAGGACAAATGTCCAAATCTCATATGCCACAAGTTGATTTCTGATAGAAAAATATCCTGATTTATTTTAGCAACTAGAACTACATCATTTGAATAATCTCCAGGTGATTGATTAAGTAGGTACGACCCATCCTCTTGTCTACCAATCTCCTTCACCTTCCCACTTGAGAGATCCTAAAATATACAGAAATCAGGATAGAGTAAGGCTGCAGATTTTAGTTCCCTTGTAACCTTAGAAACAGACATTAAGTTATACTTAAACTGTGGCAATAAGAACACATTTTCAAGTGTACTTCTAGATGAAATTGAGCTTGAACCAGTGCGGGTAACCACAGATATGTCCCTATTTGGTAAATATACTAGTTTTGGATTCTTAGTTTTGGTTATAGATGACTTGTTTAGCATGTTTATGGTAGACACCATGTGGTTAGTTTCCCCAATGTCTATAATCCATTGCACTATTTTATCTAAACATTCATTATTAAGACCAACAAACTTACCAGTTGTGTTACTTGAGATGTCATCAGATCCTATAGCATTAATATTTGCTGAGAAACAACACTACTCTTGTTTAGCATTTGTAGGATCTAATCATATTGCTCTTTGGTAAACACGTGCTCTAGGCTGATTCATGTTTGTTAGTTGTGTCATCTTGTTTTGATCTAGCAGTCCTTGATACAACCCAGTGACATTAGAAATGATATGATTCTCAATTCCTTGGTTTGTTGACCCCTGATTCTGAGCAGAATGGTGCCCAACCAATGATGCATTGTATGCAGCAGAATTCCCTTGACCATTACCTATACTATACTTTATTTTCTTGAAGCTAGGAGGGTATCCAACTATTTTGTAACAGGATTCTCTTATATGACCTTTCATCTTGCTCACATCACACCAAAGATTGTAATCCTTTTTATACTTTTGATTTCTAGTTTGATTACCATTTCTTAAATACAAAGCTGATGGTTCAAAATGATTCACATTTTGACTACTGCTAGCCCTAGTATACACACCAGTCTGATAAAAGTGACCCATTGTGTTCATTGCATTAGATGGACCTGCACCAAGTAAACCAGTAGACACAGAACTACTTGCCCTTTAACTCTCATCATTTATGATCATGGCATATGCCGGATTTACTAAAGGAAGAGGATTCATACGTAGAATTTGACTCCTAATTTGACTCCTAGGTTGTGTGTAGGACTCATTCAACCCCATCAAGAACTGGTACAGTTTTAACCTTTGTAGATATATCACAAAATCTCTTGATTTCTCATAGTTACAATCGGGTGAAGGAACTAAAGCCTCAAATTCATTCCACAGACCCTTGAGTCTGTTGAAATACATAGATACATACATTGTTCCTTGAGTTAGAGTTGCTATATCCTTATGTAGACTAAATGTTCTTGATCCATTAATCTCATCAAATCTTTCTTTCAGTTCTTCCCAAACATCACAAGCATTTACTGTAGCACTCTGTAAATCCAAATTAGGTGTGAATGTGTTAAATGGATATTAATATGACATTAGATATGTGAAGTCCCATCGGGATGATTTTGGGTGGAAATAGTTGTTTTGGAATCAAGATGGATAGTGAGGTGAATAAGATTCGATAGAATTGACTAAGTTTTCATAGGTCTGTATTCCAGACTGATTTAGTGAAACTCCGTTAGGAATTTTAGAAAACATATAACATGAAAGTTGTAGCCCTCTGAAATACCTTTCCAACGATACATGGTCAGCCCAAACAGACATCTGTACGAAAAGTTATGTATGTTTTACTAAAACAGTATTCTGCCGACTTAAGTCAGAATGTACGAACCATAAAAACGCTATTACGGGTAGTAAGTCTGGCCGTAAATTTCGCCCAAAAATCACAGACACTGTTACTGATTTACGGGCCGTAAAATGGGCCTTAAGTGGGCGTAAAATAGGCCCAACAAAAACTTATAAAACTTCTTGTCTGCCTTGTTCACTTCATTCTTCACATCCCCAAGCCCTAGAACGACCATTCTCTCTTCTCCTCATCCCTATACATCAAGGTAAGTCCCTCCCATGGTTTCCTAAGTGAATTTTAATGATTATACATGAATTCTAAGTGAAATCCTATGTTACCAACCTAGGGGTTTCAAGAAAACTCTTCTCAAAGGTTAAAGTGAAGGTTTTTGTGTTTTTCCTCCGAAGATTGGATTTTTGTTTGAGTTTAGGAGCGATTAAGGTATTTAAGGCTAACTCTCTACGTGTGAGAATATTATTGATTTGCCCCATTCCTCATTCTTCATGATTACTATGAATTACATCAGAAATAGAGATTTTTCCCTACTTCATGAAAAGTTTAAAACTTCTATCTTTTGAGAATATAGTTTTGTAATTCGTTCATGATTTTCATTCCGAATATCATGAACTCAGTACATAATTAGTATAGAATCATATGTGATATCCCATGTGTCTTATTCCTAAAAGCTTAGTATGTTTATGAATAGTTGTTGCTTTAAACTCCATAATTAGTCCATGAATACATGTCTTAGTATAGTGATGTTCAGTATTCCAGGGTTATGCATCATAGTATGATTCATAGTTCCTTAATACATATTGTTGAATATTGAACATATGTATCTTTGCCCGAGGGCACAGTCTCATGTATACGTATACTTGGTCGAGGCTATAGACTGACGTACTTACTTGGCCAAAGCCACTGATTTGTGCACTTATATTGGGCCGAGGCCCTATGTATGATTAAATCAGTTAAATCAGGTGGTTTTATATTCAGAAAAGGGAATACCTATTACTTTACTTCTCTTGTTCAGTTCAGCTATCAGTATGTGCAGTTTTAGTTTCAGTATATTATCTGTTTATTAATTTGGGCAGCCCTTTCTCAAGCACCACATAGCTATTTATTCTTTTAGCTACTTGTGCAGTTTTAGTTTCAGTATATTATCTGTTTATTAATTTGGGCAGCCCTTTATCAAGCACCATATAGCTATTTATTCTTTTAGCTACTTTTACATACCAGTACAATTCAAGTGTACTGACGTCCCTTTTGTCCGGGGCCTGTATTTCATGATGCAGATAACGATTTACAGGACGACGGATCTACTCGCTAGAATTCTCGTATCAGCTGCTTGGTGAGCCCCAGTTCTTTCGAGGTGTTATCTTATTTACAGTCTTTTTAGCATTTCAGACAGTCAGGTATGTCGGGGGCCTTGTCCCGATAAATAGTCAGTACTTCATTTTTCTTTAGAGGCTTCATAGACTAAAGTTGCAGACAATCAGTATTTAGCAGGCTTTTGTGTTAGCCATGTTTGGCTACATTCTTATACTTCATACTTATTCCCCATTTATGATTTATCAGTTAGACATTTCAGTATCTCAGTTTGTTCATATGTTATATTCCGCATCAGTGTATACCTCATGTTGATTTAGCCAGCCAGTTGGTTCGCTAGGTCACATGTAGTCAGGCACCGAATGTCGTGTTACGCCCTGACCATGGTTAGGGGCATGACAAAGCTTGGTATCAGAGCCCTAGGTTCAAGTGGCTCAAGGAGTCTATGAAGCTGTGTCCAGTGGGTTCACTTTTATATGTGTGCGCTCACTACACATGTAAATGGTTGACCACCAAGACATTTAGGATTGTCTCATTTCTTTTATACTCTAGATCGTGCAGTTAGAGCAGTGCTTTCAGGAATTCATCTAACTCGTGCGAATTACGTGTTTCTGAAAATGCCTACAAAAAGAAAGTACACCAAGAGGACGTCAGCTACTATCCAGAGGGCTACTGCTAATGCTGCTTAAGAAAGGGACCCTCGGGCTCAGAGAGATGCATCAGGTTCAGCACCTGCGACTGCAACCCCACATACTGAAAGGCTTGTGGAGGTCCGTACTCCAGTTTCGCCGCCCAGTTCCAGTAACATGGATGTTAAGGGAGCTATCCAACTGCTTACCCAAATCAATGCCACACAGGCTTAACATCAGGAAGCAGCTCCAAGTGTAGGCACTTATGGGGGATTATCCAGTTCTAGGACCCAGAAGTTTCAACGTATGAAGCCTCAGGTGTTCACAGGGTTCAATAAGGCGGAGGATCCGCAAAATTTCCTTGATGTGGTTCAAAAGATCTTTCGTATTATGCATACTACTGAGGTAGAGGCAGCAGAACTGGCAGCTTATCAGTTGCAGGATGTTGCTCACATTTGGTATGAGACGTGGCAACAGTCCCGAGGGGAAAGTGCACCACCTGCAACTTGGGATGAATTCGCAGATGCTTTTATTGACCATTTCTAACCCTGAGAAGTTAGGGAGGCAAAGACCTTTAAATTTGAGAGGCTCAGGCAGAATACCATGAGTGTAAATGAGTACTACCTCAAGTTTATTTCGTTGACTAAGTATGCTCCGCATATGGTCCCCAATATGAGGGAAAGAGTTAGGCAGTTTGTGTTGGGTCTCATACTCGAATTGTATGGTGACGCTAATATTGCTGATCAGACTAGAGACATGACTATTACCAAGATGGTTGCTTTTGTGCAAGTTAATGAGGAAAAAATAAAGGAAGAAGAGGCGCTACAGAAAGAGAAAAATAGGGACTTTAATAAAAAAGCTAAGTTTGTAGGTAATTTCAATCAGGGAGGATCTCAGGGAGATGGAAATCATCAGTTCTTCAAGGATAGGTCATCAGAACCTGCTCCCTCTATAGCCAGTTCCTTAGTCCATAGGTCCAAGTTTAAGTAGAAGAACCGGAATTTTGAAGCAGCAGGCTCGCAGTCACAGGCCAGTGTGGGCTACCAAGTTCCCACACACCCTACTTGCAACAAGTATGGAAGGAGGCACCCAGAGGCATATAGTTCGGGCACCGATGGTTTCTATGGGTGTGGTCAGCAGGGGCACTTTCTTTGGGATTGTCCATCAGCAAGGCAAAATACCGGAGGTAATGTAGCTAATTCCACAAATTCACTGGCTCGTTGCAATTTTCAAGCCCAAGTAAGGCTTGGCGCAGAAACGTGTTAATAAGTGTTAACGTGACATTTAAGACATGTGAAGTACTATCGGGATGAGTTTGGATGACAATAGGTTCTCTGGAATCAAGACGAATAGTGAGGTGCTTAAGATTCCATAGAATCGGATATATTTTCTATATGTCTTCCTTACAGCCCGATTTCGTGAAAATCCATTGAAAATTTGAGAAAATGTAAAACAGGTAAGTTGTAGATATTTGAAATAGCTTTCCAACGCTATGTCGCCTAGCTCAAATGGAGCTCTGTGCTAGGATTTATGCCCATTTTACCGAACACTATTAGAAAAGACATAGCGCCTCGCGGCCCGCGATGCCCCGCCAGGCCAAATTTGCTTAAAATTGTAAAATTCATCAGTTTCTATGATATAGGCATAGCGCATCGTGCACCGAGATGCCCTCGCCATGCCATTTTATACCTAAAACGGCTTTCTTTCCAAATTTTATATATACCCAACTCCGAAAAAATTTTCCCACTTCATTCTAAACGGGCTTCTTGAGAGAAAACACTCTAGGGCTTCCCCAAAGCATCCAAGATGAGTTCCTACTCCGACCCCATTCATTATTACATCAATCTAACAAAGATTAATGCTAAAATCCTCATCTATTCCATGGATTGTTGATAAAATCTTCGCTTTAGGCACAAGAACCCTAGAATTCAAATTCAAGAGACCTGAACATCAAAAAGGTAATATCTTGACCCTCTAATTGATTATAGCGTTGGATTGATGATTAGACTCTATGTTCTTGGGCTATAAGTTGATGGGTATGATAAACAGAATCATATGAACTATAGTAGGGTTATGGACTGTTGATTTAGGATTGATGTAATCATATGGGTGATGAAGAATGGGGTTAGTTATATCTAACTGGGATTGTAGAATCACCTAGAAGCAAGAGAATGGGAATTGGGTGAAGAAAACACCATTAGTAAGGCTTTGAAGCTTCATCCCCACCAAGTGTTTGATATAATGCTTAGATGACCAAGGCATGGATTTAATTGCTAATATAGAATCCCTTTGACTTGTATTGCTATAGATTGCAGCTGAAAAAGTTGACGAACGCTGTATTATGCTCAAAAGCAGGAAGTTGAGGTATGTGAGGCTAACTCTCTATGTTTGGGAAGTTGCTGATTCTCCTTATGCTACGTTTCTTTTATAACGTTATGCAATTGCCTCAGAAATATAGTTAAGCGTAGCTTCTTGAATAGTTGCAAAACTTCTATTCTCTAGTTTCGTAATTCATTCATGACTTTCATTCCGAATGTTGTGAGCTCAGTACGTAATCAATATGGACTTGTGTTTGATGCCCATGAGTCTTAGTCTGGAATACTCAGTATGTTATAAATAGTTAAAGCTTCAGTTCTCATAATCAATTCATGAATACATGTCTCGGCCTAGTTCTATTCAGTAGTTCAGCATCACGTAACTCAGTATGATTCAGTATTCCTGTATCATGTAACTTAGTATGATTTAGTATTTCAGCATCTATTGCAGTATGATTCTCAGTTCCTGATTTTAAATCCCTGAATGTTGAACACATGTATTTGGGCATGAGGCCGTAGTTTATTCTCTATGCATTTTGGGCCTGAGGCCGCAGATTATTTACTCAGATAAACTGGTGGTTTCTCATTCAGAACAGGGAGTACTTATGTTCAGTTTCAGTTTACAATTTGTAGTTTAAGTTTCAGCATTTATTACCTATTTGTTCCTTCAGTTGTTTCACATGCCAGTGCAATTCAAATGTACTGACGTCCCCTTTTATTTCCCGGGGGCTTTCATTTCACGATGCAGGTACAAATTTACAAGACGATGGATCTGCTCGCCAGATTCCGTATCGAATTTGCCGCGAGCCCTAGTTCCTTCGAGCGTTATCTATTTTTGTCTTATAGTATTTTTTGGTTTTAAAGGGATACGGGGCCTTTTGGTAAGGAATTACATTTAATTTTTTT
>NC_081344.1:11697815-11725418 GCF_029784015.1 Lycium ferocissimum | reverse complement strand
GTTTTAAATTTTTTAGTTAGTAAGGTATCCGGTGGCCTTCAATGATTAGCTTTTCGCATTCTTTAGAGGCGGGGTTATAGCCCGTTATGGATGTTAGCCCTTTATGTAGCCATCTTTTATACTTGGGACTTTTATTTTATTTATGATATTTCGTTGATCTTTGTAGATCGGCATGTTGTGTGTTTATATTCGGCTTATAGTCATACCATGTGTTGTATGGCTTGATAAGGTTCGCTTGGTCACATGCAGCCAGGTACTGAGTGTCGTGTTACGCCCAAGCCATGGTTCGAGGAGTGTCAGTCAGGACACAGAGACTCATGCAGATGTTGTCACAGGTATGCTAACAGTCTTCACCTTTGATGTTTACGCTCTTATGGATCTCAGATCCACTCTATCTTATGTAACCCCATATATTGCTAAGAAATTTGGGATAGAACCAGAAAAGTTGCATGAATCTTTTAAAGTGTCCACCCCAGTTGGAGAATCAATTATACTAGCCGTGTGTATAGGTTGTCCAGTTAGAGTCTATCACCGCAGTACTGTAGCAGACTTAGTAAGTTGGAAATGGTAGACTTTGATGTAATCATGAGCATGGATTGTTTAGCGTCTTGTTATGCCACAGTGGGTTGTAGAACCAAGGTAGTAAGTTTCGAGTTTCCCGGTGAACCAGCTTTAGAATGGAAGGGTGATGCAGTGGTGCCCAGGGGTAGGTTTATTTCCTATCTTAAAGCTAGAAAGATGATCTCTATGGGGTATATCTATCCCTAGTTCAGGTCAGGAGACATGATTGTCTTGGTCCCAGCTCTCTCACAATCAATACATGTGCTAATGAGTTTCAGTCTTTCTGAGATCTTCCGGAGTTCATCCTGATAGGGAGATTGACTTTGGAATTGATCTACTTCCTGACACTAAGCCGATATCTATCCCGCCATCTGGAGAATGGCTCCAGCAGAGTTAAAAGAGTTAAAGGCACAGTTGAAGGATCTTCTTTACAAAGGATTTATTAGGCCAAGTGTCTCGCCTGACGTAGGTCCGTTTGTAGAAAGAAGATGGATCCTTGCGTATGTACATTGATTACCGTCAGTTGTACATAGTTACCATCAAGAATAAGTATCTTCTTCTCAGAATAGATGACTCATTTGATCAACTTTAGGGTGCCAGTGTTATTCTAAGATTGACCTCAGATCAGGGTACTATCAGTTAAAGGTTAAGGAAGGTGATATTCCGAAGACCGCTTTCAGGACTCGTTATGGGCATTTTGAATTTTTGGTGATGTCGTTTACGTTGACGAATGCACCAGCAACTTTCACGAACCTTATGAACAGAGTTTTCAAGCCTTACCTTGACTTATTCGTCATTGTTTTTATTAATGACATCTTGGTTTACTCTCGTAAGTGGGAGGCGACCGTTCAGAACATCGAGAATAGTGTTCGGCTCTTCCGAATAGCAAGCATTATGCGAAATTTTCAAAGTGTGAATTTTGGTTAAAATCAATGGTGTTTCTAGGCCATGTTATTTTAGGGGAAGGCATGAAAATGGACTCTCAGAAAATTAATGCCATGATGAATTGGCCCAGACCCACCTTAGCATTTGATATAAGAAGTTTTCTGGGTCTAGCGGGCTCCTACAAATATTTTGTAGAGGGTTTCTCCTATATTTCAGTTCTGTTGACTTAATTGACTCAGAAGAAAGTCAAGTTTCAATGGACCGATGCTTGTGAGCGAAGTTTCAAAGAATTGAAGAAGTGGTTGACTTCTGCTCTAGTTTTGACACTGCCAGAGGGAACTGAAGGGTTCGTGGTGTATTGCGATGCTTCAAGAGTTGGTCTGGGGTGTGTTCTAATACAGCATGGTAAGGTAGTAGCTTATGCATCCAGACAGCTTAAGATTCACGAAAAGAATTATCCGAGACTCATGACTTAGAGCTGGCAGCTGTGGTTTTTGCACTAAAGATATGGCGTCACCACTTGTATGGTGTTCACGCTGATATTTTCATAGATCACAAGAGCCTTCAGTATATTTTCAAGCAAAGGGAGTTGAACCTCAGATAGAGGAGGTGGATCAAATTGCTAAAGGATTATGACGTGAATATCCTCTATCACCCAGAGAAGGTGAATGTTGTAGCCGATGCTCTTAGTCGGCGTTCTATGGGAGGTTTAGCTCACGTTGAGGCAGACAAGAGAACTATAGTGAAAGAAGTCCACCGCTTAGCTAATCTAGGAGTTCGACTTTTGAAATCTGAAGATAGTGGAGTTGTTGTTGAACGGGGGCTTATTCCTGTAGTAGCAGTAAAGGAGAAAGGTGTATGATCCACTTACTTGTACAGCAAAGAAAGTGGGGATTCACAAACCAAAGACGATAGCTTTTGAACAAGGGGGAGATGATGGTACCTTGAGGTACCAGGGCGGATTATGTGTTCCAGATGTAGATGGTCTCGAAGAGCGAATCATGTCAGAAGCCTACAACTCCAGGAATTCCATTCACCCAGGTTCCACAAAGATGTATCATGACCTCAAGGAGATTTAATGGTGGAACCACATGAAAAAGAATGTAGCAGATTTCGTGGCCAGGTGTCCAAATTGTCAGCAGGTGAAAGCCGAGCACCAGAGGCTTAGTGGCTTGGATCAGAGCATAGAAATTCCCGTTTGGAAATGGGAGATAATAAATATGGATTTCATAATAGGTTTACCTCGCTCTTTTCAGAAGCATGATTCAATTTGGGTGATTGTAGATCGACTTACCAAGTCAGCGTACTTCTTGCTTGATAAAGACCAGGATGCGACGGAAGATTATGCAGTTGTACATTTCGGGAGGTGTCAATTGCATGGGACTCCATCTTCCGTCATTTGAATAGTAGTCTTGTTTATAGCGAACTTTTGGAAATCCTTTTAGAAAGGATTAGGCACAAGATTAAACCTCAGCACATTCTTTCATCCTCAGACAAATGGCCAGGCAGAGCGCACTATTCAGACACTTGAGGATATGTTGAGGGCATGTGTCCTTGATTATAAAGGTAATTGGGATGATCACTTACCTCTCATTGAGTTTTCCAATAATAACAACTATCACCCTAGTATCAAGATAGCACCATATGAAGCTCTGTATGGGCGAAGATGTAGGTCGCTAATTGGTTGGTTCGAAGTCGGCGAACCAGAGCTGCTAGGACTAGACTTGATCCATCAAGCTATGGAGATATTCAAATTGATTCAAGAGCGGTTTAATGTCACGACCCAACCGGAGGGCCGCGACTGGCACCCGGTGCTAACCCATCCGAACACCTCTTAACATACATTCACATACATCTAGGTGAGCCATATAGCTAGATCATACTTTTCATTCATCATCATACTAATCCCATTGGGTGACAATTCATTTATATCATCATTAGCAACTATGCCCATATAAATGTACATAAGACGACGAGGCTAGCAAAAATAATATCCCAAAATATAGGCCGACAAGGCCGAACACATCTAACCATATACACATGTCTACGAGCCTCTAAGAAGAGTATGTCATAACATATAGGCGGGACAGGACCCCGCCGTGCCCATAAGTATGTACACAAAAGAATCTATACCAAAAGCTGCAACTCCGAATAAAATGGAGCCCCGCTGTGCAGTCCCTGAATAATGAAGCTACGGATCAAACTCGTCTCTCGCACTCGGCGGCATGACAAAGCGTCAACAAACAAAAAGGGACGTCGCATACGAAGAATGTACTGAGTATGTAAAGCATGATTAATATCAATATGAAAGCATAATAGACAACATATGAGATAGCATAGGAGGGGAGATAATAGTATCATCGTCAGAGCACTTACTTGCTTTCCATAGGGACATTCCATTTCTATTTTGTATCCGCGTACATACATCCATATCCGTACTCATTTACCTTTCGTATCCATTTTCATATTCGTATTCATATTTCCATTCATACTCATGTTCATATCATATACATTGCATATACATAGCATTTACTTAGCATTTACATATACTTAGCATATTCGTACTCATATTGATGTCATATACATAGCATTTATATAGCATACCCGACCACAAAGGTTTTGTGTTTCACATACCTGGCCCTACCAAGGCTCGTTGTCATACATACCGGCCCTACCAAGGCTCAGGTTATTCGTACCCAACCGCAAAGTGGTGCGCGCGCATTATATATATATATATACATTTTCACTATAATGCACCCGATATATGGTTCGGGGTTTCATAATAGCCATACATAGGCACACATGCATATAAGCTCATAAGCATCTTTAGCATCATTACTATCATCGTTCATTACGTCTATCCTTAGAGGATTACTCGTCATATAAGGGATTTAGTACAATCGTGTCATACCGAGGATCATAAGCTTAGTAGCTTCTTAGAGATAGAATAATTGGAGAATATCATAGGCTCATAGAAGGATAGATAATTGGCCAAAGAACCATGCCTTATGAAAGAAGGGTTAGCCTTACATACCTCTTCGTTCAACTTATTCTATCACTTGCACGCTCTTCTTCAGTGCTCACGTTTCTACCTTCATTAGAGTGCATACTAATATTAGATAATCGATAACTTAGCCTACTTGACTAAAGCTAGAGAAAATTGGGTAGCATCTCTTTCGTTTATACAACTTTCTCCATATCATATATCAACTCCCAAACGTTTATAATAATATTCGCAACGTCATAAGCAACAATCTTCACACACCCATATTATCCATATTTCCCAATTCACTTCAAATCATCCATAACCATAGACATATCACAATATTACATTCGTTCATATACAATGTCGATTCCATGTTCTCAATATCATTTATAACATGATTATAATCATAATGCATCAAGAATCATAACTCATTCCAAACATCTATTCAAAAGTGACACTATTCCCACATTCGTGACCCATTTTTATATCCTTTTTGTAATCCAAGTGTTTCAACTTTCAAACACCTTACACCACATGGAAATGTCATAAAACTTACCTTATATGGTGTAGGAATGAACCTCGGGTTCAAACACCTCACTTGAGCAAAACCCTAGTTTCACCTTCACTTGGATTTCTTGTAGTCTTCTAACCCTTGGAAGCTTTCTAACACATAAACACTTGATTTTTAGCCTTTGATCTTGTGTTCTTTTGGACTTGAGTGAAATGTTCTTAGAGAAGGTTTTTGAGTTCTCAATACTTGTAAAAGATGATAAATGAAGTAAAAGAACCCTGTCCCTCTATTTATACAAATACTAGAATTGTCCCGTCGGGACTTCCACGGACACTTATACGGTCCGTATAACATTACACGGCCCGTATAAGTGGTCGTGGTTCACCACCGGGGGTGACACCAAGTCCATTCGGTCCGGGTGTTATACGGACTTTATACGGACCGTATAACATTATACGGACCGTATAAGTCGGTCGTATAACCCCTGCCCCCTGAAATGATCTCCGTCGTTTCGTTCGATCTCCAATCCTTATGGAACCTTCTTAACACTTGTTGAGAACTTCATTAACAATCCAAGGGACATTATAACTCTCCTACAAAACTTCATTAAGTCATCATTAATTCAATACTCGTAAATCTTGCCCGACACACGACATATACCTTACTTCCCTTAACAACTTTCGTCTCCTACTTCAATTGTCTTTGAAATCTTATTTAGAATCATCAAATGCTATTTCTTACTTATCGAAACACCATATACTTCATACTCTTCGTTAGTCTATTCACTGTGCATCAACGGAAAATTTTCCGAGGTGTAACATTTAAGATGGCTCAGAGTCACCAAAAGTCCTATTCGAACATGCGGTACAGAGACTTGAAGTTTCAAATTGATGATTGGGTGTTTCTAAAAGTTTCGCCCATGAAAGGCTTTATGAGATTTGAGAAAACGGGGAAGCTTAGTCCCCGTTATATTGGGCCATATAGGATCCTACGAAGGATCGAGCAAGTAACTTACGAGTTAGAGTTGCCACAAAAATTGGCCACTATACACCCAGTGTTTCATGTGTCTATGTTGAAGAAATTCATGGGGGACCTGTCTCTTATTGTCCCTACAGAGATCACAGGGGTTAAAGATAGCCTATCTTACGAAGAGATTGCAGTGGCTATCTGTCACGCCCCAAAACCCACCCTAGACGTGACCGGCATCCGATGTCATGAACAACATCGGAAGAACCTAAAAGATGCAATAATAACACTTGAACCCGCCAGGTTCAGTAATCACCTCCACCAGTTTATAAAATAAATTTAAACGAATCATTAGATATGAATTAAATTAGCGGAAGTCTTTAATATTATAAAACTAAATAAAACGTATCACGTGCTGAAGAGTTAAACAACTCGACAACTACCCACAAGAATGTATACTATCTATGGAGCTTCTAAGATAATAAAGAGTGTCTAAAAACATCGGGTCGCAGCCCGGAACTAAAATACGAAAAGTAAAGATAGAATGGTGCCCCACGAATAATCATGTGGGCTCACCGAATAGTCTCGAAAGCAGCAAGTTCTCTTAAGTCGTAGGCACATCGCGAACCTGCTTCTCAATGATACCTAACATACCATCAAAAACAACAATGGTATGCCTGAGTCATCAAATTTTGGGTACTCAGTGAGTGTCTAAAGGGCAATAGTTAACAAAACATGATATGATGAATAAAATCAATAAAATGATATAAATGAAAATAGCAGTTCAAAACCCAGGAATAAAGTAAGTCAGCAACATTGAAGAGTCATCACAGACTCCAACAACGAAGGACACATTAACTTAACTCCTTATCATTTACCAGGCCAAGTATTTAACTTACAAATTCACTATCACTGCAAGCCACTCACAGGCAACAAGATACGAAACAAGCCACTCACAGGCTAATCAAAGTACGAAACAAGACACCCACAGGCAAATCAATCAATCGATAATCCGGGTTAGGAAACCACGGAGGCTAATCATCCTCTGGACTAGCACAACAATAGATACTCCAACGGAGGCTAATCGTCCTCTGGACTAGCACGACAATAAATGCACTGGGTGACATACCTTGCAGGTCAATCGTCCTATGGACTGACACAGCAATAGATACTTCGAGCTATGAAGCAATGAAGGTCAATCATCCTCTGGAATGGCACAGCAATAGATACTCCGGGCTAGGAAGCAACGAAGGTCAATCATCCTCTGATCAGACACAGCAATAGATACTCTGGGCTAAGAAGCAACGGAGGTTAATCGTCCTCTGTCTTCGACACGACAATAGATACTCGGGCTAGGAATAACGGAGGTATAATCGTCCTCCGGACCGAGAGAGAGAGAGAGAGATCGATACGTTAGGATCCATAACGGCTAATCATCCTCTGGACTAGCGCAACTTGCCCATATAGGCCCTAACACAAACAAAATACAAATCATGGCATATTACCGAATCATCAATCATGGCTTAGAGGTGAATCTCACTTCTCAAGTTATCATCTCAAAATAGAGGCATTTCAAGTCATAACTGATTTAGAATCTTATTCAAATCTCTTATTCAATTTCAAGTTCAAGAAACCCATTCAACAATAAAACAAGTTTAACGTCCAACCTTTAGAAAAATAAGTTCAATCATCCAATAATGGAAAAACCGAGTTTCACAACGTAGTATAGTTCGTATAAGGTTCGATGCGGGCTTGACCCTACACACGCATGACCTTGTCTAAAAGAAATCATCTTTAATTCCCAAAAGAACTTCCACCAATCAAGAGTTATAACTTATCCAAACAATCAAGAAAGGATGCTCAAACACAAATCGTACGTTCACAATATAAACATACTTCAAAAGTAGACATACTTGAAAAGACGATTTTTGAAATATAGACATACTTCAAGAAAGATTTTTGAAAATCTAGACATACCTCAAATCCCGCTCAAACGTACTTCCAAAGATTCAATAATCCCAGTACAATGGTTTTAGACGAGAAAGACTAGAGCTTTAATCTAATTCTACCCATATACCCCTTTTATAGAAAAACTAGGGTTTTCATGTCTAGAACGTGTTCTTGAACACTTCACGAATCAATAAGGGATTCTAATCCCATAGGATAACCTACACTAGTCTAAAACCTTTCAATAACATCAGAAAAGTCAAGGATCATACCTTAGTGAAGGAAAACTAACATCCCCAAACGTCTCTTTCTTCTTCTCTTTCTTGGGTTTTAAGAATCTAGGATTTTTGGAAGATGAACTAGTGTTAATTTGATGCTAGATTGATGAAGTAATGATGGGAATTGATCAAGAACTTACCTTATATGTTTTGGGAAAACCCTAGGGTTGTTTCCTCTCAAAAAGCCGGCCAAAACGAAGTGGGAATGAATATAACGAAGTTAGGCTTTTATAAATTTCGGGAAAAATCATTTCAGGCATAAAATGGCCTGGTGCGTCGCCCAGGGTGGTGCACACAGTGTATCCATTTCAACTGAATCAAAATTTTGAATTTCCTGAAAATTTGGCCTGGGGTGCCGCCCAAGGCGCCGCGCAAGCCTATTTTTCGCACTACACAGATGATGCTCGGTAAAATGGGCATAGCTCCTAGCACAGAGCTCCGTTGGAGCGGGGCAGCCTACCGTTCGAAAGGTATTTCAAAGAGCTACAACTTTGATTAATGAAGTTTTCCCAAATTCCCAACTTATTTTCACAAAAATGGCTTAGAAGTCAGACCTAATGAAATTTAGACGAGTTTGAGAACTCTTATGAACTTCACTATTTGGGTTGACTTCTAAATGACTGTTTATCACCCAAATTCATCTCAAATGGATTAATATAGCTAAAATATCATCTTATTACTAGTTTTACACTTTCACACCTAACCCGAATTTATGGGATGTTACATTATCCCCCCCTTAAGATCATCCGTCCCCGAATGAAAGTCATGGCCAGGATTCTTTACTAAACCTCAAATTTCAGAATTTCAAGATTTCTTCTAGCAAGGTGAAACATCCTCAGAGATAACATACGAATAACCATATAACGAATGCATCTTTAAGCCTAAATACAATTGTGAGATTTATAGTTCACTATAAACTTTCATAGGAAAACACATCCAAAAGGTTCAACACATACATGTAGTAGGGAATAATTCAAGGTAACACGGCTTGAGTAACACTACAACAACTAGATAGAACTACGCCCCTTTCGAGTTCATCCCGCAAGTCTTAAGATACGACATAAGTCTAGCCCGAGGTTTTAACAATATCACTTTTTCACTCTATAACGGGTCTATCAGCAAATTCAAGCCTAACTATTTCTGATTGACAATCTAGAGTTTCATAACACTCGAAAAACTAGTCTATCCCCCCAAAATCACATCAAAGTTCACAATTTCTAATTCAAACACATCAAAAGTAATCGCACGACACTTAACTATAAAGACGCAGTCTCTATATATTCTAGAAGCGATAACAGGGACACTAGCAGGGGTATTCATAGAAAAAGGGTGCCAACATTTGTTCGGGTTCCCTACCTAAATTAAGGGTAAAGTACAAAGTCACGTAAGAAGGATTTTGAACCTGGATCGATCAATGTCTATGCATCAAAAGAACAAATAGTGAGAATACCTGTGACCACAACATCTGAGACTCTAGCCAACTCCCTATGAGCAAAATCACGAAGTAGAGCTTTCTTTGTACTAAACGACCCCGGAAAGATAAAAATACATCTTCACCCAAATAAGAATAACATAGCGCTCACGGGGATTTCTAACGACTAGAACACTCAAGTCTCAACACGAAAAAGGGGGTTTTTACCTTCATCTCACTTTCCTAAGAGTTAGATACTCGCCAGATTCAACACGTATATGCTTTGACTCGGAAGAGCACAATATATCAATCTAGACAATATAATCCGACAGGAGGCTAATTCAACAACACATGATTCAAGCTTAACTTACCTCATGCCAAAACTGAAAATAACAAATTAAAACCTAAATCAACTACATCATCTTCTTAAATCATTATTCCACAAGCGGCTGTTTTCGAATTTGAAGCCTAAAATAAAGTTCTTCCACTAAACATCAAAATACTATAGATCTTTTAAGCCAATAAGAATATAACCTTAATGTACGATAATTCTTAATTCACTATCCCTCAATTGTTCCCTTCACCCTAACCTCCGATTTACTTGAAACATATCACACCTTAATTATTCCTTTCGATGCCCTAACAAGATTTCGGTAAAGTTCTCCCTGTAATAAGGACTACTTTTGTTTCTATACCTGTCTCAATTTATCAACAACCAAGCCCTACAACAACCATATATACCAAACACCTACAATACAATTTCAGCGACTCTGTACCATCCATCAAATTACGCATCGGAACAATGTGCACTTCATAACACCATTGTTCACTTGGTTTACATCTGCAACACGAGTTAAAGTCATTGTCACGACCCAGCTCCGTGGGCCGCGACTGGTGCCCTATCTGGACACTCCAAACAAACTCACAAGCTAACTCGTCATTTTCTAATTTACCTCAGATTTCATATTAATCATTTGAAACAGACTGGAAGCAAATATTATCTTAAGCGGTCGCGCGTGCAAAAAAATTATCATATCATAGTCAAAAAGGGCGGCGGAATACACATCGCCGAACAGATATAACACATATACAAAAGTACGGGCCATTTAGGCCGCATCCAAATCTAATAGATTGGCAGAATATACATCGCCAGATACATACACATGTACAGACGATTAGGCCGTCTTGGCCGTAACAACAAACGGGACCGCATTAAGACGCAGATCGTAAACAAACGAACGCACACATGACCCATGACCCACATATATGACTACAGGCCTCTACAAATCAAAACAGAACATATGACGGGACAGGGCCCCGCCGTACCCCAAATAATCAAACATACAAAAGCATAAACATCGCAGAAGATAGGTACCAACATATGGGCTCCGGATCAAAAGGAGCACCCTCTGATAGCAGAATGTATAGCCTACACTGGCAGACCACGAATCTCTGTATCTGCGGGCATAAAACGCAGCCCCCGGAGAAAGATGTACCGAGTAGGTAAAGCATAAAGTATAGAAATCCAAACCATAACTGAAGTGAAAGGTACAGAGAGAGAATACCGGATCAATATATATATATACCAAAGCACATCGAAGACATATGTACATAATGCAAACGAGAGATCATGCATAAGGCTCAGAACGTGGCCACCACTCCGACGCCGGTGCCACACACACAAAAGATCTCCGAGAAGGTTTCAAATCTCCGTACACCGAACACAACATATCATATCATCAAACATATCATATCATCAAACATATCATAGGCCATATTACAGCATAACTCCATAAACGGAACCCGGCCCTATGGCGAGGTTTCGGGAACCGTAACACAGTATACTGCCGAATTTATCATAGTGCGCACGATCACAAACCGGCCCGGGAACCGACGAACGATATCATAGTAATAGGCACGAGCGGAGTAGTGCGGAAACCATATGCATATACACAATTTAATTCCAAGACTCGACGATCAAATACACATATACATATACTCATATATATTGCAGTCAGAAGGTTCAAAATAAGTATCGAGTCTGTCAGAATAGTATACACAAGTATGAGCCTTTAAATTTGCAAAACTTTCAAAAAATACTTCATAAACCATTTCCTGAAAATTTAGCATCGTTCACCTTTAGGAGCTTTCAAATAACTTACGGAGCAAATCAAACGGAGCCTTAAATTCATAGGCAAAGGTCCCCCCCTTTATCATACCAAGGGGGATTAAGTAAGACAAACGAAAGAAGTCTCGGGACTAGTGGGCCCACCTCGGGTCAAGTCGAGGTGGCGGACATAAATTACGAACATTAGACTCTATGGAGTCACCCATGTAAGTTTCAAAACGATTCTGTCACATTCGTGCAAAATATGGATATCCAAATAATTTTCCAACAAAACATAAGAATTACAATTCAATTACATTGAATGACTAATACCTAAAATCAGACTCGGATTTCGATGAACAGAATTGCCCCCGAGGCTCAAATCTCAGCCTAGTATGTCTAGGACATGCCAAAAGAAGAAAATGGATATCTTTACATACCTTACGTGCGTCTTACGCTCGTCCAAACTCAAATCCCGATTCGTCCAAAACCTACAAATGGTCACGTTTGCCAATTACTATTCACAAGGCTTAAAATTCCAATCTTAACCAATACTTGTCTGCAGAAATTTGGGCAGCATCTCCCCTATACATACAACATCCCCGAGATTTAACTCGGCCCCAAATACCAACAACCAAACCAACAATAATACCAACAACATCAACGATCGGCTAGAAATGCATTCTAACATAAATAGTCTTCTTTTCCAAATAATGCAACATCTCCCAATCTAACTTTGCATTTTCAAATCAATGTTAATATTTTCATATTTCTATACTAGCCAAGATCATTCCAATATAATTAGGAAGCGTTTAGTATCATTCTACAAAATATTTACAAAATATGCAAAAATCCCACCGAACCCATAATTCATTCGAAACTTCCAACCT
Organism: Lycium ferocissimum; assembly: GCF_029784015.1. Lineage (NCBI taxonomy): Eukaryota > Viridiplantae > Streptophyta > Magnoliopsida > Solanales > Solanaceae > Lycium > Lycium ferocissimum. Next base: position 11,712,876 of record NC_081344.1, on the reverse strand, counting down.
TCGACATAAGTATTCATAACACATTTTTACCTTCCAAATTCATCAACAACAACCATGATTCACATTTAAGATCTTACTTTCATAATTACATAAAAATTATATAAAAATCACATAATTTCCCATAACAACCTACAACCAATTTCAATGCCAACTCAACCCGTTAAACCTTTATTTACGTCGTAAACGCCACAACGACACAACTAACAAACTAAATAAAATATAACTCACCATCCCCATACCACTATGGCTCACGGCCACACACACTTCACACACACATACACGAGCTATGCACACACATATCACCATTCCATAATCCTCATCCAATTCCAATCATTATAACATGTATACCTCTTCCATAACATAAAAGAATAGAAATCTTACCTTTTTCTTCAAATTTCAACTTGCCGCAAACGTTGTTCTCTCGCTTAACTAATTGTACCACGTCGAAGGGCGTCTTGAACTTGTTAAGAATTCAAGAAGAACAAAATTTTTGAATCAAGATTGAAAGACTTAGAAATTTTTTTTTTCTCTTCTCTTATGCTTGGCCGAATGGCCTTTGCACTCTCACTCCTTCTTTGTTTTTTTTTTCTTGAACTTTCTATTGGATGAATATGCATATGATCATCCACTTATATTAACAAGTCACATGATTGATCACATGACCATTTAAATGGGTTGGGCCAAGGCCTCTTGGCCGGCCACCCTTGCACTTTGGGCCTCATCTTTCTTATTTTTTTTTTTGAGTCCAAATAATTATGGATCCTATTTTTGTAATTCCCGAAACTAATTTCCCAAAATTCCAATTTTGCCCTTGACCTTCTTCCATATTTTCGCTTCAATAATTCTCATGAATATCACACATATGTTAAATAAAGTAAAAACATAGCCTTATTTCCCACAAGGCAAGATTATTCCAAATTTTTCAAATGCGCAAAAACACGGGATATAACAGTCATCTCCATAAAGCACGAGTAACGAACACGTCCGAATGATCCTAAAGGAAGTTCAAGCTCTATAGCACGATCTAGAATCAGGAAGAATGAGAAACACCTATTAAAGTCCTGGTAATCTTTCGATCATGCAGGTGATCAGGCTGCACAAGGAAGACTCCACTAGACATAGCTCCATAGACATAGACAACTCCTAGGACACATCTAAACCTAGGCTCTGATACCAAGCTTGTCACGCCCCAAAACCCACCCTAGACGTGACCGGCATCCGATGTCATGAACAACATCGGAAGAACCTAAAAGATGCAATAATAACACTTGAACCCGCCAGGTTCAATAATCACCTCCAACAGTTTATAAAATAAATTTAAACGAATCATGAGATATGAATTCAATTAGCGGAAGTCTTTAATATTATAAAAATAAATCAAACATATCACGTGCCGTAGAGTTAAACAACTCGACAACTACCCACAAGAATGTATACTATCTATGGAGCTTCTAAGATAATAAAGAGTGTCTAAAAACATCGGGTCGCAGCCCGGAACTAAAATACAAAAAGTAAAGATAGAATGGTGCCCCACGAACAATCATGTGGGCTCACCGAATAGTCTCGAAAGCAGCAAGTTCTCTTAAGTTGTAGGCGCATCGCGAACCTGCTCCTCAATGATACCTAACATACCATCAAAAACAACAACGGTATGCCTAAGTACTGGGTACTCAGTGAGTGTCTAAGGGGCAACAGTGAACAAAACATGATATGATGAATAAAATCAATAAAATGATAAAAATGAAAATAGCAGTTCCAAACCCAGGAATAAAGTAAGTCAGCAACATTGAAGAGTCATCACAAAATCCAACAACGAAGGACACATTAACTTAACTCCTTACCATTTACCAGGCCAAGTATTTCACTTACGAATTCACTATCACCGCAAGCCACTCACAGGCAACAAGATACGAAACAAGCCACTCACAGGCTAATCAAAGTACGAAACAAGCCACTCACAGGCAAATCAATCAATCGATACTCCGGGTTAGGAAACCACGGAGGCTAATCGTCCTCTGGACTAGCACAACAATAGATACTCCAACGGAGGCTAATCGTCCTCTGGACTAGCACGACAACAAATGCACCGGGTGATATACCTCGGAGGTCAATCGTCCTATGGACTGACACAGCAATAGATACTTCGAGCTATGAAGCAATAAAGGTCAATCATCCTCTGGAATGGCACAGCAATAGATACTCCGGGCTAGGAAGCAACGAAGGTCAATCGTCCTCTGATCAGGCACAGCAATAGATACTCCGGGCTAAGAAGCAACGGAGGTTAATCGTCCTCTGTACTGACACAGCAATAGATACTCCGGGCTAGGAAGCAACGGAGGTCAATCGTCCTCTGGACTGACACAGCAATACTTATATCGATACGTTAGGATCCATAACGGCTAATCATCCTCTAGACTAGCACAACTTGCCCATACAGGCCCAAACACAAACAAAATACAAATCATGGCATATTACCGAATCATCAATCATGTCTTAGAGCCGAATCTCACTTCTCAAGTTGTCATCTCAAAATAGAGGCATTTCAAGTCATAACTGATTTAGAATCTTATTCAAATCTCTTATTCAATTTCAAGTTCAAGAAACCCATTCAACAATAAAACAAGTTTAACGTCCAACCTTTAGAAAAATAAGTCCAATCATCCAATAATGGGAAAATCGAGTTTCACAAAGTAGTATAGTTCGTATAAGGTTCGATGCGGACTTGACCCTACACACGCATGACCTTGTCTAAAAGAAATCATCTTTAATTCCCAAAAGAACTTCCACCAAACAACAGTTATAACTTATCCAAACAATCAAGAAAGGATGCTCAAATACAAATCGTGCTTTCACAATATAAACGTACTTCAAAAGTAGACATACTTGAAAAGACAATTTTTGAAATATAGACATACTTCAAGAAAGATTTTGGAAATCTAGGCATACCTCAAATCCCGCTCAAACGTACTTCCCAAGATTCAATAATCCACTACAATGGTTTCAGACGAGAAAGATTTGAGCTTTAATCTAATTCTACCCATATACCCCCTTTATAGAAAAACTAGGGTTTTCATGTCTAGAACGTGTTCTTGAACACTTCATGAATCAATCATGGATTCTAATCTCATAGGATAGCCTACAGTAGTCTAAAACCTTTCACTAACATCAGAAAAGTCAAGGATCATACCTTAGTGATGGAATACTAACGTCTCCAAACGTCCCTTTCTTCTTCTCTTTCTTGGGTTTCAAGAATCTAGGATTTTTGGAAGATGAACTAGTGTTAATTTGATGCTAGATTGATGAAGTAATGATGGGAATTGATCAAGAACTTACCTTATATGTTTTGGGGAAACCCTAGGGTTGTTTCCTCTCAAAAAGTCGGCCAAAACGAAGTGGGAATGAATATAACGAAGTTAGGCTTTTATAAATTTTGGGAAAAATCACTTCAGGCATAAAATGGCCTGGTGCGTCGCCCAGGGTGGTGCACACAGTGTATCCATTTCGACGGCATCAAAATTTTGAGTTTCTTGAAAATTTGGCCTGGGGTGCCGCCCAAGGCGCCGCGCAAGCCTAATTTTCGTACTACACAGATGATGCTTGGTAAAATGGGCCTAGCTCCTAGCACAGATCTCTGTTGGAGCTGGGCAACCTACCGTTCAAAAGGTATTTCAAAGAGCTACAACTTTGATTTAATGAAGTTTTCCCAAATTCCTAACTTATTTTCACAAAACTGGCTTAGAAGTCAGACCTACTGAAATTTAGACGAGTTTGAGAACTCTTACGAACTTCACTATTTGGGTTGACTTCAAAATGACTGTTTATCACCCAAATTCATCTCAAATGGATTAATATAGCTAAAATATCATCTTATTACTAGTTTTACACTTTCAAACCTAACCCGAATTTATGGGATGTTACATTATCCCCCCCTTAAGATCATCCGTCCCCGAATGAAAGTCATGGCCAGGATTCTTTACTAAACCTCAAATTTCAGAATTTCAAGAGTTCTTCTAGCAAGGTGAAACATCCTCAGAGATAACATACGAATAACCATATAACGAATGCATCATTTAAGCCTAAATACAATTGTGAGATTTATAGTTCACTCTAAACTTTCATAGGAAAACACATCCGAAAGGTTCAACACATACATGTAGTAGGGGAATAATTCAAGGTAACACAGCTTGAGTAACACTACAACACCTAGATAGAACTACGCCCCTTTCGAGTTCATCCCGCAAGTCATAAGATACGACATAAGTCTACCCCGAGGTTTTAACAATATCACTTTTTCACTCTATAACGGGTCCATCAGCAAATTCAAGCCTAACTATTTCTGATTGACAATCTAGAGTTTCATAACACTCGAAAAACTAGTCTATCCCCAAAAATCACATCAAAGTTCACAATTTCTAATTCAAACACATCAAAAGTAATCTCACGACCCTTAACTACAAAGACGCAGTCTCTATATATTCTAGAAGCGATAATAAGGACACTAGCAAGGTATTCATAGAAAAAGGGTGCCAACATTTGTGCGGGTTCCCTACCTAAATCAAGGGTAAAGTACAAAGTCACATAAGAAGGATTTCAAACCTGGATCGATCAACGTCTATGCATCAAAAGAACAAATAGTGAGAATACCTGTGACCACAACATCTGAGACTATAGCCAACTCCCTATGAGCAAAATCACGAAGTAGAGCTTTCTTTGTACTAAACGACCCCGGAAAGATAAAAATACATCTTCACCCAAATAAGAACAACATAGCCTTCACGGGGATTTCTAACGACTAGAACACTCAAGTCTCAACACGAATAAGGGGGTTTCTACCTTCATCTCACTTTCCCAAGAGTTAGATACTCAAAAGGTTCAACACGTATATGCTTTGACTAGGAAGCGCACAATATATCAATCTAGACAATATACTCCGACAAGGAGGCTAATTCAACAACACATGATTCAAGCTTAACTTACCTCATGCCAAAACTGAAAATAACAAATTAAAACCTAAATCAACTACATCATCTTCTTAAATCATTATTCCACAAGCGGTTGTTTTCGAATTTGAAGCCTAAAATAAAGTTCTTCCACTAAACATCAAAATACTATAGATCTTTTAAGCCAATAAGAATATAACCTTAATGTACGATAATTCTTAATTCACTATCCCTCAATTGTTCCCTTCACCCTAACCTCCAATACTTGAAACATATCACACCTTAATTATTCCTTTCAGCCTAACAAGATTTCGGTAAAGTTCTCCCTGTAATAAGGACTACATTTGTTTCTATACCTGTCTCAATTTATCAACAACCAAACCCTACAACAACCATATATACCAAACACCTACAATACAATTTCAGCGACTCTGTACCATCCGTCAAATTACGCATCGGAACAATGTGCACTTCATAACACCATTGCTCACTTGGTTTACATCTGCAACACGAGTTAAAGTCATCTCCATAAAGCACGAGTAACGAACACGTCCGAATGATCCTAAAGGAAGTTCAAGCTCGATAGCACAATCTAGAATCAGGAAGAATGAGAAACACCTATTAAAGTCGTGGTAGTCTTTCGATCATGCAGGTGATCAGGCTGCACAAAGAAGACTCCACTAGACACAGCTCCATAGACATAGACAACTCCTAGGACATATCTAAACCTAGGCTCTGATACCAAACTTGTCACGCCCCAAAACCCACCCTAGACGTGACCGGCATCTGACGTCATCAACAATATCGGAAGAACCTAAAAGATGCAATAATAACACTTAAACCCGCCAGGTTCAGTAATCACCTCCAACAGTTTATAAAATAAATTTAAACGAATCATGAGATATGAATTCAATTAGCGGAAGTCTTTAATATTATAAAACTAAATCAAACGTATCACGTGTCGAAGAGTTAAACAACTCGACAACTACCCACAAGAATGTATACTATCTATGGAGCTTCTAAGATAATAAAGAGTGTCTAAAAACATCGGGTCGCCGCCCGGAACTAAACTACGAAAAGTAAAGATAGAATGGTGCCCCCCGAACAATCATGTGGGGTCACCGAATAGTCTCGAAAGCAGCAAGTTCTCTTAAGTCGTAGGCGCATCGCGAACCTGCTCCTCAATGATACCTAACATACCATCAAAACAAGATATGATGAATAAAATCAATAAAATGATAAAAATGAAAATAGCAGTTCAAAACCCAGGAATAAAGTAAGTCAGCAACATTGAAGAGTCATCATAGAATCCAACAACGAAGGACACATTAACTTAACTCCTTACCATTTACCAGGCCAAGTATTTCATTTTACGAATTCACTATCACCGCAAGCCACTCACAGGCAACAAGATACGAAACAAGCAACTCACGGGCTAATCAAAGTACGAAACAAGACACTCACAGGCAAATCAATCAATCAATACTCCGGGTTAGGAAACCACGGAGGCTAATCGTCCTCTGGACTAGCACAACAATAAATACTCCAACGGAGGCTAATCATCCTCTGGACTAGCACGACAACAAATGCACCGGGTGACATACCTCGGAGGTCAATCGTCCTATGGACTGACACAACAATAGATACTCCGGGCTAAGAAGCAACGAAGGTCAATCGTCCTCTGGAATGACACAACAATAGATACTCCGGGCTAGGAAGCAATGGAGGTCAATCGTCCTCTGGACTGACACAGCAATAGATACTCCGGGCTAAGAAGCAACGGAGGTCAATCATCCTCTGGACTGATACAGTAATAGATACTCCGGGCTAGGAAGCAACGGAGGTCAATCGTCCTCTGGACTGACACAGCAATACTCGTATCGATACGTTAGGATCCATAACAGCTAATCATCCTCTGGACTAGCACAACTTGCCCATACAGGCCCAAACACAAACAAAATACAAATCATGGCATATTACCGAATCATCAATCATGTCTTAGAGCCGAATCTCACTTCTCAAGTTATCATCTCAAAATAGAGGCATTTCAAGTCATAACCGATTTAGAATCTTATTCAAATCTCTTATTCAATTTCAAGTTCAAGAAACCCATTCAACAATAAAACAAGTTTAACGTCCAACCTTTAGAAAAATAAGTTCAATCATCCAATAATGGGAAAATTGAGTTTCACAAAGTAGTATAGTTCGTATAAGGTTCGATGCGGACTTGACCCTACACACGCATGACCTTGTCTAAAAGAAATCATCTTTAATTCCCAAAAGACCAAACAACAGTTATAACTTATCTAAACAATCAAGAAAGGATGCTCAAATACAAATCGTGCTTTCACAATATAAACGTACTTCAAAAGTAGACATACTTGAAAAGACAATTTTTGAAATATAGACATACTTCAAGAAAGATTTTTGGAAATCTAGACATACCTTAAATCCCGCTCAAACGTGCTTCCAAAGATTCAATAATCCCACTACAATGGTTTCAGACGAGAAAGATTTGAGCTTTAATCTAATTCTACCCATATACCCCCTTTATAGAAAAACTAGGGTTTTCATGTCTAGAACGTGTTCTTGAACACTTCACGAATCAATCATGGATTCTAATCCCATAGGATAACCTACACTAGTCTAAAACCTTTCAATAACATCAGAAAAGTCAAGGATCATACCTTAGTGAAGGAATACGAACGTCTCCAAACGTCCCTTTCTTCTTCTCTTTCTTGGGTTTCAAGAATCTAGGATTTTTGAAAGATGAACTAGTGTTAATTTGATGCTAGATTGATGAAATAATGATGGGAATTGATAAATAACTTACCTTATATGTTTTGGGGAAACCTTAGGGTTGTTTCCTCTCAAAAAGCCGGCCAAAACGAAGTGGGAATGAATATAATGTAGTTAGGATTTTATAAATTTCGGGAAAAATCACTTCAGGCATAAAATGGCCCGGTGCGTCGCCTGAGGCGTCTCCCAGGGTGGTGCACACAGTGTATCCATTTCGACGGCATCAAAATTTTGAGTTTCCTGAACATTTGTCCTGGGGTGCCGCCCAAGGCGCTGCGCAAGCCTAATTTTCGCACTGCACATATGATGCTTAGTAAAATAGGCATAGCTCCTAGCACAGAGCTCTGTTGGAGCTGGGCAACATACCGTTCGAAAGGTATTTCAAGGAACTACAAATTTGATTGATAAAGTTTTCCCAAATTCTGAACTTATTTTCACAAAAATAGCTTAGAAGTCAGACCTACCGAAATTCAGACGCTCTTACGAACTTCACTATTTGGGTTGACTTCAAAATGACTGTTTATCACCCCAAATTCATCTCAAATGGATTAATATAGCTAAAATATCATCTTATTACTAGTTTTACACTTTCACACCTAACCCGAATTCTTGGCTATTACACTATCCTTGATCGTCAACTACGCAAGTTGATAAGTAAGGAAATTGCTTCAGTAAAGGTGCTTTGGAGAAATCAGAAAGTTGAAGAGGCTACGTGGGAAGCTGAAGAGGACATGAAGTCCAAGTATCCGCACCTATTTGAAGAGCAAGCAGAAAACGTTGAAGGTACTAACCTTTACATTCAGACCTCGTGTTATAATCTTCATGTTTCCAGTATTCAGTCAGTTCAGTAGTCCTTCTGTTCAGCATTCATGTGTTCATTTTAGTTTAGTTTCCACATGTTACCATCAGTCATGTTTATGATCCAGAGTTAGCCGTAGTTACAACCAGGAAAAATGATCCCAAGGGGGAGATAAAGTAACACTCCGTAAATTTAGATTAGGTGTGAATGTGTTAAATGGAGTTAATGTGACATTAGATATGTGAAGTCCCATCGAGATGATTTTGGGTGGAAATAGTTGTTTTGGAATCAAGACGGATAGTGAGGTGCATAATATTCGATAGAATCGACTACGTTTTCGATAGGTCTATATTCTAGACTGATTTAGTGAAAATTCGTTCAGAATTTGAGAAAACATATAACATGAAAGTTGTAGTCCTTTGAAATACCTTTCCAACGATATATGAGTTCAAATGGACATCTATACAAAAATTTATCTACGTTTTATTAAACCAGTATTCTGCCGACTTACAATAGAATTTATGGGCCGTCAAATGTTTTACGGGCCATAAATCTAGCCGTAAATTCTGCCCAAAAATCACAGACACTGTTACTGATTTATGGTAGACTTTTTGGGCCATAAATTTGATTTACGGGCCTTAAAATGCGCCTTAACTGGCGTAAAATAGGCCCGACAGCAACTTTAAAACTTCGTTGTTTGACTTTTTCACTTCAGTCTTCACATCTCCAAGCCCTAGAACGACCATTCTCTCTTCTCCTCATCTTCATACATTAAGGTGAGTCCCTCCCATGTACTCCTAAGTGAATTTTAATGATTATACATGAATTCTAAATGAAATCCTATGTTACCAACCTAGGGTTTTCAAGAAAATCCTTCTCAAAGGTTCAAGTTAAGGTTTTTTGGGTTTTGCCTCCAAAGATTTGATTTTCTTTGATTTTAGGAGCGATTAAGGTATGTAAGGCTAACTCTCTACGTGTGGGAATGTTATTGATCTTCCCCATGCCTCGTTCTTAAGGATTACTACAAATTACATTAGAAATTGAGATTTTGTCCTAGTTCATGAAAAATTCAGAACTTCTATCCTTTGAGAATATAGTTTCATAATTCGTTCATGATTACCATTCCGAATATCGTGAACTCAGTACATAATCAGTATAGACTCGTGTTTGATATCCCATGAGTCTCAGTCATAAAAACTCAGTATGCTTGTGAACAGTTGTTGCTTTAAACTCCATAATTAGTCCATGAATACATGTCTTAGTATAGTGATGTTCAGTATTCCAGTGTTCTGCATCACAATATGATTCTCAGTTCCTTAATACAAATTGTTGAATATTGAACATATGTATCTCTGCCTGAGGGCACAGTCTTATGTATACGTATACTTGGCCGAGGCCATAGACTGACACACTTACTTGGCCAAGGCCTCTGATTTGTGCACTTATATTGGGCCGAGGCCCCACATATGATTAACTCAGTTAAAACAGGTGATTTTATATTCAGAACAGGGAGTGCCTATTACTTTACTTCTCTTGTTCAGTTCAGTTATCAGTATGTGCAGTTTTAATTTCAGTGTATTAACTGTTTACTAATTTGGGCTGCCCTTTCTCGAGCACCCCACAACTATTTATTCTTTCAGTTAGTTTTACATACCAGTACAATTCAAGTGTACTGACGTCTTTTTTGGCTGGGGCCTGCATTTCACGATGTAGGTAATGATTTACAGGACGACGGATCTGCTTGCTAGGATTCTCATATGAGGTGCTTGGTTAGCCCTAGTTGTTTTGGGGGTGTTATCTTATTTATAGGCTTTTTTTAGCATTTTAGATAGTCAGGTATGTCGGGGGCCTTGCCTCGGTAAACAGTCAGTACTTCATTTTTCTTTAGAGGCTTTATAGACTGGAGTTGCAGACAGTCAGTATTTAGCAGGCTATTGTGTTAGCCGTGTTTGGCTACATTCTTATCCTTCACACTTATTCTGCATTTTTGATTTATTAGTTGGACATTTCAGTATCTCAGTTTATTTATATGTTATATTCTGCATCAGTGTATACCTCATGTTGATTCAGCCAGCCAGTTGGTTTGCTCGGTCACATGTTGTCAGGCACCGAGTGCCGTGTTATGCCCAGGCCATAGTTCGGGGCATGACATTTACAGCATACATCACCCCACTTAGCAAATTTCTAGCAACAGAATTCATCATCCAAGAAAGTACTATTGCCTTTACTCTATCCCATTGATCTCAAAATTCCTCTCTAAATTTTTCTTTCTTGCAAGAACCATCTACTAAACCAAACTTGTCTCTTCCTATTAGAGCTAGTCTCATAGATCTAACCCACAAAGCATAATCTCACTGCAGTTAATTGGAAAGAAATGAGGGAAATACCACTTACATTTGAATTATGCAGATAGAGGGGATGATTATGATCAATCGTTTTATTTGAACCTAGAACTATTTGGCTGCCAGAACCAGCAGTTGATGGAGCAGTTTGTCATTGCCATTCGTATTGTTCACATTGACATTTTTGTTTGGATCGAGTCGAATACCATTGGTTGCCATTGAATTAGACAGAAATTTTTGACAAGAATTGTTAATTTACAGATCTTGAATAAATTTTTCAAAATTTCCAGATGAACCCTAATCTTTAGCGGAATTTAGATTTTAGGGATTTGAAATCAAATCGAAAACAGAATGTATATTTGTTCTACAGCTCTAATAACATGAAGATAATCAGAACTCCATTAATGAGTTCTGTAATCTATCTATATAGAATAGGAGAGGCAAAAGAATAGTAGGATAACAAGTAACATCACCACAAAAAACTGAATTTATAATTACAAAATAAAAAAATAAAAAACTGTCATAGTTAAAAAAAACTGGAAGAAATAAATTAGTCAGCAAAATAAAAAGGGAAAAGGGTCAAAAATATCCCTCTACTTTAGGAAAAGGGCTAAAAATATCCTCCAAACTAATTTTAGGTCAAAAATACCCGTCGCGTCATCAAAGTTTTCACATATACCCCTGTCTTAATGAAAATTCCCAAATCCGTGAAGATGATTTGGTTTCATTTTTTGAACTGGCTCCATTATTGAAACCCGACCCAACTAAATAAAAACCTACGATCCTACAATCCCCTTTAAACATGTAGGCCAGGGTGAAAAAAATGTGATCGTAGGATAGTAGGTTTTTATATAGTTGGGTGGGATTTAAATAATGGAGTGAGTTTAAAAAATGAAACCGGATTATCTTCGCGGATTTGGGAATTTCCGTAACGACGAGGGTATATGTGAAAACTTTGATGATGTGAGGGTATTTTTGGCTTAAAAGTTTGGAGGATATTTTTAGCCCTTTTTTTAAAGTAGAGAGGTATTTTTGACCCTTTGCCCAAATAAAAAATTTGAAGACTGCAAGGGCCAAAAAAAAAAAAAATGCAAGGAGGAAAAATAAAAAATTTCCAAACCTGCAATAACTTCCCACGTCCCAAACCCAGTAATTAACTTTCAGTTTCAATCGTCAAAGCTTCTCTCTATTTCTCTCTATTGAAGTGGTGAAGCAGTAGTGAATAGAAAAAGACAAAAACTGCTAGATGAAGGTATTTCTGATTTGATCGGTAAGACTTCGCCCTCTATTGTGTCTTTGTATATATGTATTTATATATAGAACCCTATTTTCAAAAAAAATTGTTGTTTTATAAACCAAATCCTTAATTCCTCTTTGGGAATTACTTCTTAGTGATATGACTGCGATTAAAACCTTTGATTCTATATTTCTTAGACATTAAGGGTTTTGACAGTCTTCATTCCACTTCTGAAGTTCTCGGATTTGTCTCTTTTTTCTTCTTTTCTTCTCAATGAGTAAGTGTACCATTTTGTATTGTTTGATGGATGACACGTATTGTTTTTTTTTTTTTTTTGGGTGTTTTTGTCGTGTTTCTTTGTTAATTTTGAGGAACTTGATTATTTGATTAAACGCCTCTTTTGAAAATTCTTTGTACATTGGTGTAGGTTCTACTATATGTAACTAAGGTGTTTGATTATATGCCTAAAATAAGTTTTTGTTTCTTTTCCTTTTTCACGCACGAGTGCTATGACTTTCACATCAGTAAGCAATATATCATTATGTTAAAGAATGGCGTTTGAAATAATTCTCAGTTGCTTCCATGTACATTTCGATTGTAATATCGCTGTCTAATACCTTTGTGTTAACAAAAAACCTTAGATAATGAAATTTTACTGACAACAAACTATAAGGAGATATATATCGGGAGTTTTAAACTACTATAATTATATCTCTTCCAAATTGACTCTCTTTTTGTACAATGGTTTGTGTCGTTATCTGGTGATAATTTAGGGAACTTTTTGTCATCTGATGTAATTTAGGCAAATTCTTTGTCAACTTTGACCTGTAAAGATTTAAAAAATTAGCATTCCAATTGCAAAAGCAACAGAGAAAGAAATCATGTTTGGACAACTAAAGACTTAATCTTTAGAGAACACCTCAAACTAGAAGTTGCAGCATGTTAGCCAAGTTAAAGATCACAATATTATCACTCTAAAAGCCCACCATACCTAAAAGCAGTCACTTAAAGCCAGTTTAGAGCCAATAGATAAAGTTATGAGGCTTTAAGAATTAAGAGCTTTGTGAAACTTTAAGGTTGGCCCATCGTATGCTAAGATAGTTGAATAGAAATTCCTCTATATACTTTAATAAGCAATCTTACTGGTTAGAACCTCCCTTACAAAATCTAGAAAATAAGGTCACATCCAACTGATTTAGTTGATGTTTACTAAACTATGGTATACTCCTCAACGAGGACTTCAATTTTCCTAGAGGAGAGTGAAGAGTTTTTCGGTAAAAAGAAAAAAAGAGATTAAAAAGTAATTTGAGTTGCATAATTATTTTTTGGTTACATTTCTAACCGTATCAGTGAAAATTATTCTTATGTGTGTTGTTAAGTCTGTTTGGCAGCTATATTGGTCAAAATAGAAATTTTATCCATGTTAAAGAGCATCTTAAAGTGGGCATCTATGCTGGCGTCTTAAGTTAAAAGTGGAAAGGACAACAAAGGCGACTGTGGATGACAAATTTCCGTTAGTTTCCATGGTAAGTGCCGACTGTTCGACGACTTTTCTTATCCCTATCCGCTATCTCTCTTTTATACCTTCCTCCCCTTTTTCCTCATCGATTTATTATAGAATTGGTTCTTAATGTTACAAGTTAAGATTTCAGATCAATTTTTTTTTCATTAAAATTTATATATTATAGTTGGTACTTTTTAACATTCCTGTTCGCTTCTTTTTAACATTGTTGTTGCAGATCTTCTGAGAATTTGCAAGAGACTTTTCTGGATTTAAAAGAAGGTGAACATACATTAGTCTCGAAGAGAATGAATCTTTTAATGGTACGTGGCTGTGTTTTGGTATTCAAGTATTAATGGCAAGCCAAATTACTTCTGTTGGTGTAATGACAAAATTTATTCACTCAAATCTAGGCTTGAAAGCCACTAAGGATCTAAATTCTCAAATGTAAGCAAAGCATAATGCCTAGACAAAGCACACACTATTCTCTAATTACATTTAACTCAAGTTCAGCCAAGGGTTAGCTTTCAATAAATTACTTAGGAAAGTTTGTGCACTGATAGATTCACCTCCACCTACAAATTAGAGTGTTCCTCACAAAGACTTATAGATTTGTTATTTTATTTCTGAAAACTCAGACAACATGATTGAAAGCAGTCATTGGCAAGGCCCTCAACAATGCCCCGTTGAAGCAACTTTTTTTTTTTCAACCTTTCAGTAGATATACCAAGTGTAATTCCAAATAATGATGAATGTCCTACTGCATCAAATCATTGTATTTAGAGCGATAAGAATGGAGGAAAATAATGAATCCTTTACATCACTTCCTCAATTACCTAGAGAGTGAGCAAACTGACTGAATATTTGTGTTCGTAGTTTTGAAAATAAAGTACCACCATCTTACTTCTACTTTCAATCATTAAAATCTCTTAATAAACAAAGATATAGAAGAAGACAAAATCGTGTTGCAGGCAGTGCCCTTGATTGTGTTTTATACCTCTACTAGTATACGTACCCGCGCGATGCGCGGATTGCTCAAAAGAAAAAATAGAGAGGAGAGAGATAAGAAATAGATGTATATGAACCGTCTGTGACATATTGCGGATATAATATTCTCAAATTAGTCTTATCACATACTAAAATGCGCAAATTGTTCAAAAGAAAAAATAGAAAGGAGAGATAAGAAATAGATGTATAGGATCCATATGTGACATATTGCGGATATAATATTCTCGGATCAGTCTTATCACATAATAACATTTTCCCATGGTATATATAGTTGCTTCAACTTCATTATTAACCATTTCTTTATCAACGACTCTAGTAATCTTGAACTCGCTCCGGGCTTCAAGTCACCCGAAATATGAAACATTTGTAGCTACATTAGTAAGCAAGAGTGATCGTAATAGGTGAAATTTTTCTTCGAATAATTAGGAATTAAAA
>NC_081344.1:11689943-11697715 GCF_029784015.1 Lycium ferocissimum | reverse complement strand
GTATTCGGGGGGTAATCTTTATATAACGCCTATCCCTTTCCCCATACCCTATATACATATAATATAGGAGTATATAACGCCTTCTGGTCAAGGGTCAATATGCATATGTATAATGGATGCAATGCATAAATATAGGGATTAACTAGAGCTCTCGGAGTGACATAAGGTCGTATTGCCTCTGATAAACACCTTTTGGGCTAATATCATCAATATATAGAATCTCAGGACCCAAGAACAGAAGGAATAATAATAACAAAGAGTACGGGATCATCAAAGACTGAGGTACTTCTAGTGCTTCTAAGAGTAGAGTAATATAGAAGCTCGTTTACATGTTTTTTTGCTCATATTATAAAATCATGCCAAAATGAAAGAAGGGATAGCCTTACATGCCTTATCTGCTTTTTAAGCTGGCTATGTTACTATCCCGAGCTTGAAAAATCTACACACAAGACCAAGTACCAATTATTAGACTAGAACGTACTCATATACCAACCTAAATCTAGTTTACAACTTTATGCCATCCGGGCAACATCTCCTTTGTAAACTTAGAAACCCTACAACTTCCAATTCCATCCAACATCAACAACAATACCAACAACCACAATAACAACACTTACATACCAAATATATAATCAAATCTATTCCAAATCATCTCTCAAAATAACCCTTAACCCTAACTTTACCCTTATTCAATTTCCTTCATTAACTATGTTCTTAAACTTAAATCACTAAAAATTCTTGATACTTAGCTTAAACACAAAGGTGGGAATCATAAACATACCTTGAGGAGACTAAAATACCAAGAATCAACTTCAACTCCAACTTCCAAGCTTCACAACCTTGATGGAACCCTAGGAGTAACTTTCCCTTCACAAGCTTTACGGGTCTCGGATCTCACCTAATCTCCACTAATATGATGGAAATTATAGAGAGGAAATATTCTAGGGCTTTCTCTAAAATTATAGAGAGGAAATATTCTAGGGCTTTCTCTGATTTGGAAGTGTAAAATAAGGAAATAAAATGTGAGGGCTCCATATATAAAGGGGGACAAAACTGTCCCAGTGGTTGCGGGTCAACGAACAAGTCGACGGTCCCGTCTACACGTCGACGACCGTCGAGTTGTACCGTCCCCTTACCACATGAGATTCGGGGGCTACTGCTAGTTGGTGGTGTGAAGGACGCCAGCTCAACATGTTGACGGGTTGTCCCTTTGCACCGTCAATGTGCACTGAGGCCTGAATTCCCTGAGTCGCCTAGTTCGCGTCGATTCGATTCGTTTCACTTCTAATCCTATCATATTGCAAAGAATGCATACTTATACTTTTGTACATGCGAGGTAAAGCACTTAATATCTCAAAAACTCGGGTGCGGATTTTCATGTTAAGGCCATAAACCACCAACAAGCCAAAGACTTCCTTGTGACGAAAACGGGAGGTGTAACATGATGTTCAGCAAAAGATGCATATTTTAGCTATTTTTTAGTGTTTATCTGATGTTTTAGTACTTTTTATCATCTTTTGAGTACTATTACATTGTTTATGCTTAATATTATATTTTATTGTGTAGGAATAAAAGATTGCAAAATTTAATAGATTTGTAGCAAAATTGAATTAAAAGTGGAAGAAAAAAAGGAAGGAAGTGGTCCCCCAAGTTGAAGACAAAAATAAAAAATGAAAGTAGCAGCAATTGAAATCTCACGGTGATGGTATAGTTAATTGTCAGGTGATGATAATGATTCACGACTACAAGCCTACCGGCACAGGCATACGAGGAGAAAAAATTTAATGTGTAGAGTTATACTCCAGGCGATTCGACTACAAGGTGTTAGGTCGCTGGCATTTTCTTCTGGTGGTCCAAGTAATATCGGCCACCTAACAAATGAAGTATCTAAAGAATGAGGGGCCGGTTATTGTGGCTTTATACAAGGAGATATTGGAGTTGGAGAAAATTTTAGCCCTTCGTCATGCTCTTGAAGACCTTAAATTCGTTCGAGTGACCGAAGAAGAATATTGGGAAGTGTTGGAAAATCAAAAGTTGCACTATGATTGCTCATATCCAACCTATCCGAACATGCTGGAGTGGAACGTCTTAGAAAAATATTTGCCAAAGAGTGTGAACATGGGGATACCCTAGTGTGCAAAAGCCTTACGAGGAAATTTTTATTTGATAGCGATGAACTAAGAGAACCTTTGCGTAATTTAGGGCTTGGACTATGACACTCTCGGATTGGAAGGAGAATCGTTCACCTAGGAACGAAGATGAAGCGGATTGGGGTGGGGATGAAGATGATAATGTCAGCGGAGAGGAGGTGAATGAATTCGATGAATACAATAATGTTAGCATCATTCCGAACAATGATGAAGACTAAATTACTTATAGTTTCTTAGTGTTAGGATTGAATCTTGAAGTTGATTAGTGAGTAATTAACAGCTAATTTTGGAGTAATTTAATGTTACAATATATAAATTATGGAGTGATTTATATGAAGCCTATTGTCATAGATTTGAAGAATAATGATATTTATGGAGTAATTTATGTGAAACGTAGCTTTAAAACAAATATTGTCTAACATTTACGGTTATACTAATTTTTTTTTTTTTTAGCGAGAATTTGTGAAAAATGATTGCATTTATAAAGATATTTAGTTTCTTAGATTTTTTTCACTTTCAAATCAACATTTTTTTTGTGTTATACTACATTCTTACATTCTTACTTAATCATCATCCGACAAGGATCTAACTTTAATAGATTTGGCTTAAACTTAATCATTCTAGAGGAAATTTCACAAAACACTATAATTTTATGCTATTTACAATGCGCAGCTAATGTTTGGCTAATTACAATTCGTAGCTACTGTTCAATTGTTACTTGTATCACTTGTACTCATTCACTCTATTGTACCAATTACTACCAGCTTGTATTCTTTCGCTCTCTTTGTACCAATTTTTACTCACTTGCATTCATTCGTATCTACTATTCAATTGTTACTAGCTTGTACAGGTTGTGTGAGTTCACTTAATTTTGATGTATCTACACATACAATCACGATAGACTGTATGTGCTCGCTCAAGAGACTGTATTCCCTTTTTCATACAACGAAGTATAGTGAGATACATACAAAGAAGAAGAAGAAGATGACCCAGATCTATACATACATACAGCAACAGTCGTTTGCTATCGAAGATACATACAACATACACTTGTATGTCCTTTGTATTTCAGTATATCATACTTTTATTTTATGAGATACGAGTGTGATACACTTACATACAGTAATACATATAATTACTATATCACTGTATGTGACTCCATAGCAGAGAAGAGAAGAAAGTTCGCTGGAAATGGCATTTTCTGGCCAAGCAAGGAAGTCACCAGTGACAATATACTATTATCAACTATAGAAGAAATTTCTTTGAATATATACATACACTCTCAATCCCAAACGTGGTATAAAATTCTAGATCTGATACGCTTTCACCAATGACAATGGAGTTTCTTTAAATATATACTTACACTCTCAAATTTCAAAAATGATTTAAAATTCCAGATCTGAGAACGGAAATTCCAGTTATTTGAATATGTACGCACATATATTTTCTTTGTGTGATTGTATTGGGTATTTGCTAATGGTAATTTTCTGAAAGTATACCAGCTAATGGTAAATATAATAGTGTACATATAAGTTAGGTACACTGTAATCTTTTCCGTCATTCTGTTGCCGGTATTGAGCATGGTTTCTTCCAGCCACGATGTTTTTCTCTTCAAATACCGAGAAAGCAGAAAATATTTCTTTGCATTTCTTGATTTATTTTTTCTTTTAATATAATTTTATGAATTATTTAATTTAAGTACACATGATTTTTTTTAATTTCATTAGATACATTGAGTCTTCCAAATATAAATTTTGATAGATAAACTTTATATTTATTTTTTATTTCATAGTACTGGTTTGATTTCCCACAACACACACTCGGTATAATTACCAGTTACATGTTAAATGGAGTATTATTTTTTGTGAGTAAATATACAGAGTGATATACTAGTTGAAGCTCCATGCATTGAACAGGTCTAATAGACATTAAAAGGAATGAGATCAAAAAAATATAATTAAAGCACAAGTCGAAGATGCTACACGCCTTGCAATTTAATTTTTGAAAAAAAGAAAAAAAATCTCTAGTCGTGTATTCCTATACGACTTGCAGCAAACAAAAACTTTTTCCACAGACCAAACGTACTTTTGGTGTGGTGATTAGTTATTCCTAATCTAATGATCATAGCATTGTATATATATCTCATTACACAATATATCCTAACACTTAACATTGCTGCACATTCATCTCAATGAATACGATATGATATTTTCTCTCTTCTCAACCTCCTCCTCCTCCTCCTTCTACTTCTTCTTCTTCATTTCTCAATCTTCTTTCTCTCAACTAGTATCTGTACCTGTGCGTTGTGCAGAGATTATTAAATATAATTTATCATAAGAAAATATTATTTAAAAAATACGGTAGACACAAAGAGCATGAAAGAATTCTGGTTCTGTTATATTCATTGACTGGTTATTTATTTTGTAGTCTTTTTGCTCTTCATAATATTTATGTTAATAATCGACACTCATTGTATGTTTAAAATAAAGACAATTGTTTTTATCAATAATGAGTACAACAGAATGATTGTAATTTGAACTCAATTAGAGGATAGGTTCTTTAGATGTATTATCCTTGCAATCTTTCCATTAATTGTCCAACATCCATCTTCAAACCGCTTATACTGATAATGTGAAAGCCACATAAACAGAAGGGACGATTAGAAAAGTGAGATATACACATTCAATATAACTGGTGTCTCATAGCTTCTCATATTTAGTTACATTGAAAAAGTGACCGGTCTGGTGACTTGGCTTTCCAGCCGCAGTTTACCAAAATGCCACAGAATCAATCTTTTTTTTTTCAATCGTGGACTGAGCATGCTATAAAAAATCCAAGCGTCACTACAACTAATCAACTATTGCTCAACAGAATTCAAAAGGCCGGTTTGAAGACAAAAGGATAATGGTATTTGCCATCAGTTTTGTATTTAGTTGTTTGCTCTCTCCGCCAATGCCAACCCTCGCTTCTTGCAAGCAAACATGTATAAGTAACAAATTAATATAAACAGAGAGAACAAACTTCTCGAAGGTTAATCACTTATGTAACGTTAGCACTTCATTACCAGTTGAAGATAGTCTATCGTTCTAACTTCTACGCATCCGGAAAATTCAAAATGATATGCACCAAATTTATGTTAGCTGTCATCCTTAATTAACCAAACTTATTTCAACTTCACGCATTAAATGTTAGTACAAAAAGTAGTAGCAAGGAGTCCTGAGACACAATAAGTAACAAACAACAATTGAATTTATTATGCATAGGATTCATAACACAATTTTCTTCGCAAATGGTCTAATATCTATATATAATTAAAAAGAGGATAGTTTGCAATAGCATTGTGCCAAGTGGCAGCGTAACAGAATGCCATGTGTTACAATTAGTTTAGAAAATAGTTAATTAGTTATTAAGTAGTTATTAGTTAGTATTATTTAATAATTAATTATTTAATAATGTGGATTTTTTTAAAAAAAAAAAAAGGAAAGGGCAACATTCCTGTGGATACAACTTCCACGTATCCACACCATTAATTAGTTTAGTTATTAAGTAGTTATTAGTTTGTATTATTTAATAATTAATTATTTAATGTGGATTTAAAAAAAAAAAAAAGGAAAGGGCAACATTCCTGTGGATACAACTTCCAGGTATCCACACCATTAATTTTCTATTAAATTCTACTGGGAAATGGAAAAGGAAAAGGGGGAAATCAGAAAGAAAAAAAAAACCCTACTCCTAAAGTAACCCACATCTTCCACGTTCCCATTCCTCATCTCCTCAACAAAATAGCTTTCTCCACGAACCCTAAAATTAGGGACACCACGATCTTTAGTTTTTTCATGATGGGCGGTTTACAAAGGGCAATAAATCACGATGCGGTTTTATCAACAATCATAATTCTTCACAGTGTTCTCTCGCAAAGCTCTCTTTGCACTAAAGTGAGTAATCTGATTTCTTGATGTACTTCACATTGATTACCATCTGCACAATATTTTTTTCGTAGTTTATGTTTTTTTCACATTCATGGTTATATCATTTAGGTATAACCATTTTGGCTTTTCGTTTCTACTCGCTGTCAATATTGATTCACACTTCTTCTCTATTAACAGAGGAATTAATAACAGAGGAATTAATGGCGGCTCAAAGTAATTTTATTATCATTTTACTCTATAATATTGGCTTTTCGTTTCTACTCGCTGTCAATATTGATTCACACTTCTTCTCTATTAACAGAGGAATTAATAACAGAGGAATTAATGGCGGCTCAAAGTAATTTTATTAGCGAAATTAACACCAAGCCGATGAATTGGAGGTTAAAGGTTCGTATTGTCAGGCTTTGGGACAAACCACTTCATAACAAACCTGATAGTCCTTTCTCAACTGAGCTTATTCTGATGGATGAAAAGGTTAAATATTTTCACGTTACTTCTATTTTGCACTGTGTACATATGCATCATTATACAAGAATTAGTCTTATTTACTGTTTTAGTGTTTTTGTAGGGCGACCGCATTCACGCAAGTGTTGGCAGGAATATTATTCAAAGTTTGAAAACGATGAACCAAGAAATCAAGGAATTGGGTTTGTACGTAAATGAAGAATTTCATGGTTTGTCCAAATAAGGGCGAGGACCAAAGACCACGAAGTGTAAGTTGATTTTCACGCGGAAGACCATTGTTGAGGAAATACGGGATCCATATTTCGACATGTGTATCTTCAAGTCCGGACCCTATGAGCGGTTGTCTAATCCACAAGACTTTGACGACAGAACTATTCGGTAATTAAATCTTTTCCTTTTTTTTCTTTTACTTTCCGTTATTTGCTTTCTATTGTCCATGGGTTGACGATTGCTAATACCTACAAATAGCTACTATCTATACCTATTATCTACGATTATCTTTGTTAAACTTTAAACAACGACCCGTGAGCCAACATTACTTATTTGGTCAATATTTTTGTTGATGTTATCGGCCAATTTTTTAATCTTGAGGTTTAGAGGTAGTGTTTGCTTAGTTCCCATTAATACATATATTCTTAGTAGTGAAAGATACAATTACAAATTGAAGTTTGTGGAGCCATTGTGGTATCATTTTTCTTTGGTGTATTGAAGCTTTATAGGTAAGATTTGAGATCAGTAGATATAATTTTTGCTGGTGTATTTAGTTTTGCTGGTCTATTAATGCAAAAGTAAAATAACACTACTAGAAAATAGGCCTATAGCAACGGTTTTTTAGCAACGGTTAATAAGCGAGTCGCAATAATTGTATTTTGCATCGGTTTAAGCATTGCAAGTACACTTTGACCTACAACACATTTTAAAATTAAACCGTCGCGTTAGTCATATAACCGATGCTATAGACGTACATTTAGTAACGGGTATTGGAACCGTTGCAATAGAGAATTCTATTGCAACAGTCATATAAGAAAATTTAGCTATTGGGACAGTTTTCTTTCCCCCGATATTTCCCCCAATATTTTTCCCTAAAAGCTTATTCTATTGGACCAACTAAATAAAAAATATTGACCAAAAAAAGTTGATTTATATCTGAATAAAAACATATCGGTGGAAACGTTTCATCTAATATTTCTTCTCGATTGAAGCTTTTAACAATGGGTTTTCTTTAGCA
>NC_081344.1:11593435-11689843 GCF_029784015.1 Lycium ferocissimum | reverse complement strand
TACAAGGATATGTATTAAAATCGTCTTGGAATAATTAGAATAGGCTTACCTTGGTGTTCTTGATGATGGAAGAGGGTAGGAGGTCGTTTTAGGGCTTGAAGGAATGAAAAATAATGATTTGAACTGATATGGACGATATATACTGTTTTGGAAAAATTGAATTTTATGCCCAGCAAAATACTGGCCGTATTCCGTGTGGACTGCACTGCGTCTCTTCAGTAAAATGACCATAACTCTTTGCACAGATGTCCATTTGACCCCCATAATATACCGTTGGAAAGGTATTTCAAAGCTCTACAACTTTCATTAAGGAAGTTTTCCCAAATTCCAAATATGTTTTGAAATACGGGCCATATTTTGAAATACAATCCGTATTTAACAATGTAACATCCAGATGCCAAATTCCAGAATGCTCAGAAATCTTTAGTACCAGTTTACGACTTGAAATACGGCCCGTATACTGAAATACGATCACTATTCATGGGCGTAAACTCCATCTTATAACTGAACAGGGAAATTCCAATTCCCACATTCTTTATCTGATTTTCTAAGTCTAGGATCGTGGTCAAAGCTTAGGTTAAAGGTACGAGGTGTTACAAAACCTAATTCTAAAGTTTATGCTGAAATTCGAATTAATACTCAATTCCCGTATTTTAAGATATATATGTGTGAAATATGAACAACAAAGGACATAATTTTTGACTTTAATTGGTTAATATAGCAAAAATAGTTTTTATACATGAAAACTTATTATCTTTAATTAAAATGTAAGAAAAACTTGTCTCTCAATTCATGTTCAAAAATTCTCTCTTATTTCATGTCAAAGTCAAATAGTCTTTTCTTTATACATATTTATAGTGAAACATCTATATAGAATTGGTTTTTTTATCATAAAATCTATCAATAATTTGTAACAGATCAAGAGTTCCTAAAAGTAGAGATCCCGTAAGCTAGCACTTACCAGTATATTGTCATATAAGTTTTAATAAAATTAAAAAACTTCTGGCGAAGCACAACATTTATTTTTCTAATGTTCAATTCAGTTAGCTCGTTAATAACACTTTCTACTACACCAAATATTACACACTAAGTTGTAAAAGGTACTTGTAAAGCGACTCGAATAATGTAATTGAGTTATGTAATTTTGAGTTTATACTTGTGTTTAGATCT
Organism: Lycium ferocissimum; assembly: GCF_029784015.1. Lineage (NCBI taxonomy): Eukaryota > Viridiplantae > Streptophyta > Magnoliopsida > Solanales > Solanaceae > Lycium > Lycium ferocissimum. Next base: position 11,688,673 of record NC_081344.1, on the reverse strand, counting down.
TTACAAAATGGCATCCACATGAACACTTATAATAATCAAATAAACAAACTGAATTTGATCTAAGTTCAACACAATTCCACTTAAAGAGACATTTTTCAGCAATAGGGGAATACCGTAAACTTTGCTACTTGTTCGTTCTAAAATAAAACATAGAACTCTATCATGTTAATAAAGTCAATAAAACTCCATCTCCTTAAACCCTCATCCTGAATATGGTTTGCATATGCAGATTCGGCATTTGGGTGCCAAACACAACTAATATTATCAATGGTTACATCTTTAGCATACATATATATTATAAAACTTTTCGAATAAAATTAGGATAAATGTGGATTGCTTCATGTACCAACGTCTACAAAACAAAGTATGCAAAAACCCAAAAATTATATTATGTGAGAGTAAAAAAGGAAATAAAGAAACGCGAATCCTGAAGTACAAAGATGGTGCCTTTTTGGCAAGATTCGGATACGGAAAAAAGGACTTACGTCCAAGAAGATAGAATGGAAGCATTAGAGTAGGTAACTGCTTACATATATATATTCAAAAAAAAAAAAAAAAGTTGCTTACATAAACTTAAGCTTCTAACACTTCTTACATCAATTTATTTAAGGAAATAAAACATCAATTCAGATAGATATCAAAAATATTGGTAGCGTTACCCGATCATATTACTTCATAGCTAAAGCATTACTACAGAGATAACTCCTTCCGTTGTAATATTCTACGCCCATCTACTATTACCATGCAAAATGCACTATTATGCAAAAGATAAATGTAATATTAATTCAAATACACGAACAAACATACATGTATATATATACTAAATCTAATATCACACGTTAGACACATCTAAGAGTCTTATATATACATAATATATTCATAATCATTCTTTAAACGAATGATCAATCTAGTAAAACTCCTTTATATATTTCATTTGTCCATTTTCCTTCTTGGATTTTCAAATATTCCTTTCGCTTTTGTGAGATAATTGTATACATAAGATCTATGGAAACTTCAGATTCCTTAATTATATTTGTGACAAAGATAAATGTAATAATAATTTTAAACAATCTATATGTTATTAAAAAGTAATTATAAAAAAAAGTTAAATTAAGCATGAACAATATACTTCTTCAAAATCACTAACGACTTCGAGTAATTGTTAATGCATCTCATCAGATCTAATTTTTTCACATATCAACTCCACCTATACAGCTACCTATTTTCTACATGAAGCCCTCAACATCCTAACCAAATTTATATAAGAAAACTAACTTAAGAATTTTAAACATAAAAGGATTAAATATTTTACTTTTCAAATTTTTGCAATTTGTGTATCTTTGGTATCTCTTTGTCCATCCCATCATTAAACTTCAAGACGGACTTGTCAACAGAGATTGACATTTTTATGAATATATGTAAACTTAAAGTTGTTAGATATACTTAGCACCAATTTTATTATTAATTTTACATCATCGTTTTGACTCACACTATCATTATTTATTAATGAGAACTTTTTTCACGAAATCTAAATTTATCACATGTTTTTTGTTGTTTTGATGCGCTCTTTCATTGTTTTCTTTGTCTCTTTTATCATCAGTTTGTGTTATAGACCAAAAATTCAGCAAATTTTTTACATTAAGATATAATATATAAAATATAATCACATCTTGACCCTGTATATTCTTTGTTAAATTTTGGCTGTCATTAATGAAATATTTTCAAAATCATTATTTAAAATTCATTACAATATAAATAGATAATTTTTTAGGAAGTTGTTCTAAAATATACCTTCTTTTTATTAATTATTTTTGCATTACCTGCATTGAAATAAGTTTATAAAGCTATAATTAATTACCCATTTCCTCCTTAATTTATAACTTAATCAAAGTATATGATTTAGCGTAAAAATCGAGTGTGAATAAACTTTTACCATAAAAGTCTACCTTAACCGCTAGACTAAGTTATCCATAATGCTGGAATTCATCTAACCAACGTAAAAAGTTATTGACAACTGATTTCTTTTGGAGATCATATTTTTAGTTCTAATTTTGGAGTATATATCATCATAATATTTTAACAAAATATTTAGATATATCATACTCTCTTTTTAATATTAACTTTTTATTAGCTTGCAATTAACTTATGGCTTATTTGGCCAAGCTTCGAGAATACTAAAGTACTTTTGGAAAAATAATGATCAAACACAAATTATTATTTTAGTATTAATAAAATTATTCTCAAATAATTTGGCCAAACACAAAAATGATAAATCCAAACACAAACTACTTTTGAAACACCTCTAATCTTTTTTCAAATAAAAAGTAGTTTTTTTCTTAAGTGGAGAAAAGTAAAGCCATTTGCTATCATTGTAATTTTGAAAGAAACTTAAGCATTCAGAATTGTAAAACACATAATAACATAATAAAAGCAAACAAAATAACATAATACAAAATAAAAGCAAACAAAATAATAATACAAAATAAGCTTTTATTTGCGAAGTGCTCCTAAAATAGTGAATAATGCCAAAAAAAAATCTTGTACATTCATAATACATTTAGTCATTCATTGCACGAATGATTTGGTAAAACACTTTTACATATTTCGGTTACTCGCATTATTTGTTCATTTTCAAATACCCATTTTGCATTTGTGAGATATTTGTATACATCACATCTATGGAAACTTTAGATTCCTTAGGTACGTCTGCGACAAAGATAAATGTGTAATGTTAGTTTTAAATAATAATAATAATAATAATAATAATAATAATAATAATAAACCATGAAAATATACCTCGACAATTCGGTAAAACTGCTTTATATATTTGGGTTCTCCATTGTGCTTGTTTATTTTTCAAATATTCATTACGCATTTGTGAAATATTTGTGTACATCCGCGAAAAAAAATGTTTCTTTTTCATATGGCTTCGAGTATATATTTAAGTGTCTTATACTGATTTACTTGATTTTGTTGAGTTATAATTACATTATATTCTTTCTTAAATAGTTTATGTTATTAGGAAGTATGTGAACATGCATCCATTGATCATCTCTAATTAATCTGGGTCATTGATGTTAGTCTAGTCATTATAAGTTGATTTTTTCATGTGTCGGGTTATTTGCAACTCATTGTAAAGATTTTGACCTTTTGATTTGTATTGGAAATTATGAAACATTATTAGTGAGCAAATCATCCTCATTCCTCGTCTTATCCAAGCAGAGCCAACAGCACACTCTCATAATCCCAGCTTTGGCAATGGCAAGACACGGGGTTAATAATTAGAAATCCAAGTTTAATTATATGAGTGGGTCAAATTAATACATATAGTAGGAGTAATATAATTTTTATGGAGTAGCATATGAACCAGTCATACACTGCCACATGGCTTCTTATAAAGCCTCCTCTAGTCAGGGGTATTTTTAAGCCAAAAGATAACTTGAGGGCATTTTTTATCCAAATAGGTGAAAGGAGAGGCATTTTCGGACTAATAGGTAGAAGGAGGGTATTTTTTTGCCAAATTCAATAGGTTAGGGACATTTTTGGCCCTTTTCCGTAAAATAAATTCACTTTTCCTTTCTGCACTACCAGTCCACCACCAAAGTGTTACCTGATAACATAACCGATGTGCTAGTCTTTTAATTTCCAATTTCCATTTCTAGCTTCACAATGCAAGGATAAATATTTTTCTCTGACATCATACAGAATGATGGCGCCTACCTCATCAGGAAGGTGGAAGAAAAAGTAGATGTATATACATAAAATGCCTGTCAAGTTTCTGCATAGAGAATATACAACTCTATCAAAGCTTTAATCATATAAAAGAGCACCTGAAAATTTTGTAGGCTCAAATAAAGAATATAACCTAAAAATAAGATTAAATGTACAGTCTATGGTCCATCTTCACCATCTTTTATCAAATTACATATATCAGAGCATTCCACCAAACTGCAAGAAACATGTAGAAAGAAAAAAGAACAAGTCAGTCAATTTTCATTAACGAATATCAGTTACTCGGAAAAATTTATATGCTGGCAATCATGTTGCTCGCTGCGTGTACGCACTCAAAGTTTGAAACTGAAAAAATTAAGTGATTTCCAATGGATATTACAAGGAGAACATCCTAGCTTGCAGTGATTGATGCATCTTTTGTTTAGGATGAGCATTTCGACGTTTTGCTCAAACCGTCATCGTATTATTTGCTCCTAGTATTCATATATTCATTTTTACCTAGGTTCATTCACTGCCCTAAGCATCAATTTGACTTTCTCCGAATCTTTTGTCCAACAGAGAAATAGGTTTCAGCAAAATTAGCACTTCAATTTTAATTCAAGAATTGCAAAATTTAAAGGAACTTTTGGAGAAAGAAAACATGGAATAACAAGAAATACCAAAGATTTTAGTGGAAAGGTTGGCCTAGTTCCTCAGGCTTTAGGTTCTTGTACACGCTAAGCATCCAAAGGTTTTATCATTTCATTCATCTTCCTATAGATGGAAGTTCAATAACACAGTTCCAAAGAGAACTAAAACCAGCAAAACTAAGGTGCTGGTTTAAGCAAACAGTTAAACGAATAGATTGGTGAACTATCATGTATACGCTACAACAGTCCATATTTCTTGAATGCTTCTATTGCAAAAGAGAAATCACATACAGATGCGTAACTAAGCCATTGGTTTATTGGCTAAAGATTTGTATAATAGCTTAAAAACACTCCCCATGCTCTAAAATGTAGCTCAATTCCGACATTTATGTAAAATTTAGGTTCCACAAGGGCAAGACTGAGCATTCCTGTTTTGAAATGTCTGACCAATCTCATCTAAAAGCTTAAACTGTTAGAGAGTACACACTTTTAGTTATCTAATTATACTATGTCACAACACGCCTCCTCACCTGTGAATCTGATTCTTTCTCATGGCCCAAACACGTGGAAATATTTTTGTTTTTGGGAAGCAGTGACATTTGAACCCAAGACTTCTTACATGCTTTGATATTATTTTAAAGCGTGTCATCATCTTTATCTAAAAGCTTAAGCCATTATAAAGAGCACACTATTAATTACTTAATTATATGATCTCTCAACAATGAAAGAATGAGATTTGACTTAATTTAATTTCTTTTTTTGCAAATAATATGATGCTTCATAATCTTTTACTTCAGGAAGATCGAAGGATAAAAAAAAAAAAAAGAGTAGAATTGGTCTTAAAAGTTGAAGAGACAAGAAGAAAGACGGCGCATCATTTTGTCTTTTTCTCTCCTTGGTTTCACTTTTCTTCTTTCTCCTAATTATCTATTCATCCCTAACTGAAAAAAACTTCCTTAGTTACTTACTATGGTTACTGATTATGCCTTCCAATGTAGTAAGGATGTTGAAGATACATGATTTTAGATAGGTGTCGGAAATTAGATAGATGAAGGAGAAGAAAAGACAGATGTTCATTCACCTTTGGTACATAAGATACAGGAAACAAAGATGGAAGCGCTTTTAGCAGTACAGGCAAAACTTGTTCGACTTTTGTTTATGCAAAGTTGTAGGTTTAGTAACGGTAAAGAACAGACCATTTCAGGAAGAGTACAACTGATATTTGTTTTTTGCATCTTATGTGGAAACAACAACATGATGCCTTCTTTACTTTTACTTTAGGGAGGTTGAAAAGTAGGCTTGGTCTTAAAAGCAGAAGCCATAAGAGGAAGAAACACAGGGCCATTTCTGTTTATATCTATCTCCTTCATAGTAACTTCTTTTTTGTTGATTTTCAAATCAGGAACTTCCTCTTTATTTGCCTAATTTAGCAACTGATAGTACTTTCAGTGGAGTAAGGATGTTGAAGATATAAGATTTTTGGTAGGTCCTGGAAGTGAACACAGATATTCACTTGTTGGTAAGTAAGACAGGGTAAGCAAAGATTGATGTAATTGCGTGAAGAGGAAAATGACCTGGTCAATTGTTGAACACTGTTTCCTATTAACTAGACAAAACATGGTGTTATAATTTTTTATTCTACAGACCAAGCTAAGAGTACTAAACTTTGTAATATGGTGCACATACAAACTCGCAACATACAGTGACTTTCTCAGCATTGCATATTCTTTTAACAAGAATTTGGCAAGTGATGAGTTGCACAATAGTGAGTAGAACTTAGGAGAACAAATATAATATACTAAATGGAGGCATAATGAAAATGCCATATAAAGACTGATGACTATGAAGGAAAAATAGTTACCAGTATTTCCGACTGTGAAACCCTTGCTTAAACACCACCAGTGGCCTGAGACAAAAGAGGTAAAAGCAAACTTCAAATTGACTTTATCCACAGTGTCTCTTTGTCAAAATATCTTACATCCTGACCACGTTCAATCACTTCTACAGAAAGGAGTCTCTAATGCCATGGTCATTTTTCCTTTCCTGTCTTCTTTTTTATATAAAAAAATTGATGGAAAAGGGGGCTGGTTGGATTGGAGGATGACGAACTATGGTTATTTTAACTAGGTTATCATCTATCAATTAAGTAAATTAGAAATAGTATACCATGAAGTAGACATTTCTTTGCTTACAAGCATTTTCAATCATTATAAAGGAGGGATGAAAGAAAAAGGAACTGCAGAAGGCTAAATTAACCGACTAGAAGAAGTTGAATTACATACTATTAATCAAACTGCACCAACTATGTAAACTTCACTTACAATTTTAAAGTTGCAAAATATCTCTTCAGCTATGAGTACTCGATGTGTTTTTATCCGTCTATAGAAGACATGCTTCACCAATTGTCAACAATGAAACAAGCAAAACTAAGAGAGCTGTTTTGTATCTAAACGAAGTAATTTCAAACATAAAAAAAATGCTAGAAATAACTCCACACCCTTGTCTTCTTCACCCCGCAAGCAGTTCATGCTTTCTATCTAGTTTCCTAAGAGCATGAATCTCACGATTTCCTGCAGTTATGTTTTAAAATGTACCAAACATGCCTTTTTCTCCCCGAGTTTTTGTAATGAAGTAGCTGTGAACATTCTTCTACCTAACAAGCTGATTTCTTGATTGTCCGAAGCTTTAACCTTAAATAGTTTTCTACGTTAAAATCTAGCAGTAAATAAATGAATCCTAAAAACCACATGCACCAAGATTGAAGCTATAACTGAATTTTCTTGCCAACCCCCCCACCCCTCCTCTCTTTATTACCTCCTTACCCTCATTATGCGCGTGTTTCTGTCAACCTGACTGCAGAGCTAATTTTTAGTCGTTCTAGCAGGCTTAATAACCCTCCCCGTGGTCAACTACAAGCACTTGCAAATGGATTTTCTAAGAAACGGAGTTCATAATTCAGGTTAGAATACTAAAACTTCCTTATTCCAGCTTGGTGTCAATTGACAGCTTCATTCCTTCTTGTTTTGCAAGCTTAAATCTCCTCAAAATTAACATGAGCTAATAATGTTTTTCAGAATAAACCGTTCAACTGAAGCTTCAAGAATTTTTTGGGGTTCGCCTTCGTACTTGCAGTATATCTGGACTCTTCTTTCTTAAAGAGTATTTGTGTTAGAATATATGCAACTACTTATGTGGTGTAAAGTAGTATGCAAACCACTTCTGGATACAAATACAATATCACAAAGTTTTATCATTATTATGCAAGTTATCCGATTCCACCGCCCACATGCAGCCAGAAGTCTCATTTGAAATGACATATCTATCTCCTATACCAATTACTATCTAGGATTGATGTCATTAGTCATGTCACCTACGCGTCAATAAAACAGCTTACTGAGTAATCGTAATCACCCAACATCATGTCCAGTCAGTAGTTCACTGAGACTTGCCAGTTCACATTTCATGTCCGTGGACTTCTCCATCAGCTATCAACATAATCAGCACTATTGAGAATCCATGTCAGCAAATTGTCCAATCAGTGGTCGACGAAATGCCACATTAACAAAAAATACTAGAAGGCTGTCCATTTCATTTTCAATATTCTGATTCCAGTTTTTTCCATCCTTCCCGATTAGTGATATATATTCAGGTTCATCAGATAGCTACCTAATTATTGTAACCTCAATTGGGGTAGCTTACTTGGGAATGGTGTTTCATAGTCAATGGTGCAGGAAATGTGCTACATAAGTTGGCATTCTACCTATAATACAAAAGGACCGAGTGACATTGGTGTCACCCATTCACAAACTTTTGGTGTTTGCTCTAATATATTCTTTTGCATCATCATTGAACATATCTTTAGTCGAATAAAAATCTTCCTACCATGGTCACAATTGAGAGATCTATGTTGGAATGTGGAACTAAGAAAATACTAGTAGCAAAGAAAAGCTCCAATCCTGCATAGTCTTTATCCATCATTGCTATTTATCCTCTTAGAGAAACTTCTACTCCTTAGGAGAAAAAGTCTACCTACTTCCGGACTGGAGAATTTGACCTGAATCTCTTTCAGGTTAGAGAATTCAAGGAGGAGAAGAGATTTCCGATTCAAGTTGAACATAGTTAGATTAGGTAAGCTAGTAGCCTAGTTGTTCGAACTAATTAAAACGGTAGTTAGCTTTTTATATATAAGGGAATTGCACAAGTGTATATTAGAAATGGAGATATTTCTACATTTCCCAAAATTTGGACAAACTCTGGTCCTCTTCCTCTCACTCCATTTTTGTCTTAGCTAGTCTTTCTCAGCTGAAGTAAGTTCATTTTCTAACAAATACAAAGGGCAAAATCTATCTCATACGGAATTAGAAAGATATACAAAGAACTGTTGGTCGTCATACTTCAATGGAATAACAATAATCCATTAGCAAATCAAAAGGAACAGGGACATCATGAATTCCAATTCAAGTTGTACATAGTTAGATTAGGTAAGCTAAGAGATTAGTTGTTCAAACTCATTAAAAAGGTGGTTAGGTTTTTCTGTATAACGGGCATTGCACAAGTGCATATTAGAAATGGAGATATTTCTACATTTCCCAAATTTTGGACAAAACTCTGGTCCTTTTTCTCTCAATCCATTTCTGTCTTAACTAGTCTTTCTTAGCTGAATTAACTTCATCTTCTAACAAATACAAAGGGCAAAATCTATCTCTTATAGAATTAGACAGATATACAAAGAACTGTCTCAAAATGAACAGGGTACATCATGAAGTTTAATGAAGGCTTGGTAGTCAATTAGTGGAAATTACATGCAAATTGAAACATACTCCCCCCATCCGAATTTATGTGGCACCATTTCCTTTTTCGTCAATCCCAAAAGAATGTTACCTTTCTATAATTAAAACAACTTAACTTTAAAATTACTTTTTGACCCTTAATGAAATGATCTATAGCCACACAAAAACTCTCTCCGGTTCAAAATAAGTGTCCACTTACAAAATCAAGAAGGAATTAACTTTATCTTTTCAGATTTTCCCCTATTAACTCAAGGCAATAAATAAGCAAGAGTTCTTATTAATTAAGGATAGTTTAGTCAAAATAGCTACTCTCTCCGTCCCAAAAAGATTGACACTTTTCGCTTTTCGAGAGTCAAACGAGTTGTTCTTTGACCATAATTTTTTCATACGTCTTTTAACTATTTTAAATTATTTATTATGGTGACTTATAGTACTTAGTTTTCAAATATGTAAATTTTATTTCGAAAAAATAAAAGATTCTATGTTAAATCACACGTCAAAATTAAAAAGTTTGACTCTCGAAAAGCTAAAAGTGCCAATCTTTTTGGGACAGAGAGAGTATTTCTTTCAATGAGTTAGTATTTTTTTAAGGGGTTGTTTGGTTTGAAGACAAGTTATGATGGGATTAGTTATATTGGAATTATTTATGTTGGGATTCGTTATCATGATATTATTTCCTATTGATTGTTTAGTTTGTTGTATTAAAAGTAAAATGCATTGCATAATTTTTAAGAAAAAGTTGTTTGTTTACAAAAATACCTCTAACGTGTTTAGTAGAAAAAGGGTTTGAGGACGTCAGAGCTATTTTTGTCATTTTTATTAATTTATCCTGGGATAACTAGTTGTGGGATTGTTATTCCACCCTATGCCAGGAATAACTTATACTGGTACTATTATTTAATCCTGAGATAACATATCCCAGGATCGGTAACCAAACAAGGGATATGGTGATATTAAATTCTTATGCCAGGATTATTTTTCCTTATCCATCATTACCAAACGACCCCTAAGGGCGTGAAAACGACTAAGTGGACACTTACTTTGAACCTGAGGGAGCATGTAAAGTTTGTTTTAGATCACCAATTTCAAAATTCTTTTAAGTCAAATAGTGTTAAATAAATTGGTACGGAGGGAGTACCTTCTAACGTTAAGAGGACCTTCACCAGGAGATCCACTACCACCACGAATACAAGTATTCACACATTTAACCGTACAACTCTCTGCTTGTCTTGACTTTGGTCTTTGAATCCTAGCCTTCTTACATTCCTTCTGTCCATCACTACAATCACCAGACAGCGTTTGCGGTACGTTTGAAAATGTCTCCTCTCCAATTATTTCCTGTTGCGTTTCACTCTTCGCCGCCGCCGCCACTGCCACCGCATCCGCTCCATTCACCGCCACTATCACCGCCGCAGCTGCCGCCAGTATCGCCGCAGTTATTATTGGCTTACGTGCCTTAGTAGTAGCAGAGACACGTGTCTGTTTTTCCGTTATAGTAGTTGTGGCAGTTATTTGTAGTCTTTTGGGAGAATTGTGAGAGGTATAGCCATAGCTGACCATCCACTGTGGATATCTACAGAGAGTTGTTGAACACAAGCAAGAAGTTCCCATTTGCCAATTTACTGAAATGATTTTTGCAATTTTCTTTCATTTGTGGAGAGACCTCAACTTAGAATTTGGAAAGTTTACCCACCTCAAGTTTTATTTTATACACTTTGGGTCCGCTCATCCTATTCCATCACGCTTTGGTCGAGTTAGTTCCTCATGGTTACTCCCGCCAATTCATTTTACTTGTCATATTTTTTTTTTGCGCGCCCCTTACTGAAAGTAGTTTAGGTTTTTATTATTTGATCTCAATTAATATTACTCTTCTCTTTTTTGCCAAAATAATCACTCTCTACATTTATTGAGTAAGAGTAAAGGTGAAAATTAAAGTAGTTAATTATAATTTGATTTTCTAAAATAACAATTATTTTGGACCATCTATTTTTAGTGAGAGGACGGCAATTAAATTCAACCGGAGGCAGGGGTGGACCCTTGTACTATTTTTTGGTGCTCGAGCCCCCATTAACTGTGGCGAATACTTTATGTAGAAATATAGAAAATATTGAAATATTGGTATAAAATAATAAATAGTACCCAGGAAGCAATAAAAGATCTTGGTGTTCTGGTTAAAAAGTTGTAGCCTAAAAAGCTAACCAGAAGGGGCCAAGTTCAAATTCCACTCAAAGTAATAATTTTTTTTTTATTGATTTTAAGATGAGCACCCATGAACATTGAATTCTGGATCCGCCACTCCGGAGGGAGTACTAAACTTTACCCTTGTGCCAGTTTAGTAACAACTACTTTTCGTTTCAATGGAAACGGTTCTAAGTATAGCCCTAAAGTTTGGCATTTATTTTTTATATATATAAAATATGCCATGTTACTACTCATAGGAGCTCCCTCCACAATCTTTTACCAACTTAAATATGCGCCTCTCACTAACGGTTTTCCACGGTAAAAGTACCTGATGGAAGCGACATAGAAGAGTTATTTGGACCTTTTTAATTCCTTCAAAAGTATGTTCGAATTTTTTCAATTTTCAAAGGTATGCTTCAAATTATTGCATTGAATACGTATGATTTATCTTTAGTAGGAAATGAAATAATTTGTAGCATGCCCTGAACAATTAAAAATATCTAAATATACCCCTATGTGGGCTCCTATGAGGCAGTAGGTTGACGAATTACTACAATATAGAAGCATGGGTTAAAACCCATGCTTCGTCGTCCGTAAGCATTAGAAAAAAAAAAAAAAAAAAAAAAAAAAAAAAAAAAGAGGGTGGTCCCCATATTAACACCAACCACTATTAAAAAAAAAAAATACCAACCAATATTAAAAAAAAAAAAACACCAACCAATATTTAAAAAAAAAAAAAAAAAAAAAAGTAAAAAAAGTGAAACCCACCATCTCTAAACTCACGAAAAAAAAAAAAGTGGATCCGTATTAACAAAATCAAGAAATATAAAAAAAAAGTGAATCCCATATTAAAAAACAAAGAATGTAAAAAAAAGTGTAAACTTTGTATTCGTAGCAAACATTTAATATAATAAAGTTTTAGATACGAAAGACAAACTACAATGTTATATTAATCGTGTTTTGAATATATATATATATATATTATATGCATAAAAATAGTAAGAAACTAATAATGTCCAAAAGGGGGCCCCATACTAAACAACACCAAGCAATATAAAAAAAAAAAAGAAGAAACCATATAAAGCATGGGTTTAGACCCATGCTTCGTCCTCCGTTGTCCCTTAAAAAAAAAAAGGGTGTGGGCCCCATACTAAATAACATCGAGCAATACAAAAAAAAAACAAAAAAAAAAGGAAAAAAAGTGGAACTCACCACTCCGAACTCATGGAAAAAAAAAAAAGTGGACCTCATATTAACAAAATCAAGCAATATAAAAAAAAAAAGTGAACCCCATATTAAAAAAAAGATAATGTTAAAAAAAAAAGTGCAGACTTTGTATTCGTAGCAAACACTAATATAATAAAGTTTTAGATACGGAACACAAACTACAATGTTATATTAATCGTGTTTTAAACATAGTGTATATATATATATATATATATGCATAAAAATAGTGCAAATTAATAATGTCAAAAAAAAAAGTGCACCCCATATTAAAAAATCAAACAATATTCATATAATTTTCAAAGTATCTCATTAAGTCAATAATGATGGATTCGTTGCCACGTGCGTATCAATCCATTAGTGGGAGCAAATGAAATTGCTTTTCTTCAAAAGGTTAAGTAGTCAAACCATACAATTTTTTTTTTTTTTTTTTTTTTTTTGCTATTCCGCCATGTCATTTATTTGTTATGTTTACTAAAATAAATATACTTAAAATATTTATATTTTAAAATAAGATAGAATTTAATTACTTTTTTATTTTTATTCTTACTCTAATAAATGTGAAAAGAGATTAATGTCGTAAAAAAAAAAATATATCAAATGGAGATCAAATAATGAATAAGGTAAATGTCAAATTATAATTCTAATCGACGTTTTCTTAAAAAACCATGCAAAAGACAATATGACAAGTAATGAGCTAAACCGAGAATATTTACCAAAAATTAAAAAAATAGTATTTCTTCGTTTAAATAGAAAATCAATTTCTACTTTGTTTTGTTTTAAACATGTAAAATTAATTTAATAATTTGAATTTGAATTATCCAAATCAAAATTTGATAAAAAATAATAAGTATTTTACACCTTTAAATTAATCGAATTAAAATTGAAAGTATCAACTGATGCTTAAATATTGCTATTATTTTATCTCAAAGAGAGGAAAATAGTTTCTTTTTAAACAAGTCTTCTCTTTTAAAAAATATTAATAAATTTGCCGATTTTGTATTCGTAGCAAACATTAATATAATAAAGTTTTAGATACGGAGCACAAACTACAATGTTATATTAATCGTATTTTGAACATAATATATATATATATATATATATATATATATATATATATATATATATATATATATATATATATATAATCACTATCTAAAGATAACTACATACACATATACGCACTATAATATAAAGCGTTGGGCCCGTGCGCAGCACGGGCATAGGCCGTCTAGTATCATATATAAGACAAATTACAAACTTAGAAGCAAATTTAGAAGGCGCGCGTAATAAGAAATCCCGGCAAAGATTAAGAACCATGAAATACAATAGAACTTCCTTGAACAATGCATAATGAAAAGATTCAATTGAGTTGAACAATTTATTACATTTGTCCTCTTTAGATCTTACTGGACTAAAACAAATAGAAAAAAAGAATGAGGACACGGAAATATGACAACATTATCATTGACAATCAAATAAAACTAGAAACCTGAAAATAGTTCAACAGGCAATAACTATATTTAGCTGCTATCCAGGAACAAAACAAAAACAACATAGGCATGGCTATCAGAGAGACATATTTATCTTTGTTCTGATTAGAAGCACTTCCTATGCACAATCGAGGGGCCAGACTCATCGAACTCTGCCTTAGCAATCCACATCTACATTTTCAAGAAAAACATTTTAAGCATCGATTATTGCAAAGATAATGACTAATGATATAGTAAAATAATCGAAAACTAATGCTTACCTGCTGGAAGGTACTGAGGGATGCCAAGATGGAACCTCCGATCCAGACACTATACTTCCTTTCAGGGGGAGCGACAACCTTAATCTTCATGCTGCTAGGCGCTAAGGCAGTGATCTCCTTGCTCATTCTGTCAGCGATACCAGGAAACATAGTGGATCCACCACTGAGTACGATGTTCCCGTACAGATCCTTCCTGATATCAACATCACACTTCATTATAGAATTGTATGTCGTCTCATGGATACCAGCAGCTTCCATTCCGATAGTGGAAGGCTGGAACAGCACTTCTGGGCATCGGAAACGCTCAGCTCCAATGGTAATCACTTGGCCATCTGGCAGTTCAAAGTTCTTCTCGACAGAGCTGCTCGACTTAACCATGTCCAGCTCCTGCTCAAAGTCAAGAGCAATGTATGCCAGCTTCTCCTTCATGTCCCTCACAATTTCCTTCTCAGCACTGGTGGTGAATGAGTATCCGCGCTCGGTGAGGATTTTTGCCAAATGCTCTGTGAGGTCACGGCCAGCAAGGTCAAGACGTAGGATCGCATGGGGAAGTGCATAACCTTCGTAGATAGGAACTGTGTGGCTAACACCATCTCCGGAATCCAAAACAATACCTACAATAAACCACACAGATTTCAGGTAGACAAGAATCATATGCAGTCAGACCTCTCTATAACAGCCATCCTCTATAACAACATTTCATTATAACAATCATATTTTATGTGGAACCGATCTTTCATGTTATGTTTTATTTTATGTTCTCTATAACAACATTTCGCTAGAGCAGCAAAAAATATCCAGACAAATGACGTTGTTATAGAGAGGATTGACTGTATTCCCTCAATACAATTCATCTCAACAGTCTGCACAAATTTGAATAAATGAACCACCCCAAGTCACTTTTGTAACTATGTGCTGAGCTTTTATTTATGTTTATTCATTAACCGTAACCTTTTGTTCAACCTAGTACAAATGATTCTTCACTTGTTACCACGTTAGTAAAATTCATTAAAAAAAATTCCACTTCTTTTCCAACACTTCTCCATCCATATTCATAATTCAGTAATAAATAATGACATTCACAATCATCTAACATCTCCAACAAAATTCATCAACAAAGGGGTCGCTATATATAAGTCATATATCCAAGAGATAGGTTCCTCGTCAGATGGATCTTTAATTATAGACAAATTGAAAATGATCAACATCAAAAAAGAAAGTGCAGAATGTAGATGTCTTACCAGTAGTACGACCACTAGCATATAAAGACAGAACAGCTTGAATTGCAACATACATTGCAGGGCAATTGAAGGTTTCGAACATTATTTGAGTCATTTTCTCACGATTGGCCTTTGGGTTGAGAGGTGCTTCAGTAAGCAAAACCGGATGCTCTTCTGGAGCAACTCGAAGTTCATTGTAGAAAGTGTGATGCCAAATCTTCTCCATGTCATCCCAGTTATTCACTATACCATGTTCAATGGGATACTTCAATGACAGAATACCACGTTTTGACTGGGCCTCGTCCCCAACATAGGCATCCTTCTGCCCCATACCAACCATCACTCCAGTGTGACGGGGACGCCCAACGATACTTGGAAAAACTGCCCTTGGGGCATCATCTCCAGCAAAACCAGCCTAAATATGAAACACAAACTACAGCTCAGAACAGAATTTTCGAACTTCTATGACCATTTATTGCTTCCGATTCAAGGAAAAGATAAATAACAAGGACCAATAAGGAAAATTAGATGGTGACAATTGACAATCAATTCATTACCTTGACCATACCAGTACCATTGTCACAAACAAGAGGTTGAATGTCATCAACATCTGCCATTTTTTACAACTGCTATAAAGAAAAAATAAGTTAGCGACAGATAACACCTCAGAAGCAAACATATCATTGACCATACAAAACAGATTTTCAAGAAACACATTTGATACATACAGACAACTAAAAAGCATTAGGCAGCTCCAATCTAGTTGCACATGCAGTATCTTATATTTGACAGAAGCTGAATGAATTTCACTGCAAAGTTTCCTCAGCATCTCCAAGTTCATTGCAGTTTCCCATACATATATAAGGGGGAGGGAAAATGAGTAAATTTATTTATATCCCTCGTCCCTTCTCGAGTTTTCCATACTTCCTTTCCTCAACATTCCAAGAAATGCTCACGACGCAACTAAACAATTTGGAATGACACTCACTCAACGGCTTTACACAAATGTTCCTTTTCTAGGTGACCATTTAGATTTTATCCCTATTTTTAAAAATTGTGCAAATATAGCCCTTGGGATTGACAAGACATTAGATTGTCCGTCTAACATCTACTAAAGTTTAGACGCGGTCTGACGTTTTCACATAAGATTTTCAGTTTGCTCAAAAAGGATCTTTAAACCGTAGCCTAAAAGGTCCATAAATTGCACGAGAAATAAAAAGGGGGTCATTTAATAAATGACCGTCTCAAGGAGGGACAATGGATGAAAATATATCAACACGAAACTTAAGAGAAAAGGATAATTGCAAACAAAAAAAAACAGTTTCTTGATCAATGCATATATATCACATTAAATATGAAAAAAATAAAATCAATCCCCTTAACAAATCAAGAGGAGTTAAAACACAAAAATAAGGAGGCAAATGGACAAACAAATACAGTGTAACAGACTGCCTAATGGGAAAACGAATGCATAACAACATTTTAATAAATGGTTCACATTTCAGAAAGCGAATAACTTACGTACATGCACTAGCAAAATGAAAAAAAAAAATAGGAAAACATTTACGCAATGAATCGAACAAGACGTACATATTAATTTGAAAAGATCATAATTATTCTCACCTTTTATTTGCTCCTAGAATTTGCGTATGAATGAACAAAATGGATAGTGCTTTGTGAGAAGGAAGAAATGAAGAAAAAGAAGAAGGGAAACGGTAAGTTCGGATCTGGGGAGCAAGCGTTGCCCTATACGTGTATACAAGTGCACATACAAAGGGTTGAGCAAAATTAATCCATTGATTTTCCTATTAATCCTACACATTAGGCTGTCAATTATTTAAATTTTAGTCTATTAGATATATGTACTTTTTTTTTCTTTTACGATCGCTTATATGTATCGTTTACCATTATTCCATCTATTATAATTGCATGA
This sequence comes from Lycium ferocissimum, assembly GCF_029784015.1. Lineage (NCBI taxonomy): Eukaryota > Viridiplantae > Streptophyta > Magnoliopsida > Solanales > Solanaceae > Lycium > Lycium ferocissimum. The sequence continues at coordinate 11,671,211 of NC_081344.1, read as the reverse complement.
TTTTCAAAACTAGTCTTCCCTATACATCTATTATCGTCAATTATTTTCATTGTTTCATAATTAATGTTACTACTCAGTCCGTCCACTTTTACTTGTCCGCTATACTAAAAATATCTGTCCAATTTTACTTGTTCAATTTAGAAAATAAAGACAACATTTATCACTTAGTTCCTAATTTATCCTTATTATTAACTATAATTACTTCCCAATGCCTTTTGCAAAACATTGAATTAATTATATTCAAAGGGTAATATAGTAAACTTATCATTTTATTAGTTACTTCTTAAGGGGTTGTGCCAAGTCATCATGGACAAGTAAAAATAAACAGAGGGAGTAGTATTAGCTACGATAGTATAACCACCACCACAAATCACTTTCTCTGCTAGACTCCACCACACGAACCACTACCACGGTCTACCACCAACTACATACCTCTACTCTCTCCATCTCAATTTATGTGGCGTCGTCGGGATTTCGAGAGTCAAATAATTTTGACTTTTGTCGATTTCTTCATGTCTTTTAAATATTTTAGATTGTTAATTATTATGGCATGTAGTATTGTTCACAAAGTTTTCAAATATGTTTTTAAAATAATTAAAAAAAAAAATGTTTGAAATTACGATAATTATTAAGATGTTTAACTCCTGAATAAATTGAGAACAAAAGAAGTACATTGAACCATCATGTCATCACATTTTGATTTTTCAATAGAAATTGGATTTTCTATTCAATAGAAATTAACATTTTAAAAAGGTTTGACTAGGTGAACAGGCATCCCTTTCTTGAGGGAGAGTCATTTATGTGTTTTTGTCTCTTATATTCACAAGGAAAAATGTTAATTTTTTTTATTTATTATTTTATTCTATATTTGTTATTTGCTTATCTATTGGTTCATGAAAGCCCCCATATTATTTTTGATCTCTAATATGTTGTCCCTCCGACTGATGGTGCAGCCACGTAGATAAACTAAACATAATATCCAAATTTATAACTAAATTATCAAATAGTTTTATATATACCGTTTTCAATAATTTTCAACGTACTCCTGAATAATTGAAAATATCCCAATATATTTAATTCTGAACAATTGGAAAAGGCTCAAATATCTCATTGTGTGTTGTATCAGCCAAATCAAATCAATACCATACATCGAAGGGCATATTTGAGGCCAAAATAACAATGGAGCTTGGAGGCTTTCATGAATTACTCTTTTCGGATAAAAAAAAAAGTGTTCACTTAGCCTTTTTTTCTTGGGTAAAACAGAGTGCCCAATTATCAAATCAAGAAAGAATTGACCTTATTTTTCATATTTGCTCCTATTAAGTGTTATGTAATCAAATTCCAATACCTATTTAATTAGGGGCAGTTTAGTCAAATTATCTATTTTTATCTAGCAATTAATATTTTTCTAAGAGGTGCAAATAGCTAAGTGAACACTCTTTTCGATCCGGAGGGAGTAATAGGTAAAAGAGGACAAATATAAAAAAACAAAATCACTAACTTAAGGATATATATGAACCTTTTCCCTATTCATAAATAATCTCTCTATATATATAAAATTGTAGGACATAAGCCTGCCTATGTGGCACTCTCTAAAGCCAGAATTTCTATTTATCTTTTATCTCAAACTAGGTAACTTATCCGCGCTTCGCGCGGGGATAGAAATATCAATAAATTAATAATAGCCACATATTATAAAATTTCAAACAATTTTATATGTTCACACACACACGCACACACAATTTTATAGAGAGAGAGAGAGAGAGAGAGAGAGAGAGATTTTTCCTTAAAATTAACTCATGTAAACAAAGAAAATAATCAAGAAAATTTGATCTCCGTACGTGCATATGAATATAGCATAAATAAATATAATATTAACTTGTACATTTAATGTGCATATAAGTATTAATTTTTTTTTCTCTTTGAACAAATATTAGTGCTTTCAAATTTCTCCTTATTTAAAATCCAAAAAAAAATTATAAAACAAAGAGGAATGAAATAAAACGTCCAAAATCTGACCTAAATCCACAAAATAATATTGCATATATCAATTTTATAATTTTTGTCTTTCAGTTAACATTCCATTTTCTTTAAGATTACCCGTTTATCTTTTTACTTCGTTTTGCCATTGTTATTTCCTTGCCAATGTCTAGCAACCTTCCAATATATATTAATTCTCTTTCAACCTCAATTATTATATACTAAAATTTCTCAAAATTTTAAGAATGTTAAATTCCTTTGAAAGTTTCTCCTATAAACTCAACATATACATCAAAAAGTTCGGAGAGAATTCACAAGAGTTCATATGGATAATATTCCAAACTTCGGTCTTTTTAAAAAATATCTTTTCGTCTTTCACTTGAATAGGTTATCACATTGGAATCACTAAAGGAGAAATAAAAATAACATGGCCAAGAGTAAAAGAGAGCAAGAAAGAAAAAAGCATATTAAGAAAAAAAAAGTAAAGAAAAAAAAAATCTTAAATAAGAGACACACATTGAGATTTAGAAGAACTTTTGCCAAACTCTTGGTCAACAACAAACAAATTTATTGAAGAGGTGGACACCTTACACATTTACTGTAATCCTTTCGCATTTAAAAGAAAGATATAATTAAGGAGGAATAGATAATTAGCATTTTAACCGATAAAATAGAATAAAATGAAGTACGTTATAGTTTATACCTTACTTTTGGTATGGTGATAAAATATGATACTGTTCGAAGGATTGCTTATATCAATAAAACACACCACATTAGAAAAAGCCGCAATATCAGAATATTAAAGAACTACAACGATCTTTGTATCATTATACTCTAGAAAACCCGAGCTAGCACCAAAATATGGAATCAATTGGACATAAAATAGATCTTTGCGAAATGGCATTGGGAACACATCTATATGAGAACTATATACCTGTGAATTTAAGGGAAAGGGGTGAAGATAGAGGAGGTGAATTTAAGGTCACTACAAAAAAAGGCTCCATTTGCGGGGGTTAAATTCACACATTGCGGCGGTTGTTAACCCCCGCTATCCGCTGTAGCAGCGGTCCACAAAACCCCCCCAATTCTTGTCGGCGCAAGCATTTTGCGGAGCTTGTTTTCCTGACCGCTGCAACACAATTGCGGCGGTTGTGTGATGTATTTAGCGGCGGTTCTGACCTCCGCAATTGCTATTTAATTTTTTTATTAAAAAATGTTCGGGGTTAAAACCCCCACAATTCATTTATTTAGCGGGGGTTACAACCTGCGAAAGCTTGAATACATTTGACCGGCTAGCCATTGTTAGCTATGCTATTACGATACCTTTTTTTGGGACAATTATTACTCCAAAACTGATTGAGAATATATTAATGTAATGAAGCATCAATTTATTATTCAAATTGTTTACTAAAATCAAGTAACATCAATGTATTATTAAGCCATATTGACATTAACATAAAGCAAGTATTATCATTAGTCTCAAACCTAATATTAAACACATTCACTCCAAAATCAGTATCCTTATTAGTCTCAAAAACTAACATTAAACACATCCACTCAAACCACTAATCATAAAGGATGTTACGTCCATTCAATCAACTACCATACTTAATTGTCTAATACAATTGCACGGAACTTCATTGGTTGCCATTACGATTCGCCACCAAATGATCTTCTAACGTCCGTGGGTGAAACGTGTCCACTAGCTGCATCACTTGGCTACAAAAAAGAATTTAAAATAAAATAAAATTAATCAAAAGGACCAAATTGAACTTTTAAATTATGGGACGGAATACATGTGGCACAGAACGGAGACAAAAGCACATCAACATGAATTCATTCAAGGACGGTTAACTCAAAGTCACTTGCTTGTAGACAAATATTTTAGCATTTGGAGAGACCTGTGGCGGGATATAGCAAATCGAGGCTTTCGATTGTGCAAGTTAACTTAATAACAAAAGGGGATGGGGTAAGCATGAGGGCGGGCCAGTTGTGCCATAGTAGGTATTCAAATATTATAGGCGATTACGGATAGAACTATCTTGTACCAAACATATAGCATACCTCAAAAATCACACTATAACTCAATATACTCATGTGTTTCATACATTCCATTACATAGCGGGATTAAACATCTATGAAAAAACTCCTACTCACACATTCTTTAAATACATCAATCATGCTCGGACGAGAAAAAGAACATATTCCGATGAACAAAGTACACTTAGACCTTTATTTAAATAGAGACATTTGCATCCACATAGCAGTATTGACTAAAAAATCTCAAACCAAACCAACAAACATAGAGAATCACTTAGATGTCTAAGCTTAGAGGGATTAAAAAGTGGTTAACGGTCTCCATGAAAACTAAACATGAAAAGAGAAGAGAACTCATTTTGCACTAGACTATCTAACTAAAATCTAAATACTAAATCTGAAACCCAGAAAAAAAAGTACCGCTTTTCTTCCACAATACTCAAGTACATATGTAGTTATACATAGGTCTCCATTCTTGAAGTTATGCAATTGTATGTATGAGAAAAGGCTGAATTTATATAATGCTTGCCTACTCCTTTTTTCCCCTACCTTTTGGTCCCAGATTTCCACTGTGATCATCATGCTAATACCGATACTTGACAACTTGCTTAAATTTAGTTGGCAACAACTTTACCATAGAACAATCGTAAACGGTACATAGAAGGAACTACTATGTTTCTTATATTCGATGCATGTATTTTCATAATTCACGGACTTAGATTCCCTAGGTCTCCATTCTTGAAGAATGACAATAAAAATAGAGCATAACTACTTACATTCTCATCATCTTAACGAAAAAGGTACATAGAAGGAACTACTCTAGGTTCCAACAAGTCTACAATGAAGGGATTATAGTTTGAGATTAATTTAGGATATGAGTAAGTTACATTTCAAAGTTAACAATCTTACCGTTGAAGGAGGAGTAGTAGAAACAAAGATCAACAAATTCTTCGGTATTCTCCCTTCTTTCCTTATCATATACATCTTGAAAGCGCTCATCATTTCGGTGTGAGCATTCATCGAAAAATTGAGGTTGTCTTGGCTTTTGTTGTGAGCACTCAACATCCGATTGTACTTCTCTTGCCATTGAGAAGAACATGAACCATTATTGTAACTTGAAGCATTCAAATCACTATAACGGGGTCTTGTTTGTTTAAATGCTCTACTTGGGACGGCTCCTAATCCCAAGCACCTTACCCGTCCGAATGCTCTTTTCCTAGTACTTTTCGACGGCATCATTTGGCGAAATCTCGGACTCATCGTGGTGCTTTGAGTCATGGCTTGCTCAATTTTTTCCTAAACACAAGACACATGATTAATTCAAGTACCGTTGACAAGATAAAAATAAATTAAAGCAGATTTTTTAGACTCCCGGCCTTGTTTTTCCAAACCTTCTTATTGCATCATAATTCCTCACTTCTACTTGATCAAAAAAAAAAAAATTCCTCACTTCTACTCACTGCTTTGCCAACCATTTTCCCTATCTTAACATTTACCCTAATGATGGTTGAAAGCATTTTGGTATGAGCTTACTGCATTTTCTCATTTTAACACTCAACTAAAGTTTGGAACTATGCGGTTAAAACCAAAAATAGACAGTTTTCCAAACTCTAATATCATTAAGGTCCTTGTAAATGTATTCATTTTTGGATAAGGTCCTCATAAATGTACTCATATTGTCAAGAATCATGTCAAACTACATCTACATAGATTACGGTAAGAACTATCCACTTGGAAGATGATTTGAAGAAATTTATCGAATCCACAATTACATAAAAACTTACACATATCTCTTTTCCGCCTCATTAACATATGATCCATCTTCATTCCTATGAGTAGCAAGATAAAGTTGACCTCGTCCGAGATTTTGTCCGCTATTAGCCATCTATAAATAGAAAAATCAAAGCCACAATAACTTAACTAACTAGGAACGATTCTAGTTTCACTCAAGTAATCCAAAATGAAGCAACAACATTCACCATTTCGGCCCTTCTTCCGGAATTGGGTTTGGAGCCACCGATGTGTGAAATGGTTTGTGTCTTCCGAATTTGACATTTCTTTTGCACATTTCCTTACAAAAAGATACTCAAAAGTTAAGATATAAAAACAAATAGCCATATAATTACACATACCAATTGAAGCATTTAAATAAATACCCTTGTTTTTTCTTTAAGGCGGTAATCAACATAAGAAATCCATTGATCCCGTGGAATCCCATCTGGAACTTTATTAATTGCCTCGGCTCTTATCTCGATCTCTCGCTCTTAAGTGGGTCATCAATTGCATTAAACAACTTTAGCCTTCTTGCACCCCACTTCTTACACATCGAACTATGCATATCGCCTTGCATTTGACTCATTTGGTCCTAAAACAAAATCGCGGCTGCAAGAATAAAAGAAATGGTTAGCTTATCTATTATATGCAAATATACAGTCCAATGACATAAATTTAAGGTAAGGAAAGAGCTGTCCAATATAAGCAAGCACACATTTCGTCTACTATTAAATGCAAAGTATGTTGAGCATGTAGCACAACGAGAAAAAGTAGAAGAAAGAAACCGCAGTGGCATTAAAATTTTTGTATCAAAGTACCATGGGATTTCAACACCCACTTATGTTGAGGTGTCTTAATATTCTATTGTATTATATTTTGCCATCATTATGGGAAGATCATTATGTTGACCAAATCAAGCATCCTCGATTTTTGGCACAGCCTCTGCATTTAGTGGGTTCCTTGATATTGTATTGTATTTTGCCATCAGTAAATAGAAACTCAATATGTTGGCCATTCCAAATTGAGCATCGTTTATTTTTGGCATAAACTCGGGGAAAAGGTCGATCGCCAATTCAGACCACAAACTAAGATTTATCAAAATATGATTACATTTAATCTACTCATATTCACACATTTTAAGCATGGTTTGTGTCCTACCTTAAACCTATTGCAAGCATGAGCCAGTACAAAGATCAATCTAGCACATTCACAAACTTGGACGCAGAGTTCTAAAAGTTCTTTTAGCATGCAACTTATCACTTTTAGCATGCCACTTATCAACACATACATCGTGAATTGGGAAAAGGTCGATCAGGAAAGTAGGCCAATTCAGACCACAAACTAAGATTAGTATCAACAACTTAGCAACAATCGTAAAGACCTATCTCTTAAGGTCCCATTAGTAGTTTTGGCAATGTGACATAGACTACCGAAAGCTATAATTATTGATGGCATTATGTCCGATGGCGATGGAGACTAATAATACAAGTTAATTCCTGGTATCGGTTGAAGAAATGAAGTGTCCAATGACATAAATGTGATTATTTGTTGTAAAGAACCTCGTGAAGTACGATCTCATGAAAATGTGAACCGAGTTACGTGTTCTCCAATTGGGCTTCGGCATATCGAAGCAATAAAAAGTAGATGAAACACACACATAGCTAGTTGATTGATTGTTAAAAATACTCACCAGATACAAATTTTGGTAAGATCGAATATTGAAATGAAATTTGAAGCAAAAAAAAAAAAAATTAAAGAATGCAAGGTTTTTGGGACAATTTTCTGATTTATAAATGGAGATTGCAGCTAAATTACCAATAAGAACTAAGGAACGGAATGAAAAACTACTACTGATTTGGCATTGAACTAAGGAGCTTAATTCCTATTCAGACATATGCTCCTCTATTGCAACTGGGACATTTTCATAATCAGCATCAAAAAATTGATCAAAATCTTGTTGTTGGTATGGCTCATTCTCGTACATTTCTCCTTCATCAAGCTCTCCCATGTCAAACAAATCTCTTGGCTTTAAATGTACAACCACACTCCATCCTTCATCAGTTTCATCATCAACATAATAGACCATATTTGCTTGAGATGCTTCAATATAAGGATCATGATCCTCACGATCGCCGGTGTGAATCAATCTAGAAAAATTGACACAATTAAAATTCCAAGCATCTCTTTTGAACCCTCTACCCCGAGTAGTGTCAGCCCATTGACATTTGAAGAGAAAAACCCTGAATCGACCATAATAATTAAGCTCAATAATATCTTCCACCTTCCCATAATATGGCAAGTCCGCTTGCCTCGCATATCTATCAGCATTAGATGCAATACACGAGGTGTCAGAGGTAAGGAAAACTCCACTGTTTTGAGTTTTCGATCCTTGTTCTCTAGACAAAGTCCGAAATTTGAATCCATTAATGTTATAAGCAGTGAACCTTCTTGCATCTGTCATCGGACCCCGTGCTAAGAACTCCAAATCAGTAGAGATTGTATTGGCTATATCCGGGTTCATAATCTAAATAAAAAATTAGTTACGTCAAATACAAAATTCAGACAAGAAACTTAATTAAGAATAGACAAACATTTGACTACCATTCACTTACTCGCTTTGGAAACCAATCAGGAAACTCCTTATTAACTCTCTTTTCTATTTCTGTTGGCAAAAGTTTTCGACGACCTCTTGAACTCCTTCTTATGTGATCTCTAAATTCACTACGAAGGAGTTGACTGTATCAATTTAAATCACTTCACTCTAATGTTTTTGTCAGAATTCAAATAAATTTATATTTCTTACTCAATAAACGGCTTTACTGCTGCACAATTAAGTAACACATATCGATGAGCTTGAGTCTTCTCCAGTTGAGTCAAAGGGAAATTTGAGCCTCCGACAGGTTTACCTTGTGGAGGGAACAAAGATGATTCCTCAGGAGCCATGTTATGATTTGGTTCATCATTTACACGTTTAGGCCTATTTACTCTTGACTCCATATCCTCAAAATAACGAGAATAAAGAGTCAGAGCTTCTTCAACTATGTAACCTTCAGCTATGGAACCTTAAGTTGTGATTTATTCCTACAAGGGACTTGAAATGGCCTAACAATCTATAACCAAAACAAGAAGATATTAGAAAAAAGCATTTACTTCGAAAGAAAGAATTTTGAATGTCAAATATTTACCTTTCAACAAAATACATCCACCGATAATGTACCGGACCACCTTTCATTACTTCATCCACTAGATGGACAGTTAAATGAACCATTACAGTAAAAAAGGATGTAGGGAACAATATCTCTAAGTGGCAAAGTGTGAGTACAATCCGATCTTGTAGCTTTTCAAGGTCCGAGAGGCTCAAAGTTTTTGAACAAAGTTGTCTAAAAAATGAAGAAAGCTCTACCAAGGTTGCAACAACCTGGTTTGGAAGCACATTTCGAATTGCTATGGGCAATAATTGCTCCATAATGATGTGACAATCGTGAGTCTTTAATCCAAATATCCGCTTATTATCCAGATCAATACCACGAGAAATATTACTTGAGTAACCATCCGGCACAGAGACATTCTTTAAAGTTTTGAGAAAGGCAAGTCTCTTATTAACTGGAATGGCAAATGCAGCAAGCCAACAATTCTCATTCTCGTCTGGCCATAGATCGCGCCTTATACCCATATCTTGTAGATCTTTTTGAGCATTAACATGATCCTTTGATTTATGTTTATCATTTAGCAAAGAGTATATAACATTGTCGAACACATTCTTCTCAATGTGCATAACATCTAAATTATGGCGTAACAAGTTGAATTCCCAATATGGAAGATTAAAGAATATGCTTTTTTTTCTCCATTGTTGAGTTACATTTTCCCCAATATTTCTTTGTCTATTTCTTTTCCTTCTATTATTCAACTCTCTCTTGGTCTTTCAAATGTAACATCAATTTCCTTCACTTGTTGCAAAATGTCTGACCCGGATAACTTTCTTGGCGGGTTCCTCTCCTCCACATTGCCAAAAAAATGATGCCTCATCAATCTAAATTTATGATTTCCTGCCAAAAACCGGCGATGACCAATAAAGCACCATTTTTTACTGTGACGAAGTCGACAAGGTTCTGTGTCAAAATTGCAAGACGGACATGCAAAACCAGTATGTGTGTTCCAACCGGATAAAATATCAAGGCCGGGAAAGTCACTGATTGTCCACATAAGAGCTGCTCGCATTCTAAACATTTCATTCTTTGATGAATCAAAAGTTTCCACACCTTCACACCATAACTCATTCAACTCCTTAACAAGGGGTTGTAGGTATACATCTATATTATTCCCTGCCGTACGTGGACCTGGAATGATCATTGATAGGATCAAATTTGGTTGCTTCGTACACAACCAAGGTGGCAGGTTATATGGAATCAAAATTACTGGCCAAATGCTATAAGTAGTACTCATCGTCCCAAAAGGATTGAAACCATCACTAGCTAGGCCTAAACGAACATTTCGGGGATCAGAAGCAAATTCAGGAAAAGTAGTATCAAACCTCTTCCACGCCTCACCATCTCTAGGATGCCTTATGATTCCATCTCCATTACCATTCTTTGCATGCCATCGCATATGCTCTGCAATCTTAGAGCACATGAACAATCTTTGCAATCTTGGTTTTAGCGGAAAGTAACGTAATATTTTTGCAGGCATTTTCTTTTGCTTCTTCTTTTTAGCAGGAACATGATTAGTGTTGCTCTTCCTGTTAGGCTTCCATCTAGAGACGTGACAATGCTTACATGTTTCCTCATCAGCATCATCTCCCCGTTCGTAAATGCAAACATGAAATTGGTCATTCGGACAAAGCATCTATCTTGATATAATCAAGAGAAAGCTTTTTGATGGTTTTCTTGGCCTCATAGAAAGAATTAGGGATCCTTGCAAACACAAATGCATCCCTAAGTAGATCTAGAATCATAGTCATTCCCTTGCCACTTAGCCCAGACGAACACTTTATGTGATACAACTTTAACAAAAACTCTAGCTTCGAGTACTTTGACCCTTCAAATAATTCTTCACTTCCATCTCTAAGAAACTCAAAAAAATCTTTGTTATTTAAAGGCGTATCATTTAACATTTCTTCTTCTCCAACTACTTGTGACGGACCTACATCAATTTCCATTGGCCTTGAGCCCTGAAATGCTTCATTAATCAATAATTCTATAGGATTTTCAAGAGGCAATGTGTCCGGAATAACCTCTATGTTAACAGTTTTGCAACACATTTGTTTCCCCTTGCATAACCAAGTGACATAATTTTGAGGGAATGGCTTGTCGATCAAATGATTGTACACTATCCTTCTAGGTCGCCACTTCTCATTCCCACATTTAGGACACGGACATTTTATTTTATTTCTTACAGCCTCCGTTCGTAAATGCAAAATCTAGAAATTGATTCAACCCAATCAAATATTTAGTTGTGGTTCTAGGCATTCCAATCCAAGATTTATCCATTGGGGAGTATTGGTTTATAACCTTTTAACAAGTGAAACTGATGAACAAAAATCAGATTTTTGAGAAGAAGTGTTGAATATAACCTACAGATTTTCATGCAAAAAGAATAGCTCAGTAACTTATCAATGTTGTATGATTACATACATTCAACAATTGACTGACTATCTATAACTCTGAATAACTGGTTTATACATGATACGAATATATCAACAATTACAGAGCATTTGGCTGCAGTTTCTTTTGCTTAAATGAGAAAAGCAAGTACTAAAACGAAAATGAAATAGTCCATACACTATACTATACAGAAAAGATGGAATTAGTCTAGAATGTGTAGTTCAAAGGCAACTACCACGGTACTAAATACAGATATACATTCTTATATGTTAAAACACAATGCACTTTGACTGTTATTCATGTTAACATTCCATGAATTAGCTAAAGGCCTTTGTACTTACAACAAATCCATAGGCTACAGTGAACCAAAATTATTTATCACAAAGGTGAAGAATATTAAATAAAAAGCTTTCATGTGGATTTTTTTTTTCTAATTACTCAATTTGTGAATTTCAAACTTTAGATATCACACAGGCGACATGTTCTTGTACAATTTAGAACTACTTTTTTACAATTTAAAATATGTCGGACTAATTTCACGAGCACAGGTAATTCAGTCCACTAGTGCAGTTACCAAAATACACCAAAAAATAGTTGCAGGTACCATTATCCAACAAAAAAATCACCAAATAATAGTAGCAGATTCCTTGATTCCAAATACAATATCGATGACAATTTCAATCCAATAATCAAACAATTATTTCTCACTGATAATCAAACAATTAGTTCTCACGAAGCAAATCAAAAATGAAAGATCTCACTGATTACACTGAAAAATCAACCGAAAATTTGGATTTGAAAATCGTACAGTACCTTTATCGAGAGAAGAGGAGAAGCTCGGACAATATCCCAGCAACAGAAGAAGCAATTTCTTTAAAACATACGAAAATGACAACACAAAATCAGTGAAAACACAAAATCAGTAGAATCAGTGAAGAAAAAACACGAATATGCAGAAAAAATCCACATGCAAGATGAAATAAAGCTAAATTACAATTTGTAGAGCAAAATCAAAGAATAAGGAAGAAGAATACCTTAGATCAGTAGAAACTTGAAGAACTCAGCGATTTTCAACATTTATTTTAGATTTACAACTTTTGATTTTTGAAGAACTCATCGATTTGGGGAAATTTTAGAGAGAGAGAGTGAGTGAGTGTGCGGAAATTTGAGAGAGAGAGAGAGAGTGAGTATACAACGGCTGGATATGTTTTTGTTAATCAACTAGCTATGTGTGTTAGTTGTGAGTATATTCTGAGGGAAAGAAATAAAAAACACGAGGGAAAGTAAATATTTGTGGTGCCTCTTTTTTTTTTTTAACAAATATAGCGGAGGTTTTAACCCCGCAAATCCAAAGAAAATTAATGGGGCCTACGTTAACCTCCACAATTAATATAATTTTGCGGAGGTTATAATGAAGAGTTGAATATAACCTCGAAATTTCATGCGAAAGAACGAGTTTAGTAACCTAATTTATGGATATAGCATAAACAGAACAATATTTGTGCTTGTGTATAAATTATCATGTATTAGTCGAGATTTAATTGCACATCGAAACCCAATACAAACAAGCTTTGCGTTTGGTTTGAAGCCGATTAATGAAACAAAAAGCCGATAACCGAGAAGTAGGAAGTATACAACAAACAAGTAGTAGAGGCAGAATTTAAACTAGTCATCATCTTTTGGTTGACCGAGAGATTAGAACTAGTCATCATCTTTTCCATTTTATACATCGGGATGTAAATTATACAAGCATACGTGAGATAGAAGGTATCAAGCTCATCATGAGTTGTCTAGCCAAAATTTGCCGCTTTACTTCATAAATAAAATTTTACAAACTAGTCCAGTTAATTCCATTGTCTAATAACACAACTATCTAAGTAGATTCACACACAAATCTAAACTAAATTTCCAATTTCTCCATAGATAAACACAACTACCTAAGTCATAATAAGCTAGAATTTGAAATCTAACTCGATTCACACAAATACCTAATTTTTTTCAGTAAGCTACAATTCGACTATGAAATCTAACATTTCGCTGAGCAGAAATATGCATATTTCAATGATTGATACAAAAGCACAAAATCAGTGATAAGCGAAATGTGTTCATCAAATACGAAGAAATGCATATGAAAAAAGAGATTATACTACAGTGTTTGCTAAACACAAAGCATAAGAAATTAATTTAACACAAATAGAAAGAACATTACATAAAAATAAGGCAAATAATTGTATAAACTGAAACGCAGGTTAGAATTGCAGATAATCAAAGTTTAGCAAATAATTATATCGAAATTAAGAACATCGCCAAATGAAAAAAGAGAGTAATATAGAAAAAACCTAACTAGCGAGAACATTACTTACAAAACACAAATAATTCTGTACTGATTCATGTTAATTTCACATACTAAGTTTATCACCACCGATTCTACTGATTCATGTTAATTTCAGTAGAATCAGTGAAAAAAAAAAACACAACTATGCAGAGAAAATCCACATGCAGGTTACAAATTAAATTAAATCAAAATTTGAAGAATAAGGAAGAAGAATACCGTGCATAAACTTACAACCACAGTAGAAACTTGAAGAACTCAGCGATTTGCTACATTGTATAAGCTTACAATCCCATTTTTGTAGCTTCAAAATCTGAATCCGTAAGATTGGGGGAATTTTAGAGAGAGAGAGAGAGAGAGTGAGATTGGGAGAATTTTAGAGAGAGAGAGTGGAGAAAGTTCTGGAGAAAGTAAATGAATTTTAGAGAGAGAGAGAGTGGAGAAATTAAGTTTTTTAAAATATTTGAGGGAAATAATTAAAAAGCGAGGGAAGCTCAATATTTGGGGCGCCTCTTTTTTTTTAAGGTCTGCGTAGGTTTTAACCCCCGCAAATTCAATGGAAATTAGCGGGCCCTACACTAACCTCCACAATTAATAAAATTTTGTGGAGGTTATAATAACCCCCGCAATTAAACCTCCACAAATTTAGCATTTTTTTGTAGTGGGTAGGGATTTTGATATATCCACTAAGCCTATCGCGCGATTTCCGTTACTAAATTTAGAATTAATAAGAATTTATTCTTTTTTACTTTAGATTAACCTTTATTGGTAATACTATAATTATATAGTAATCATAGTCTTGTAACTGATCTCTTTCGGGCTTTTTTTACCTTTTTCTTTTCAATCAATCTTCTTTCAGTTTTCAAATTCTTTATTCTCATCCGAGACCATAATAGTCTCTATTAAATATAATTGAATAGTTGCCTCTAAGTATGTCTAACTGTTTTGGTTCTTCACCTTCTCTATCATAAATAATTCTTAATAATATGTATTAAGAATATGAAAACCGTTCTTCATTATCGTCTAAAATAATATTCCATTTGATAACTGTAGCAGCACTCCAACAGACATTTTATGTTATTTTAGCAGTAAGGATTAAAAATTTATAAACCTTTTCTTAAATATAATTTGAAGAGAGAAGTTGTTGGAAAAAGCCAAAAATTTCACAAAAAAGATAAATAGGAATGGTGGTGTGAGAGCACATACATCACCTGCCTATGCCTTACCTTTTATATTATATATATATATAGATATAAATATAGATTTTGCCAACTTTCTCTTAGAAAAAAGTTTTTTTTTTTAAAAAAAAAAAGCCTAAAAAACGAATACACAAAAGCAAAAACACAAATACACAAACGCTTACGCAACCCGAACAGTCGCTTCTTTGGATAGGGTCAAGGGCACAAGGTATTTTGTTTTTTTTCTTCAGTCCCGCTCAATGTGTTCTTCTTTCTCTCTCTGAACGTCGAATTGCAGCCTACTGACTCACACAAAACGGCTCCATCTCTTCTTCTTCTTCTTCTTAGTTTGGGCTTACAATCAATCTCCATGGAACGGGTGTATATAATCTTGAATATAAGTCATTCTTTTCCGCCTATTAATTTGTGCATCTAAGATGTATTTGCCTAACATAGTGTTTTGATGAATTTCTTGTGACTAACATGGTTGGCCTTGCCAAAAAGAAGGAAATCAACTAAGGATTTGGATTAAGATGAATCATTTGGCCCCCTAATAAAACGTTATTTGTCACGTCGATCCTATCGGTGATAATGGATTTGCGCCTATGTGGCACTTTATTTTGTTGAGTTGATTCAAATGTTTCTTTCTTTTATTATGATTCAATTTTCTGTTAGCATTTTCTTGAAACGAAGAACTTAGAACAATTTAAAGCTGCAAATCGGTTTTAATCTTCTACTATTGTTGAGTGAGGACCGAGAATAGATGTGTAGTTGGACGATGGTATCTAGAATCTAAAGACCCTTAACGTTTCTGGACTTATTTGTACTCTCATGAATTCTTGTGTTGGTTTTATGAAAATCAAAAGCTTCTATATTCCGCAAATTGTTTAAACCAGACCCTTTTATCCCTTATTCGTTTCAGGGCTTCACACTGATGAAATTTTAGTTTTCTATAATAATATTATTATGTCATTCACTCATCTTATTTGGTCCGGCCTTTTCTTTTAATTTCAAGTCTAATTTAGTCTTTTTCTTAAATACAAAAAATTGTGGGTTTTAAATGATCTTAAATCAGCCCATTTGCATGTCTTTTTCTTTTTGGTATTCCAATTTGCCAGACTTCGCTTCAAGAACGTGATCAAAATATTGAAAACTGTTGTAGTATTATAGGTTTTCGAATGCTTTTGTGGGTCTCTTGCTTATACGTAACATTATATGTTGAAAATGATTCATGATTATAGGTGCTTCAATGTTATGTTAT
Source organism: Lycium ferocissimum (assembly GCF_029784015.1). NCBI lineage: Eukaryota > Viridiplantae > Streptophyta > Magnoliopsida > Solanales > Solanaceae > Lycium > Lycium ferocissimum. The sequence continues at coordinate 11,655,050 of NC_081344.1, read as the reverse complement.
TCTATTCCATTGAGGGAGACTACTAAGGTTGAGGAGAACTTATCCATCGGCCAGCTTAAGGTACCATAAGAACTTATTATTACAACCAGGGGCGGAGCCAAGTGGTTCCAACGGGGTTCATTCGAATCTCCTTCGTCGAAAATTACACTATATTTATAAGGTTAAAATTATTTTTTATGTATATATAGTAGATGTTGAACCCTCTTGGCTTCTTTTGTGGGTTTGCTTATTCATACTCCCCTTACTAAAAATCCTAGCTCCGCCACTAATTGCAACCTGTCAAATATTATTGACTTGACTTTTTATTTGAACGTGCTCTTTTTACTTCCTAATTTATTGAGTCCGGGTTGAGTTAAGGCCTTTCATGTGGCAACTAGCAGATGATCAATTTTGAGTTTATCATTCTTTTTACCAATATGATGCTCACAGTTAATTTATAAGTTTGCATGATATTGTAAATGGTTAAGTTTAAGTTGCAGGATTCCTACGACAACTCTCGAGTGAAAAAAATATATATTTTGTAGTTTACTTTTTTTTTTTTCCCCATTCATTTGGTTATCTCATGGGGACATAGAGATGCTACGTACAGCCAGCATTTTAAGTTGAGTTTGGAACTACATTCTTTAGGAGCTTCCTAGTTGGAGCTCTAGAGAAGAAATTGTTAATGATGAGAAAAGCAAGACTGTAAAAATCATAGATGCTCAAATGAGACATGTTAGAAAATACTTACCTCAAAGAATAATTGAAACTTTAGATGTTGATAATAGCCGCTTGGTAGATCATTTGCTCTCTGCCATAGAATTTTTGTCAACTATCTATTGGAGTTTAAAACTCCTTTTGCCTAGCGATATTCCAATGCAGATATTTTAGTTTCAGAGTTCGAAAATAATAACATGAGTCTGATGCAATGAAGCCACAATGAGAGTTAGCATTTGAGTTGATGGTAGTTTTATTTATCAAGTTTATGACAAAACTATTTATTTGTTAGTTCAATGAGGTTGTCGTCGACTCGATCACGGTCTAGCATATGTTATTTTTTTTGTAGTGATGAATTCGACAATTGCACGTAGAAGAGAACAGAGAGTAGCTCTGAAATAGAAACAGAAGTGAAAAATGAGGAGAAGAGGATAGAATGCCTAATGAAGGAGAGGAGAATATTGAATTGCCACCAGAAGATTAATCTTTTTACAGAGAAGAGTGATCTTATTTGCAAGAGCTTCTCTTTTCTCATTATCTCCGCTTATTTTTGAGTAATTCCTACCTCAATGTTTTCCATTTCTCCCATTTGTTTCTTTGGTTGGTCCGACAATATGTATGTCTTTTATATAGGCTTCTTGGCTAATTTTTCTCTCAACGAGGACGCCAGATATAGTTTTCAATATTATGCAAGTTGTACCTTTTATCTTGTGAGTACAAGGGATAAGACGTGAATTTAAAGTCCAAATTGCATTTTGAGGCTGTTTAGGATAATAGAAGCCATGTCGGGGTTCAACTATTATAACATAGGCGTGTTTTCGACTGGAGATCACATGAAACTTCCTTTAAGTGCAAATACCCTTGAAGGTCAGTACAACGTCAAATGGTGGTGATATATTACGCCATCGATTTTCAAAGTTGGTGGTGAGAATATTTATTTCCTTTTGTACATATACTTTTTCTAGAAGGGAATATATTAAAAGACATGATTGTCTATGAAGTGCGAAATATGAATGTTAGAGGGAATTTCTTCTTTAGTCGTCTTCTATAGAAATACCTTTTTTTTGTTTAAAAGTTATCCCCGGATAATTAATTTATAAATCGTATTTCTCTATTTTAGGTTGCTTATTTGGTTATTGGTCAATGTTAAGCAAAAAAAAAAAAAAAGTTCTCTTTCCCACTTAGCATACTTTAATTGGCTGGGAAAGTCCTGTTTTAATTATATTTTTACGATTGCGCGAAGCGCGGTTAAATACACTAGTATATTATAAAGGTAGGCATTAAGAAAGTGATGTAACACCTCTCTTTGGCCTAGGATGCTGTTTATCTTTTTCTCAATTTTTTGATAATTTCTTCTATATTTCTATTTACTTATTATTGAACAAAAATAAATGTGTCAATTACTACTGCTTTATTTATTTTTATTCTTTAATGTCTATACTTAAATGTCTTAAAATTTATTACTCAACTCATTTCTATTCTTTATTGTTTTGTAAGAAAAATTAGAAGTTCCAGTATTTACTACTCCAACCTTTCAAGTCATTAATCTCTCTCTCTCTCTCTCTCTTTTTTTTCCCTTCAATCTATTAATTATTATGGAGTAATATGGAGAAAAAAGAAATGTCTCTTCGCCTGCTTTGCCTAATGAAGGCCAAATAGCCAATAAAGGCTGATAACTCACGTAGCTATAGCACTTGAAAAGGTAGCAATTATCGTTTTCTCTCGTTTGCTAGTGGGGGTAAGCCCGGGCTTTGCCTGGACTCAACATGAAGAAAATTGTAATTATTTATGAATTTTGTAATTTAAATATTGAATTCACGCTAACACCTATCTGCCCCTGATTAAGGATAAATTTCTAATATAAAATGGTAACTATATAACTTCTTACTCCAAATTAAATTTCATTGATTGTGTATGTAGATTAAGTATATTTCAGTAAAGAGGAATTTCTTTTTTTGCGATATAATCATATGCTATAATTTATTTGTTCGAAATTCATATTTTTTTTTTGTCTCTTCGTAGTAAATATGCGATGCATAATTTATTCCCAACTTTATATTTTCTTAGTGCAATGACTATTTATTTCAACAATTTATCTCCAACTTTCTATTGTTTTAGCAAAATTAGAGGCAAGGATGTAAGTCATTTTTCTAATAATCAAAGGTAACCATTTTCCTTTTCTAATTTTCTTTTGAAATATTTTTCATATTGAATCAGACTAAAAGCAATAAGTTATAGTAGCTCAACCCTTCATGATGTCTACCTCTTGTGTTTTACAAACAGATTTTGTTTCATAATATTGTGTTAATTATTGGGAAAACCGACCTAACGTTTCTAATAAGAAGTACTTCCTAAAAGTTTTGTATAGAATATAAATTCCATTGTTTTATCATATGCATAATTAATATCAGCCGCTTTTCTAAGCAAAATAAAAAAATGGTTAGCTGATACATTTATTGTATATTAAATTAGTAATGTTGATTTATAAATAAGGATAACATTCGAGAGTGAAAATATTAAATTCTCTATTCTGCAAACTGTAGTTGTTGTTTCAAACTTTTTCTAAATCTAAACTTAATTTTTCCATCGAAAAATGTATGTTATCGGATAGAATTTTTTCTTAAAATTAAAAATTTATTTCTTATGTTCAGTTTTGGGAAAATTGCATTATTTTGCCTTTCTTGACAACTTATCAATTTAGATGATCTTTAAAAAATGGCTTGCATTGCTATATGTTAGACATTATATATAACAGTACTTAAATATGTTAATTATATACAATAAGCATGCTATTACATTAATACAAATTAGTAAGTAGCTTTTATTTATTATGAGTTGATCAAAGTCTGATTTGTAAAGAAACACAAAATAAATTAATCTGAATAGTGTGCTCCACAATGTTTTCACCAAATTAGTCACATGGCATCAGCACATTGAAAATCTTTTTGGGCATAAAAAATGACTCAAACTTAGCATGATTTACAAAAGTTGCACTTCAGGTAATAAGCATGCACAAGTAGGGACAAAAACACCAATGGACCAACCACTCAGAAAAGCTGGTAGGGAATGTTGGATCTGGATTTTTCCACGTGTCACCAAGAATGGAATAAAGTGAGATTATATGGTTTTCCAATAATTTCACATTGACCCGAAGCTGCTGGATTCCCGCTTATTAGTAGTAGTAAAGTAGAGTAGTAATAGTAATCATATGCTTTTGTTCTCCTTTATTTGTTTGCAAAATTTTCACCTTCATAACTCATATCTATTAAATTTCTACTCATATCATTTACTCCATGATTTTTAAGTTTTCATATTCATAAGCTCCAACTATTTAATTTAAAAATTTAAGATACCTTATGATATTCCTCCATTTTGTGTATATTAATTCACAATCTTTGGTTTCATGACCCCCTAACCAAGACTATCCTTTTTATTTCATATTTGAAGTAGTGATGTCCCTATATTATTGTAGTATCATATTCATGATTAGCTTGATTCGATGAAGGCTCTTGGATGTTGATTAGTTTGTGGGAGCGAGTGTCGACAAGAAATTAATTTGATTGTCGCAAGTTTGTATTTCGTTTGGGCTCAAATTAGCTATTTTTAGGTGTTTCTTATTTGTTCATTTCTTCTACTTTCAAAAAATTAGCAAAATAATTGACACTAATAAGTACATATATTTGTTCAATCTTGAGTCAATCATATTTGTTCAATCTTGAGTCAATCATATCTAATTTAATAAAACGAAATCCGTCTATAAGAATATCAGTAATATCTTCAGGTAAATTCTTGATCGCAATTAAAGTCAAGACGAAGTGAAAAAGTGAAAATTCCAATCTACTATTTTCATATGAGGTGCTCATGACTGACTAAAGGTAAAATGAAAAAAAAAATGTTCTTGCTGAAAAGATATAGTTGTGTAAAATGTAAGTTTAGTTTTTTCCTTTTTCTTATTCCGATTATTTGCTTCTCTCACTTTTTTGGACATGTACTTTTCTTTAGTTATAAGATGAGTACCATAAATAATTCAATAGCGATAAATTTTGACGCCAGAGAGTTAGATTACAAAAATAGAGATTTGTCAGCATGGAAAAAACATTTATTCCTTATTTTTAGAGTAACTGTAGGACATAGGAAGGAAAAGAAGAAAAAAAAAAAAAGGAGGAAAAAAAGTAACAAAGGAATGAAAAAGCAAATACTGTAGGCGAAATTAGCAATAGATAGAGGCTTATTTAGACGATGGTGAAAAATTAGAGGAAAAACAAGGATAATGAAGGACAAAGTATCACAAGGAAAATAGAATAGAAATACTTATCTCTTTTTTCTCTTATTTTTAGTTTATCACTTTTCGTTTCTTTTTTTCTTTTCTTTTAGTGTAGTAGAAGAAAGATTCATTGAACAAGAACTTTAATTTAACGTTTTATCAAAGCAAGAAAAAATATAAAGTTCTTAAATACATGTATTCGAATTATATTATCATTTTCTTATTTTTATAGTTGAATTTTGTTGTTTTGTGTATCTCGATTAAATTAATAGAAAACTATTTCTAAACTTACGAATCCTTTTATAACCGTGCAAAGCGCGGCAAATTTCCTTGTAATGAATAAGATACCCCAAAGCTAGCTCGCATGAAATACATCGACAAATCCCTTTAACTTGGCAACAACCTTCATTAGCTACTTTAACTTAATTAGGCTTGTACATATTCCAACCTCATTCAATATGTACCTATTAAGCCCTCATGATGAATAATCAATACTAAAGATACTTAACCAATTCTGATTGTTAGATTTAACGAATATAGTTTAAAATTATTTAATAGGACGTCGCATGCAGGTGCAATTTTTGCAGTATTTATAGTGTTTGATGCAATTTTTTGAGATACAATTTTTACTATTTTTAATCTATTTTAGTGTCTGGGTTAATTTTGGGCTATATATGACTTTTGAATTTTGATGAGACTTTCATGAATATTCTAGTTAAATCTTTTCTGTTTCAATTTTCTTAAATCTAATAACCGGAATTTTTTAAATATTACTTTGACAGAGATTAAAAACATTCATTTTGACAAACCCAAATAACCAATACTGTTCAATAATATATTTAAGAAATAATTTTAATTTTAAATCTACACCAAATCATTTTTGCCGTTCTCTTGTTTCAGAGTAAAGTTGTTTGTAGGGAAAGCATCAACGACAAAGTATTTTACATGACTAAATCTCGCCGTCCATTTTTACTGGTTCATGTTTGACTTAGCACATCTCTTAAGAAATAATTAATAAAATGATAAGTTAACTATATTACCCTTTGAATATAATAAATTCAATTTTTTGGTAAAAGCATTAGGAAGTGATTATATTTAATAGTAATAAGGTAAATTAGGAACTAATAGTGATAATTTTGTCTTTGGTTTGCTAAACTAGACAAGACAAAATGGACATCTATTTTTAGTATAGTAGACAAGTAAAAATGGACGGAAAGAGCAGCAAATAAACTGGTTTCTATATCAAACCACAACTTTAATAAGGTTCATAAAATGAAGTGTTATCATATGCATATTCTGAACAAATTTATATGCATATCTTAAAGGCATAATACATAAATAGCCATCTTAATTTGGTCTAATTGGCAATTAAATAGTTGGAGTGTTCAACTAACACGGTGAAGAGGCGTTGAAACGTCTGGATGATCATTTTGTAATTTGAAGTATTCAACTGACAATAAAGACCAAATTAAAGTGTGTACTTATGTATTCTGCCTATTCTAAGTGAAGTTTGAAGTTTCAGTTTATAATTAATCTTCTTATGTACGCTTTTGATTTCCTTATTGCCTATGGTAACTGTTGTTTTCTACGACTCAATCGTACCACGTACGCTTTAGATTTACTTAGACGGCCGTATCAAAAGACTCGTTCAAGCTAGAATTTTCTCTCATTTGCTCCAGCTGGCTACTTGTATATATACCACTTTTTGTACTTTAGTTTATTGACATATATCCTAATGCTGAACTTTTAGGTGTTATCATTAATTTCCCTTTCAGCATAACTGGCATGGAAAAAACATTATCAACCATGATCGAGAGGCAAATTTAGGATTCTGAAAAGATGAATGCACCGTTATGAAGTGGTGGATTCACGATATAAATTTGATCGAATAAGTTTTAGGTTCTTACAGTTGAACCTATTACGCTTGTCAAATTATAGGTTTTAAATATTTTTTTTTTTTTAAATAGTGATTTTGTTACATAGGTAGCTAATATACTCCATGTCAAAGATGTTGGGATCAGTTGAATCCATTGATTATATGCTACATCAATATCCACTACTACTAGTTTAATATACATATTCGGTTTAGTTATATAAAATTTTGCGGTGACAAAAGAAAAATAAGAAATTTGAAGTGTCAGCCTTTAAAATCTTGACCAAACAAATAAAGAAAGAAAAAGTAAATAGTATTTAGTTAAGATGCGAGAACACCAATAACCATTTAGAGAGGTGCACCCAATCATCATCTCGCATTGTATAATATTTTAAGCTTGAGTACACATCTATATTTACGTAATATTAAGAAAAATATAATTTTAATATACATGCATGATCTAGGATGGGTTTACGTGAACCCAAAAACCGTCGGCCAGATACGTGATTGGATGGATAGAGATTCCTCCATTCATAATTAGAGGTTTTTGATAAAAAGAAAAATCATGATAGGGAGCTCTTTTCCTTTTAATGAGCCTTCTATACGGTATAAATCTGAATTAATTAGATTCTGAAACACAAAACACGTGAATGCTGGCCTTCATGCTAAAGTAGTATTCTAAGGCTACAAATACAGCTTGATGATTGCCACCATCACTCTTGGCAGTATCCTCATCTCTCCAATCTCCCTATCATTTTCATTATAAATTGTCGAGATTTTTACAATAAAATTGGCAAATGTGTTGTCTACCTAAAGGTCAAAAACCAACCACATCACCAAAGCGTGTTGTGAATTGAATGGTATTTAGGAACAATAATGTATCATACCGCCAAATATAATATTGTTGAAAGCACCATGTATATAAGACCTTGAAAGCTTCCCCAGCACTGCATCCAGATCTAGTACCGGTTAGAGGAAACCGTACTAGGTTTTATTTTCTTTCATATTAGGGTTGAATTTCCTATATATCTCGTTAAAAAAATTATTGAGCCGGGTCCACTTATAAGGGGTGCTAATTCGTCCATTAACTTGTCCTTCTATTAGAAAATACACGTGTTTCCAACATAGACGGTTAGGATTCGCAAAGGGAAAATTCCCTGCATCTAATTAGTGGAGGATTGGATATATAAGAGAGAGTTCATCTGTCCTTGTGAAGATTCCAAATGACCGACAACTCAAGCCATAATTTCTGCAAATCAACTCCCACAAGAGAAGATCGGTAAATTTTCTAAACTAGTACAGTATATATTTACCTTTGAAGTACTACATGTCTATTTTCAGCTACTTAAGAAGATCATCGATCATGATGAAGGATGTTTGTTGATATTTGGCACAAATATCTATGTTTCATGTCATTTTACATCCTATTCTTATGACTTTTATTGCTTAATCTATGATGAAATCGTCGTATTTGAGCTTATATCGTCGTTATATTTCATGTGTCTAGGTACGATGAGGACAAACAATGGGAAGCTGAACAGTTTTGGTTGATTCTGGAGGTGATCTTGTGCACGAGTAAACGAGAGGAGCGTGCGATACTTAGAAGAATTTCTGGAAAGAATTGAAAGCAATTGTGCCAGCCCCGCATCGCGGATGCAACGCGAGGTGACACTCAGGCGTTAGGCCAGCGTCGCGGGGCCATGACGGGAAAGCCAAGCTGCAGAATCTTTGACAATCCGTGTCACACCCGCGTCGCGGGCTCAACACAATTGAGGGCCAAAATCACTGAAGACCCCGCGTTGGACCCGCGATGCGTGGCCAACGCGGGAAGGCCCAGTTTTATCCGATTTTAATTAGGATTAGGACCCTTTTATTTGATTAATAACCCTAAACTATAAATAGATGTTTTGTTCTTTATTCATGACGTGCTAGGATTATTCCAAGACTTGTAAGCCATCATATTACTTTCTCTCTCGATTTTATTTTATTTTCATCCTTTTCAACCCTAGTTTCTTCATGAATTCTTGTTGTTCATTGAGAATCATGAGTAGCTAAACTTCTTAATTCTGGGGTTGTGGCGAAAGACATGATAGTTGGTTTGACGACAATTATTATCTATTGATTTTCCATATTTTTGGTTGCTTATTTATTCTTGATCTTAATTGTTTAATTAGCTGGCCAATAGTTGAACACTATTTGTGACGTTTGAACTAGGGATAGGAAATTTGCATGCGTAATAAGAATAAATAAGGCTTGTTCGATATAATCATTTTGCTAATGAGGATAGGAATATACCCTTTAGCCTTGCTTAGTTGAATATGGAGAAGTAAATGCGTTCTTGTTACCTGTGGCGACCATAGGAATATAGGCGTTATAGTAGCATCTACAGGCTTGTGAGCAACTCGGAAGATACTCATAAAATTATAATTAACCCGTCAACTAGTAACCCAGGAAATAAGATCGGTAGAATTGTCAGAAGATCAACTGGATTGTCGAAAGCCATGACCCTGGAACTCTCCATCATCTGATAAATCTTACAATCTTTGTCTAAATAGTCCCAGTCACAAAAACACCCATCACAAATTGTTTACTTTTCAGTTTTAGTTTAGTTACAACAAACACTTTGATTTTTATTTTCTTGAATAGCTTTATTCTAAGTCTCTGTAGGATCGATATCTAGACTTATAAAAGTCTATATTACTTGTACGACCGCGTATACTTGCGTGTGTGTTTGGGAGCAACAATTTTTTGGGGCTGTCCCCGTTGCGTGTCCTTAGAATACACAAGTTCTGGGAATAATATGCATCACAATTCACCTAGAATCTTCAAAAGTGGAAAATCCAGAAATTAAAAGATATGGAGTACTCCTAGATCTCATCAACAAAGGAGATGACAGTGTAAATTTTTTATACAATCACTTATAGAGCAATTACATGTAAATGTTAATTGGTAAAATATATGCTATTACATGTTAAATTATTACACTAATAGTGTAGAAAATCTTTACACTATCATCTTATGTAACATAAGTCCATAGAATATAAAGATAAGTGTAATTAGCTAATGATGGATTACTGTATAGGATGAATATTAGTTCTCACCTTTAGTAGCTATAGGAAATGCAGTTCATTCTTGGTGATCAAGTTTTCTTACTTTATTGATTCCCAAATCTTTCTCCTCATCAACAGTGGATTCAAAGTCAACGTGGAGGGTTGGATGTATGCTTGGTGAAGCTGATAATTTTCTTTTAGTACTTTTTTTGGGTGCAGGTGGGCACGTTGTCATCAATGGGATTTTGTGATCCGAAGAAGTTGGCGTTGTAAATCCATCACTGTCGTCACCATCATCGTTGGTGTTATTTATCGATTTGTGCGTGTCATCGTGCTCGCGTTGGGGCTGTGTTGATCTTCTCTGTATCGTTTCAATTTTATCGTATTGTCCCAAACATGACCTTCCTTTATCCGGATCCTCTGAACAATCTTCCTCAAATAATTTTTTGTTCATGATAGCAGCATCATCATCATCATTTGGGTTATTTTCATCTTGTTTTCGGTCAACGGTACGATCTTCACCTGGTGCAACATTATATGTACAAATATCTGGATTTGTTGACGTGGGCAGTTGTATGTCATCACTGGATTTAATCTTTTTCTCATCTTCCTTCACTTGGAAAAGGCCCGAATTTGACATAATTAAAAGCTGATGGCAGAAGAAAAATAATGCACTTAAGAAGAATCTGAATTCGTTGTTGACATGAACGTCAAGATCAGCACTTGAGTTGAGTCAGGTAAGAGGATAAGGGTTTCGGAGAGTGGTGGAGAAGAAGAGAGAAATTATATGGTTGCTTTGACAAATAAAGAGAACGAGATCACTATTGGTGGATCAGGACTAAAAATGGAATCTTAATTTAATATTTGTAGCCAGTAGGGCTCAGAAATTTACCGTGTCTAGCCGTAGTAGTTTATAGTTGTCACCGGTTTATAGAAATGTATAATCAGTTTATAGTATTTATGTTGGGTAAAGATTTCATTTTGGTAGCTGAAAAGATTGGGCAGCTCCATACAAGGTGTAAGATCTCTTAATGGGCATTTTGACGAAAAATTGCAGGCTTAGCCTAAAGCGAACAATATCACACCATGATAAAAGTATCTTCGGGCTGATTAAGCCCAACAATTGGTATTAGAGCCCAGGTTCAGCGCGACTAGTTTGACAAAGGCATATGATGGCATGAGACTCAATTTACTTCCCCGTGCGAGCTTAAAGACGCACACAAACAAAACAGAAGCTAGTTGTGGGCTTTGGCTGCCATAAATACTTAGACTATGTGGGTGACACACAGTAAATCTTGAAAATTGACCCGTGGATTGTGATAATGAGTCACACGTAACTTAGTTCGAGGGGAACACCCGTTGATCGTGGTGATGAGCAACGTGGAACTTAGTTTTGGATAATTTAGCCGAACATTAGAAGAAGTATTTTTTTCATTTCTTCATAAATTTTCTGAATTAGAATTGCCTTTAGTAATGAAATTTTACCGGCATAAACTCAAATTTGTTTGGTCTCAGAACAAATATCAAATATCAAACATCGAACATCAATCATATGGAAATTCAATAAAAAAATGTAGAGCCTTGGTGAAGGATCCAATGCACACAAATTCTGATATATACTGCATTTCTTTTTTCTGTCTTTATCAGCATAGAAATGGAATATAGTGAGTAAAAATCCTAATATCATCCGTATTGTTCGTTAGGTTTGAACTTAGTACTTGTAGGTCGTCTGTCTAATGATGCAGCCAGGCACGTAGTCATCTTAGTTTTCAACTTCTCATGACTTTTTAACAACAACTACTACTAATTTCCCGTATAAATTAATGCTTGATCATAAACTTATAATCTTAATTTTTCATATTTATATTATCTTTATAAATGGCAAGGGATTGGATGTGCTAAAAGCTAACATACATATCTGAGTGTACTTGTAACATTATTATAACACTACAAGAAAAATTATATTTGGCAACAATTTTTTTTTTTTTAACATTTTTTTTTGTTGCCAAAAGTACTTTTTGTAACAATAATCAATACTATGACAACAAAATTAAATTCTTTGGCAACAATAAAATTAAGTTGTTGCCAAATATAAAATTTTTTGTTGCGATTTCTATACTTTCTTGTAGTGTAATAATTAATACAATATTATAAAAGTATAATACGTAACATACAATCAATTACAACCCCAAACATTAAAAAGAAAAGTATTATTATAATTACAAATATGTTTTTAGTTAGACTACATATCATATATACCTTCAAACAAATGAATAATCAAATCAACACATTTTAATTAATTAGTACTCTAATAAATAAAAAAAAGTATGTAGCTCCAAATCATGACTACTCTTATTATCAATTTAAAAAAAATAAAAATTACGACTACTCTTATTTGTGTTAATAAAATTTTCACCCAGTGTTCGGTACCCACTTTATACCTGGCTAATCCAGATTCACGTTGGGAAGCCTCACTTTGGGTGGTAAAGAGCTTTCTATCAAAGGCGACTCTAACTCTTAGAATTTAAACCAGAAAACTCTGATTGATGATGGAAATGTACTTACGAGTTACCACTTCACCACACCTTTATAGATAAGACTGCGTTGTCTTTCAATATCAAATTAGAGATTCAACCAAGTTCCATTAGTTAAATAAAGAAATATAATTTAGTCCTATAAAAACAAAATATAATTTCATAGTACAACTCCAATTAATATTGTGTGCTTTCCGAGTTTCGACAACTCAAATATAATCAAATGAATACGTTCTCTTTCTAGCTAGCAAGCAAAGATATTCTTTTTGCTTTTCAACAAGTCATGAATTAGCTAGTCGAACTCTAAAGTAAAACGAGTATATATAACATAAAAAATGCTTTCCGTGTAACTTTTCTTTGCAAAATTTTCTACACAGTAGTGTTTAGCGCACACGTCCCTGACCTATGGCCAGGCCAAACCATATCAAATTATTATGATTCAGCAATTTAATGAAGTAAAATACATATTAATTAACTATAATTAAAAGATAAAAGTGTATGTGACACGATTAAGGTAGATTTGGGAAGTAATGTAAAGGAACTGAGAAACAATGCAGATCATGACGAATGAAATACTTTCATACTAGTTAAATTGAAGGTGAGAACAAAATTATGTTCATCCTAATCGTTAAGAAGTTAGTATATCTTGCTTGGAACGAGCCTCCTGATATGCTAAGTACATCAAAACCGTAATAAGATTGAGTTTTTGTCATACTTTAATATAAGCATGATCATATTATCTATCAATCTATATTATTTTAAAAGCATGAATATAAATGTTGGTTGACCAAAATAGCCTTAACATATTTGAACGAATTTTATACCCTTACTAAGCTCTAATCCTATTTCTTTTGGACACACTTCTTAAACCTAAATCACGTTAGTAATGAACTACACAAGGCCAATAAGTCTGTGTGATAATAGAACTCGTGTAGCCGCCAAGTTTCAAAATGGTTAGGAAAAAATTACTGTAAGTTAATACACCAAACACATGGTAAGAGCCACTGAAAAATATACAACGAGTTTTGCTCCAGAAAAGAGGATTGTACGGATCTAACTTCATATTCTTGACTAGCAGCAGGACTCCCATCCAATGGAAGTGGAAAAACTAAGACAACATGTTAAAAGCAAAAACAGTTTGATATATTGATAATTGTGCCTGCATAGGCTTTTCATTGTAAGTTGATTATACTTAGTTTTTATTAGATTTCATCCGAAACTGATTTTCTTTGCTTTTTCTTATTTTAAAATTTGTATTTTTTAATCTTTCTTTATTTCTAATGGTTATTGTGTTGTTTTTTAAGATATCACTTTGATTTTTATAGGGAGTGTTCCTGGGACTCAATATGCAATTTTAAGAGTTGCTTTTGATTTGGATTCAATATATTTTAGCTATAAAATTGTTGTACTATTATTTTCTCTTTACCATCACTAGCAGATTACGCAGAGACGAAAGGTTGGGATACTGATGTAAATATTGAAGAGGACATAACTGGTAGTGGTAATTGCTAAGACCAAATTGGCCAAAGTTTTCCTTTTTCATGTCTTTTTTTTTTATTGTATTATTTTGGTTGACCAAAATATCCTTAAAATATTAATCGGCTTTTATACTTCTGAAAAATAAAATATTTTTTAGAAAAGATTACTCTATATTGGATAGTATTGTTAATGTTTTAAGATTACGGTTGTGAAAGCTATTGACTGCTACGTTTTGACTATTAGAGGTTACCTTGAACAAGGTCAATTAAACTGTTTAGATACAATAAAAAATTCTAATAAGTATTTTTTAAAGTTTTAATCAATTTATTAAGTTAGCTGTTTAATTAAAAATAAAGAACGATAAAAAGGAATTATGATGAGCTAATTAAATGTGACACCGAATACAACTTCATCCTCTAACTTCGTCTTTCCCCGCTAAAAGATGAAAGATGTCATTTTGAGTTCGATTGAGAGAATTATTTGAATAAAAGTAATTTTATAATTTATTTAGATAAACTAAAATTATATGAAGCAGTAGAGACTATATTAAAAGAGAAACTAAAACTTTTTATACCTTCAATAAAGAAAGTGAAATAAATAAAAAAGAAAAAGACTCTAAACTAGCAGTCAATAGCTGTTATGCCATTTTAAAATTGAATTATTACTTAAAATAGATTATAAATGAATTATTCGTTCTCTATGGTATTAAGTAATTGGTTATGAAATATGGCCGACACTTTACTCACAAATGAATATACAATTGTGGAAGAAGCAGGAAAATAACATAGCTAATGTTGATCGCATGAACATCTACGTGCTATTATTAACGTGCGAGACACGTTCATAGAGACTAGTATTATATTAAAAGCACGAAGGGCCTTAGAAATATTGATTGAACTTTTTGCCCTTCATTAAAAGACTCTACAATAGATAAAATTGTCATTTACACTATTTTCCTAATATTTATTTTAAAAATTTCCCACTTTGGATTCCTTTTAGGTTTAGGAGTCTTTATTAAAACCTTGCAAAACTCATTCACGTTAAAAAATTATAAAACCAAACATAAAAGACCACGCTGTCATTGTGTAGCAAACATGAAATATCATCGATCACCTACAGGTAATTCTTTAAAAAGTATGTCAAGCATCCATCTTGCTTAATGAATGTAGTAGTATTTCTTAATTGTATGCCCTCCTTCGTATTGTTTTTTTCTCTCTAATTCAGATAATGGTCAATGATGGTTGTGCTTTGGGATGACGTGCGTTAGGATTTTGTTGGGGTTTTGATTGTGAGTGTTCTCGTCATAAATATAAGTTCATATAATAACAAGCATGTTGTACTTTTTCTGCTGATGTAATAAGGGCTAATTTATTGGGATATTAAGCTTCGTGCTGCATGTTTGATTCGACTGTAATATCTTTGGATTAATTGTCGTTTTGCAATAATGTGTGTATGTTTTATTTAATCAACTATGTTACATGCACGGAATATCAATCCAACTTGAGGTAAAAAAAAATTTCAATTTCTACCGCTTTTTTTATTTCTGCGGGCTTGACTTAGGTGAACGTCTAAGCCAAAAAGTATGGAAAAACCCTTAGTGAAATATTTTTCGGCTTTTTTACCATTTTAAAATAGAGCATACTAGATAAAAATAGTCATTTAACTACTTTCCTAATATTTAGGACTTCAAAATCAATTATATATTGTGTATTAAATTTTTCCTTATTTGAACTATGTAATTTAATAAATTTGTCAAAAAAGAAAAACAATAGTTCGAGCACTTTCATGTCACGACCCAACCGGAGGGCCATGATGGGCATCCGGAGCTAACCCACCGGGCACCTCTTATCGTACATTCACATTCATGTCTAGGTGAGCCACAAGGCTTATCAACAAACTCTATGCCTCAATAATACCATTTCCAATGGCTAAAACACTTTTTATATCAACATCAACAACTACGCCCATATACATATACACAAGCCGACGAGGCTAACAAAATAATATACCAGAATATGAGCCGACAAGGCAAAAGACATCTACTAAACACGTAATCACGAAATGAGCCTGAAGAAAGTATGAACATCATCATAAGGACGGGATAGGGCCCCGCCATGCCCATATGTATATACACAAAAGAATAGTACCGACAGCCGCGGCTCCGAATCAAATGGAGCTCCTCTATGCAGTCTCTGAACAAGCAGTCTATGGGTCCAGTCTACCTCCCTGTCCACCTACGGGCATGACGCAGCGTCCACAAATAAAAGGACGTTAGTATGAATAATGTACTGAGTATGTAAAGCATAATCAATAGCATAATAGAAGCATGAGAAATAACATAAGATAGAGAGTCATGGGAGGATAGAGCCATTTATACCTCTAGCGTCGTTCATCGTATTTACTTACCCTCTTTCTAATGGGAACCTTCCGTTTCATACATTTATACTTATAGCAGTATCATACCCGACCATAGAAGTTCGGTGTCTTACATGCCCGACCATGATAAGGTTCGGTGTTATACATACATGGCCCTACCAAGGCTCAGTGTCATCCGTACCCAACTGCACTGGTGCGCGCGCGATAGATATTATACCCGGCCACATAAGCTCGGTGTTACATAATAGTCATACATAATTATACATGTATACATAAGAGTCCATATGTATAATCAACATTATCATCATCATTGTTTTCACTATATCCTTCCTTAAATGATCAACTATCATATAATGAAGGTAATGGTATCGTGAGAATACCAAGAATCATGAGCTTTAGTAATTCTAGGGATAAAGTCATTTTGGAAGACATTATGGAACTCATGTGAAGGTATATGGTGATGGGATCATGCCTTAATGAAAGAAGGGTTAGCCTTACATACCTCTTTGTCTTCTTAACTACTTAACGTTCACCGCCAAAGCTTGAGAAATCTACATTTAAAAGGATTTATACCATGGTTAAGTCTTAAAGACGCTCTCGAATTCAAACTAGAGCAATTCATGAGCTAACGAAAATTAGGCAGCATTTCCCCAATTTCATCGACTTCCACCATATTACAAAACAACTCCCAAACATCCATAGTAACATCCAAAATATCATAATCAAGTAATCACATTTCATTAAGTCTTCAAAATTCATTCTCATATTCAACTTATACTAACAACTTCATACCAACCCTTAGTACATTTTCATACAATGCTTCCTCATCCTTATTATTACATTTTATAACAAGATTATATCTGTTACGCCCTATTTTGAACGGGTCCAAGATAGTTTGCAACTT
Organism: Lycium ferocissimum; assembly: GCF_029784015.1. Lineage (NCBI taxonomy): Eukaryota > Viridiplantae > Streptophyta > Magnoliopsida > Solanales > Solanaceae > Lycium > Lycium ferocissimum. The sequence goes on along the minus strand of NC_081344.1, from coordinate 11,637,874 downwards.
CCCGGTTATTCTAATTGGTTTAAAAAAATTAGAGTCGCCACTTAATTTTTAAGGGAAATCAGGAAACCTATATGTATTTGTGTGTCTACTCCATTTTTAGTCCGCGAAACATGTGAGATTCTAGATAAGGGTTTTATTTATCCCGAGGGGAAGGTATTAAGCATCCCTCGAGCACGTAGAAGGCAGGTCCTTAAACTTAATTTAACTGAACATTAGAGGGGGATTATTTATCTGTTTGTCATTATTATTACTTGTTTTCAAAATGTTATGACTTCATGAAAAGCTACACTAGGTGATAATATACTAAGTATATACAGTGTATAAAAATGTATTTATATCAAGTATCAAATATTCATAAAGAATGTATAGTAAAAAAGAATATATAAAAGAGTATAAAGAGAATGTACCTCGTAAGTATAAAAGTATATATGTTAGTACAAAAAGTGTATATATATATATATATATGTTAGTGTAAAGAATGTATAACTATATTAAGAATATATAAAAAAAATGTAAGACTGTGTAAAAATAAATATATCAAGGATATAAAGAATGTGCGTCTATGTATATTAAAAGAATGTATATTAAACATATAAAGAACATATTTCAAGTGTAAAAGAGTGTACATCAAACCTAAAATGTATAAAGAATTGTATAACTAGGTATATTAGTGCATAAAGAATTAAAAAAAAAAAATTACGAATATTCATTGGTGTAAAGATTTTATATAACGAAATTATTCAGAAAAGTAAAGTTTATTTGACTTGTTTCTACCATTTAATTAAAAAGAGTGTTTGTTTAATGAATATCCTATCAAAAGAATAAAGAACAAAATAATTGTAAAAAGTATTGATAAAATATAAGTATAAGGAATTGTGGATAAAAAATGAGTGAAAATGTGTAATGCCTCTAAAGAATAAAAGATTTGTAAATGGATGACTTAATATTTGCCTAGCGTCAAAATGTGGGTTTAACTTAATTAAAATGTGTATTAGTGTACACGAAACAATATAAAATGTAAGTTGTATTAAGAGTGTACAAAGAATATAAAATAAAGGATGGACTAGTATTTTTGCCTAATCGTCAAAAGTGTGAATTTATTTAACAAAGTATTTATACCAAGTCAATTTAATCTAGTTATGAATGTATTGACGGCCTAAGTCTTGCCTAAAGCGAATGACAAATTTAAGTTTAACAAACAAGGCGACAAGTAAATAAATATATCAACCCGTCATTCCAAAAATAAAGTTTCCACTATACTATGAGTCTATGTTTTGTACAGCTATATAAAAAAAATGCGGAAAGTAAATACAAACAGTGATTCGATGAGGTCTTCGGATTCCTTCCGAGTGTCGTCTTCGGGATGTATCTCCGGGTACCTGTATAAACACTTAGTAAAAGTGTTAGTAACAAAATAAATAACTATCGAATGAATTAAAGAAATAATGAATAAACTTAAAATAAAAAACCCGTGTTTTGTACATGGGAGGCCTTGGAAATCGACGGAAATTTCTTCATCAGCCACTTTGGGTTTAGTATTCGCCCAAATCGATTTAGTAAAATAATAAAAAGGGGTGAAAGTGTCAATAACAGTTTCACAGCCGAGAAAGGTTTAAACACAATACTAATGCCTACTCAACGGAGTAGCATTTCTCAGACATAAAATCAACATTATTTAGTAAACAAAATGTAGAAATCAGTCCAAAGAGCATTAAAGGGGTAATATGTAAAAAACAGTACAAAAACGTCAACAGGTGCAACAAACAATTAACCAAAACAGAGCAGTAGCTACTATGGCTGAAGTAGCCTGTTGGAGATAAACAAAATGGCATGAAATCAGTCCAAAAACAATGGTAACCAATAGCTCAAGCACGCACACAATTGTACAAGAACACAGATAACAATGGAGTTAAAGCAATAATAAAAAAAAATAGGGTTTTACCGGAAAATAATCCGGTGGGTCTTTTCCGGTGTGACAACGCCAAAAGAAGGGAAGAGGAGCCGCGTCATTTCGACGGCATTACCGGAATGACACCATAACAAAAAGAATCACCAAAAAAAAAACACACACAAATCCAACCATAAATCATACACCGCAACAACATGAAACATTAACGGTCAAAACATAATAAAAATAAACAAGATCAGTCTAGAAGAAAACTAGAGTACAATATAATGTTGTTAATGGCATTTTCCGGTCAGATCCGAAGCAAGAAACAGAGGGAGTTGTGGGTTAGTGAAATCGAAATAAAACAAAGAAAAGAGCAAGAAGAGAAGAAGAACAAGTCGTCAATGGCCGTTTTCCGATGACGTGGTGGTTCTTGGTCATTGGTGGCTGGATTTCGCGGTGGCGTTGGTCAGTGACGGAGGGAGTAGAGGAAGGCGGTGTGGTTGCTGTGGTGACAGCGTGAGAAGGGAAAAGGGGCTGGAGGGGCAGCGAAGTGGCGGGGAAGGGCGGCGTGGTTGTGGTGAAAGAGAAGACGAGAGGGATGTAAAGAGGAGGAAAGGAAGGAGCAGGGGCAGTGCGTCGTTGGTGGTGTGAAACGGTGGTAATGTGGTTGCTCGCTGCTCCGATGGAGGAGACCAAGGGGTTGTTTGGTTCGTGGGTGGCGCTGTGGTGGTGGTGGTTGCGCTGGGCAGTGGGGTGGTGGTCGGCGGCTGTGGGTTGGAGAAGAAGAGGGAGTTGTGGGGCAGTGGGGGTTCACGGATGGTGGTGGAGGTGGTTTGGAGTTCACCGGAGCTCGGAGCTCCGGCGTGGAGGGGGTGGCGGCGTTTGAGAGAGGAGTGAGGAGAGAAAGAAAAATGTTTAGGGTTTAAAGACGGGGGCGGGCGAGAGAGGGGGGGGGGAATCAGAGAAGTGTAAGTGTTGTGTGTGTTGTGTAGAAAAATAATTAAATTAACCCCTCCCTTTTCTTATAATATAAACAAACACCTCCTTTTGTCCAAAAAATAATGATCTTCCCTCTCTTGTCCCCTTTACCCCTTTTAACCCTTATGTAAAAATGCAATAACCAATGGATCAAGAACCCAACCCATCACCATAAATGTCAACTTTTAAAAAGGTGGCAAGACCTTGATTTGATTGAATTTTTACTCTGCGTTTAAAAATTAATTGCTTCGATTTTCTCTGCACTGACGGACTGTACTAAAATATAGTTAATTAATACATGTGTAAGTATAAAATGTAATTATTAATGTATAAGATATGAAAATGTATTGCTATAAAATTAAGAAACAATTATTAATTGCACAAAAATGTTAGTATTATCGTATATGTGTAAAATAATGATTCTTGGAAAATGACAGTAAATTGATAAAATTCCTAAAATAAGGATAATCATCAATAAATTATCGAAAAATGTAAAAATGTGTAAAAAATGTATTTCGCGCTTTTTAACGAATCAGGGTCCCCCCAAAACGTTAATTTTAAGTACGTCGAGCCAAAATTAGGTGTCAACAATATCCATATCATACTAAGAATCATGATTCAAGTTGGCTTACTACTCAAAAACATCATGAAAACTACATTTAGAACTCATCCTCTACTTTCTCCTTTCACCCAAGTTATGCAACAACTAAGCATTCTTAATAACATGAAATAAGTATGAAAACTAACCTTTTATCTCATAAGAATGAGCTTTGGAGAAACTTATCAACTTATGTGAAAACCCTAGCTTCAATACCCAAGTTATTCTTTAAGTCTACTAACCCTAGTGAGCCTTCCAACACATGAACACCTTGATTCTTGCTATTTGTTCTTTGATTTCTCTTGGGTTTGAGTGGAATATGCTTGGAGAAGGGTTTTGGAGCTCTCAAGACTTGGCAGAATGTGGGAAATGAAATAATGAACAAGGGTCATCTATTTATACAAAATGACTAAAGCTGCCCGACCGAGTTATACGGACACTTATACGGTCCGTATAAGTGGACCGTATAACTCCATCATGAAAATACCCTCCTCTGGAAGGGTTATACGGATCCCTTATACGGACCGTATAATTGGTCGTACAACTCATATTTTTACGAACTTGCTCTCGGTGATTCGTTTGACTTCCAATCCTTATGAAATCTTCTTGGCACTTATATAACACTTCATTAACCATACAATAAGCCCTATAGCAGCCCCTCAAGACATTTCTAAATACGCATCGAATCAACTATTGTGAAAACCTTTCCAAACATGACTTACATTTACTTCTTTCAACAAACTTAGTCTCACATATCCATATGACTTCGAAATCTTATGGTATGCACTTTAAGCTATCTAATACGCTCCTTAATCTCGTAAGGACTTCATGTTCATCTTAAGCTCACATTAGTCTACTCACAAGGCAACAAATCCGGAATTTCCGAGATGTAACATTTCAACTCCTTTTAAGTATATTATACCTAATATATATACTCAGAGTTATAAAAGGCTGAAAAAAATTCATTAAAAATAGGGAATCTTTGGGCATCATATTCCTTTCAAAATTTTCGGAGTCTTCAGCGACAATTATGGAGCTAATCCTTCTAAATTGTAGAAGGGTTGAATTAAAAAGAAAATATTGAAATAAATCTCAAGTTGAATATATTGACTGAGATAATCGAGAACTTTTAGGGGTAGAGTAATAATGGATTAGTTAAATAGGATCAACAATCATCATTCTCAAAAATTAATCATTTTATTATTTTTCTAATATTTACGAGTTTGAAGCTGTCCATCTGTCTCAATTTAGAGTCAAACGAATTTTTTTTTTATAGCGATTTTTTCATATGCCTTTTAAGAAATTTTGAGTTGTCGATTAGTGTGGTTTATAGTACTTAATTAATAGGTAGTTTTCAAATATGTAAATTTTATTTCAAAAAACTAAAAATTCTATGTTCAAACTTACGGTCAAATTGACAAAGATATGCTATAGACTATAGTAATCAAAATGTCTTTTGCTATTTTATTACGAAGTCAATTCTCACAAGAATTAATAATTTTAGGAATTCTATTTCTGAATACATCCGAAATTGTCCAAGTGAAATAAGAGTCTTCCACTTTCACGATACCAAGAAACGTTTATATCGGTTTCCTTTTGCCCTTTTCAAGCTGCAAATCAATTGAAAGCAGAAGAGGGGAAGACGTAAAGCAAATTATGAATCAAACTCATGGATCCTGATAATTACCTATTGCAAAGATTTTGTTTTATATAAATCTTACACTTACAGTATAGATAAATAATTAAAAAAATGAAGGAAAAAATTAAAAGATAAAAAAAAAAAAAAAAAGAAGAGGAAATACGGGGTTCTTGGGTTATAAGGAAGGTAGTCCACTTTTTAATGACTTTTTTACGTTTTGATATATATAGAACTTTTTTTATATTAAGATATTCTAAAAATATACAACATTGTTTCACTAATAATTCTAACAGTACTATCTTAGCTTTCAAATGTTTTAAACTTAGTATAACACTTATTTGGAATATAGAGAAGAAATCAATAATAGAGTGAGAAATTATCAACTATTCTGACGGGATAATTAATGAGATCTTATAAGAAATTTAAATAATGAAAAATTTAGTGGAATAAAAGTGGGTTTAACGAAATGTCATCGTCTTTTTTATCTTTAAAAAAACAGATTACACAGTAGACAAAATAGTCATTTAATTATTTTGCTACAATTTTGTTATAGTCATTTCGACAAATTGTGTTAAAGAATTTGTTTATAAAATGTTGCATTTGTTTTAACGCTAATTATTCTTTTCCAGTATTGTTTTTATATATTTATTACTTAAAGTTATACACACGTGCAACGCACGTACACTAAACTAGTAATACTAAAAGTGGGAAGACACAAAGTTAAAAGTTGGATTACTAAAACACCCCTAAAAAATTAATGGTTTTTTTTGTCCTTTCAAAAACCAAATTAAGAGGTAATAAGAAAATGAAAACAATATTTTGGCAGAAAAATATAAATGAAGCAATAGTTTAATGCTTCAGACACTCATCAGTCATAACAATGAATTCAGTGGGAGGGTGAGACGTTAGTTTTCTCCATTTATTTCACAAAAACTTTTAAATTGACTCTTCATATTAAAACGTAAGATCACTAAGATACATTCCACATTTAGAGGTTTCTTTTTTTTTTTTTTTTTTTTTTTTTTTTTTTTTTTTTTTTGTTTAATGTACAATGAATGTGGTATCATTTGATTTGTATGTAAATTTAATCAGGTTGGTGAATGAAAAGTCTCATTTAAACCTTTGATATTCTTATTAATAATGCTGGAAAAAGAATCTTAGGAGTCTTGAGTCTCCATACGTATTAGTATAAATATCTCCCATGTTTCTGTTTTCCTTCACTGATCTGTTATTTGCAGCTGAATATTCATTGCTTTTATTTTTATAGAAAGTTTGATTTTGTGCTTATGGGTTATGACTTTTTCACACATAACCTCTTCTTCTGTTAACTACTTATTCTTCTCCATCATCTTGTATTTCAGGTACTTAATGAAGCGTAAAAATATGACTTATTTTCTCATACTTATTAGTTTCAATTGCTATACTAATATTTTTCATGATACACGGTATTGTATTTCTCTTTTTATGGTCTACAATATACATCCACCTTTTTAATATTCATGTGTTTGAGTCGACCGAAGATTGATATGACTTATGAAGGTATTGGGTTTATCATAATGGGATTGAAAATATTAATTTCACTAAAGTAGCATCAAATTTAGAAAATTTTCTAATTTCAAGTTGTTACTCTTTTGTATGTTTTAATTTATATTTTATAGCTCAAAGAAAGTTCGAAAATATGTATACCATTTAAAATTTATCATTTGTGAACTAATTATGTACCAAGTATTTTGAGGTGCAACGCACATTCACATAGACTAGTAATAATAATAAAAAAAAAAAGGTTTCTCTTCTTTTGAGCGGCAAGCCGGCAATGAGTTGGCAAGTTGAAATTTAATCGTAGATTGAATTTGAAATTTGAGCTTTTAGGACAAGGAACCAAGATGCATGAAAAGGCCAAAAAGGAACAAATGCAAGTGACTATAACATATTCCTTTGGTTCCAATTAACATATTCCTTTGATTCCAATTTACTTGGCCCCTATACTATAAATATATTAGTCAATAAACCCGCGCTTCGCGCGGTCAACATCTGAACGACAAATTTGTTCTTTTTATAAACTTAATTGAGCTAAAAAAGAATTCACGATATAAAAGTGAAACCAAATATATAATGTATGACTACGCCAAGGAAAAATCAAAACACGATCATTCCGACTTCAATATTTGTATTTTTTTTTCCTTTTTGTTTAGTTCTAATTTTAAGTTACATTTCTCTTACTGGGTCATGGTTAACCTTATTAAATTACTTAATCATGATAATCGTAATATTTATTATAATGGGATAATTATTCTCTTGATTCGAGTTGAACAATTACTCAAAACAATTTTTCTATTTCTCCTTAATTCATTATCTCCTGTCAAAACTTGTGGGAATCATTCTTAATACACTCCACGGGGTTTAAATCCTTACCCTTTTTCTCGCAGTCATGCTAGTGTAAACATTTCTTTCTTCCCTTCTCGTGTTCGAGCTTTGGATACAAGTAATTTAGTCCTTAAATATGATAATTAGTCATCGGTTTTGTTAACAATAATGTTCTGGTTGGATATACTTTAACTCATTGGTAAGCTCCAGTAATGAAAACCTCGATTTTTCTTTTCTTGTTTTTCCTTTATGAAAATCAACTCTATATTGCATAGTTTTACTCGGCATTCTCCTTTCGGCTCTTGTGTCGGCATTGACAGGACTGTCATATAGTACATGACAACATGTACAACTATATTTTGTCCTCTGTAATCTCCTCAGTGATATAGAACTATATAAAATGGTCTTATATATGGTAGAATATGGAAACTAAAAATAGAGGGAAAGAATTTAAACAAAAGGAACTGAAAGAGAAATATTTACACCGAGCCTTGATAGACTTGCTGAACGAACAATCATATGACCTTAAATAGGTAAAAAATGGAAACCAAGAGAAGAAAAGAAAGACCGACTGCTAAAGAAGAAGATTGAATAAAAACTTACTTCGGAGACAAACGCTTAAACCAGGACCAATCGTGACATCAACGACTTAGATCGCTTTTCAAAAAAATAAAAAAAAATTAATCTACTAAAAGTTGTGTCGAATTTGTTTACAATAAAAGCTGTGACTGTTCAGTAAAAGAATACATGATAAACAATTAGCAACAATTATGGGAAATGAAAAAAATAAGGATAATGCAGAAATAACACATTGATAAAGGGGAAAATTGAAAGGGAAGAAAACAGTCTATTGAATGTGTAGAAGAGAAGTCCAAATTTACACTTAAAATTAGAAGGTTTGGCACTTGTAATCAAAGCCCCTTCATTTTTCTTTTGGATGAAAGTAGTACTGTAGTAGTAGCAATTATTGCATATTCAAGGAAGAGGAAGCAACCTGAAAAAGACAAGAACGAACTGAGTAATGCCTGCAAAAAATGTAGCAGTGAAAGCAAGACGTCGATACAACAAAATGTGGCAAACAGGCAGTACACATCACACAATACCAAATGAAAAACTACAGTAAAGAATGACACCGAATAGAAATACCCAACAACGATCAATAGTAAACATTAATTCTACATTATTTGTAAATTTCTTGGTCGGCGTTTTTTGGCTAAAGATTACCTGCATCTCCTCACACGAGTGTCGAAGAGGGACGTTTTGACAATCGCCGCCTATTGCCTTTTCAAAGATTTTTTGGATGAAGTTTTCTACTCGGTAGCTGTAGTAAAAGTAGATTAATATAACCCCTGCAAAAACTGTTACAGAGTTAATGGCTTTGCATAATTGTTAGAATTAATATAATTTGCTTAGAAAAAGAGGCGGTAACTGAAAAGTTACCACCCTTGAACCGTTACGACGTAATAGGAAAATAGAATTGAAGCGTTCTAACTTATGCAGTAAATCTAATTAATGAATAGAAAATTTTACCGAGTAGGAGAAAACAGGGAAAAAATGTCAAAAAAAAAAAAAAAAAAAAAAAAAAAAGGAGATTAAAGATAAATAGATCATTGGTAAAATCATAAAACTTGCCAGCAAACATGATACATCACCTCTCCTAAGTCCTTCCTTCATATATATAGAGAGATTTTTCTTTTTTATTTGTCTATTTTAGCAAATCAGGGGAGTATTATTATTACTTTTTGCCATGCTACCCTAGCATTAAATAACTAAATAAAGTAGTAGTTAAATTTAGAATTCCAAAGCATCATTAATAAGGATACTTTAGTAAAATACACCCCTAATAAAAGCTTTTTAAAAAAATTTGTCAAGTCAACATGGATCAATTAAGGATCATACACAAAATAAACCCTTAAAAGCACAAGTCATGTCATACCTTAGTACGTCTAAGATACATGCCAAGAGGAAAAAGATATAAAATATACTCCCTCCATTAGCCATAATAACCCAATTCCAAGCCATTCTTTTAGACTCTACGGACATCCTTTATAGAATAGCCCACAATTACTTACTCCTACAAAACTATGAGTATTTTTACTAACTTACCCCTAATTAATGTTTAGAAAAAGAAAAGTTATTTAATGATTTTTGATTATAAATAAATTTTGGTCAAAATTGATCTTTTCTCTCTAAGCTCTCTCTCTCTCTTTTTCTCCAGAAAGTCATTGGAAGAATTGTCCCGACATTAATTCAATTATCTCTTCTTAAAATAAACCTAAAGTCGGGATCACCCAAAAACGTTACTTAAAAATATTTGTTGAGGACTTCCACTTTGATTTGGCTCAAGGTCCTTCTTGAGTTATGTTTAACTTCGCATACGTGATTCGTATAAATTGTCACTTATCAATGTTGGGCCCCACCTCGACTGCGAAAAACAAAATAAAAAAGATTAAAAGATCACTTAATATGGAATGTGGGAGCTCACTTATTTTGAAACAAAATAAAAAAGATTAAAAGTAAGTAAAATGAAGCACGCGCACCTTATATATTAAAGCTTGTTATTTTCAAAATGGATAATTAATGCTTGTTCAATGTATAGTCACCACTCACCACTTGCATACGCTTTTTTACTCTCTCAGCATGTGCTAACTAAGTACTATATACAAGTTTAGTTTCGGTAAAACTGGCAGTGATTATTTAAAGTCAATTACATGTTTTACTATATTTTTACATGTAAAGATTTTGTCGTCCTTGGTTCCATCTGAACTATTTGGTTGTGGAGTTTGTTAACCAAAAGGATTTGCTTTTACAAAACTATCCTTATATTTGATATTTATTGCAACATGTACTAAGTATGTTTTCAATGAATCAAAGAATTTCCAAACCTTTTTTGGTAATACATGGCCCCTTAGTTCAACTTTTTGAATGTACCATAATTTTTTTCTATGTCATATATTTAGTCCTACTTTATTCCTTTATTACTTAGTTTGTCACATTCAATTTGATAAATTTAGCAAAGTTTGAGTCCCTTTAAAATGCTTAAAAAGTTGTGACTAGTGATGATGTCATCTTATAAAAATAACTATACACAAAGATAAGAAAATAATAACTTTGAAGAACTCATTTGGTATTAGAAAGTACTTTGTAGATGATATTTTTATTTTGTACATTCTAAGATTATAGTTAAAATTCTCCTGATCTTATATCTTAATAATCATTTTATTTTAAAACTATAAATTTAAGTACAATATTTCAACATAATTTTGTATAATAGCAAACAAATTTCAAAATCAATCCTTAAAAAAAGCGGGAAGGAATAAAATTGTTAGGTACGTCGTTGCATTGAGATATGATTTAATTTTTTAATTTAGTAGACTCTAACAACTTGGGACTTATAGCATAATTATAATATTATTATGATGTAAATTTTACAAAATAATATTCCACTTAGACTAAAGAAAAGGAAGAAATATCTTACATGCATTTTTTGGAAGGAAAAAGAAAGTCGAAAATAAGAAAAGTAGTTATTTTTTTATATTTTGTATGATTTAACTAGAATTAGCATATATTAATATTAGTTTAAAGTGTCAAATTTTTTATTTTTTATTTTATTTTATTTATAAGTAAATTCACTAATTTCTCAACAAGAATAAATGTAAAATGTAGTTTGATGTTTTTTACTTGAACCAAATTATATAATTATTTTAAAAACAGTAATTTATAAGTCATAAAACATGGTTGATATTAATCGAGCACATGAAACCACAAGTCCTTCCAACAATTTTTTTTTTTTTTTTTTTTTAGATTTTATGTGAATCTTAGGTTTTTTTGGGTGCACTAACTTTTAGTACATTATGGTATAACACTTTTTAAGAATTAATATATTAAGATCTTCAAAAATAAAAGAAAAAGAACTTTTAAATTTTATTCAATATGTTTAATTAAGTGGGTGGGTGGGTGTTTGGGGGGGGGGGGGTGAGCAAAAGAGAAACGGATATAACTGTGCGTACTAAGTAATCAGCTTCTCAATCTCACCTTTACATTTGTTTTAATAACATTTAACTTCTTAAATATTTTTGTAGCCTTTAAAGTTAATTTTGTTATTTATCTTTGCTACTCTTGAACTTTTTAGTTTAACTAAACAGAGGCTTTTACGGTGATATGATATATTTTCACAAAATGATGCAATAATTCTTGGTGAAGAAATAAAAGAATTCTTTCATATCGAAATCTTAGTTAAAAATAATAGAAAAAATATTGAATCACCACATAGAAGAAGCAAAATAGAAGTCGACTACTATTAATAGTCAGTTTGAAATTATGTAAATACTTCAAGTTATGTTGGTTTACAAAATATCAAATTATTTATTTTCTAATTTAAACTATTATGATGTTTTCTGCCTTGATCCTGGGCCCGGGCTCAGTACGGACTTTCGCAGACTAGTCTATTATATATAAGTGAGGAAGCATGGATGAACACAACTATAAAAGTAGTACTGTGTGCTCTATTGGTAAGACCAACAAATTACTTTCTACACCCTCATATTATCAAATTTCATTTGTACCTCTCTTCTTGGTGACATGTATTTTCTTGCTGATGACACGTATTTGTACGGAAAGGACAGTGAGACAATAGCTCACAAGAAGGGAGCCAATACCTCCTTATTCTGCTGCGCTTACCCCACCCTATGGCCGCTTTCATGTCTTCTATCAGGTGGGCCAGGACTGAACGAAGGGTATTTTTTCAAGCAAGAAATCCACTCCTGAAGTCACGTCTTTCAATACTGGGACTGAAGTAAAGTACTTTCGAGTTGCTCTTTGGTCCTCCTTTTGTCAAAATTATAGACCTGGTATTTATTCCTCTCCTTCAAGTTGACGGTGGTCCGTATAAGAGTAGTTGTTTTGTTTTTAAGGGTCTTTGATAAATGAGGTTACAGGCAATCCAGTCTATCAGTGGGTACTTTTCTTTGATTTCTTCTGGTTCATACTCCTGAACTCCCCTTGATTGACTATATTTGAGTCTTTGGAGTACTTTAGGATTATATTCCGCGGCGAGGATTTGTGCTTGTGTGCTAAGCCCTATGTTGTGCGGAGCTGAGTATCTTCTATTCGTTGGGATAAAGCCTTTCGGAACAATTGGCATTCCTACATTTTTTTCATCTGTTCCTCACTCTTTATTTTTCTTCCGTCTTTTACCATCTAATTTTGAGTAAATTTCTCCCATAGTCATACAACTTTAAGTGTTTCATGCAATTTTTTTATTAGATAAAAGGTATTTAATTTTAAATTTTATGACACAAATTACTTAATATTTTAGCACATAAAAGTCATCCAGTTTAAAATTTATTGCACAAAGGCCAATCTTATATTTTTTGTTTATCACATAAAAATCATCACAATCTTCTATAATAAAATACATGTGAAATTTATCTTTTAGTTAACTTGGCCAACTTTTATATCACAAAAAATAAAATAAAATAAATTTGTGTGATAAATCTTAAAGGTGGATAACTTTTATGTGATAAAAATAGAAAATAATTTTTATGTGATAAACTTTGAAGTTGAATGACTTCATGTAATTAAAAAATAGTGTTTTTTTTGTGATAAACTTTAGATGATTTTTATGTAACAAAAATAGAAAAATAATTTTTGCGTGACAAACTCAAAGTTGGATGAGACTACCGATAAAACTTATCTCACTTATATTCTGCTGCCCGTACATAATCTCAATCTTCTTCTCCTCCCATTATAGAAGCTCATAATTCAATCAACTTACAGTATGTAGAAACTTTTTATCCTCTCAATTCATTTCCAATTTGCACAAGTGTAATCTATAAGCTTACGGTTAAGTCAAGCTTGCAGTTTGTAGAAATTCCTCTTTACGTACAAATTCAGCCTGCAATGCTTAAAAGTGATAGAATTTTCTGGGAGAACGTTTGGAGATTTGAAAGGGGCATAGTCCTATGCATGTTGTTTTAGGGATTTAGTTCTATCAATTCATCTTTCATCGGTGTTCGCCGCTTTATGAGTGACTCATACAGAAGTTACCAAATTTTCTTATGTCTATTCTATAATTCCCGTGGCTTTGGCTAACCATTTACAAGAAAAAAAGTAAGTCGCCAACTTGAACTATTATTTTCTCTTTCACTTATCTGTCATATGCGTTTGTTTTGTTACTTTTGGTCTTGGAATTCATTTCAAAATTTCTATATTTTGGTTCCGATCGTATGTGGATATTTGAATTTTATTTTAATTTAGTTTTCCTCACTTAGTGTAATTATAATTAAATTGATGGTCTATCAAAAAATCAAATTAACCACGTGTCACAGGCATCCGTTGCTAGTAATTACTTAAATTTAGTATGAGTAAACAACTTGAAATAATTGTAGGTAATAGTGCAGGCTCTGCAGCAGGTAATATTATTCTTAATCATGTAAAAAAAAATGATCTCGCTTGCTTTATTCACGAACTGCTTGAATTATAGAGAGATATTCAGTAGGTATTTTAGCATAAACAATATCAGTGAATTCAACCCATAAGTTCTGAAATCCAGAATAATAATCTTAACAGAGAGACCTCCTTGAGAATAATTAGCAATTTCATGCTCTAGCTAAAAGCATCTTGCGCTATTGTCTTTGTTGTAAACCTTTTGTAAATAATCCCAGATGGCCTTTGCAGTCATGTATGGCCTGAGATTAAGGATGTAAGAGGGTCAATTAACCCTAATTCATGTCATCACCCAAGCATTTTTGACCTTCCACTGACTTAACTTAATTTGTAGGATCAGTAGGAGCGGGATCACTTCCATCTGTATGGCCGCATAATTCTTTTTCAGTGACAAATAGTTGAAACTGACGTTCCCAAGCAGAATATTTTTTCCAGTGAAACAAACACTAAAGGACTCAAACTAATGTGAAGTCATGTTTTTGAATATCGAAAATAAAAAAACACAATGATACAAAAATAATAGCTAGAATAACCAATACCAAGAGTCCTAAGTGTAACAAGAAAGACAAAAAACTTTCAAAAAAATAAATAAATTAAAAGTGACCACACATCAAGGATTCTATAATCAAAGCAAGAAGGCTCGATCTGATACCATGTCAAAAATAGAGAAAACACAAGAGAAATTGACGAATGAGTGTCTCAATTTGTTGATCTATTTTTTTTTAAAAAAAGTTTCCAAGATAAGTGTCTTGGAGTGTTCTATATCATTTTATGCAAACACAAAAGGAGCAGAGGGTTAGACCATACCCCTGATATACATACACAGATTGTGCTCAATTCCTTCCTAAGAGAATGTTAAACCTAGTTAGCTATACATTCTCTGGTATATACTGTTATCTATACAGTTTAGCTCACAAAAAAGTTAGCTTTGTCATATCTTATTCTCCGGCCAGGCATTTTCCTTTGATCCAAAATATAAGCTCTCATGGCTCTTCTTGGCATTTGTTGAATATCCTGAATTATGAGGGGATTTTCCAGTGTTGTTGCATGCTTTGTTAAGTAGTTTGCCACCCGGATTTGTCGATCTAATTCATCAGAATACATAGGTATTTATACACAAGAGGAATAAGAGATAAAAGGAAGAAAAATATTCTACGCATAATGTAAATCCTACCGAATAATATTCTACGTAATATTCTATAGTTAATGCTACACAATATTGTACTATAAATATAAAATATCTCTAAGTATATTTTCATATATCTAGAGTGTTTCTATTTATGTTTACAATATTTAGAATATTTTGTCCATCATGCTAACAGACAAGTCGTTATCACCGAGACGAATGACAAGGAAATGGAGATTTAAAAGGACAGGATCAAGGGGGCCTGAAATGTTACGGTGTCTCATTGTCAAGACTCTCAATTGAGGTAGAGATGAAGATAATACCCAGAACCAGTCACTCCCCTTCAATGAAGTATCCATGAAATCAAGGTAAAGATCTACGATTTGCTAGGTTTTTAACCAGTTCTTTCAGATCTGGGACCTCAAGTTTTAAATTCCAGCTAGAAAGGTCAAGAATCACTAACCGTGTCAATCTAGACAATTTCATTGGAATCTGCCCATCAAAAGCAGCATATGACCAATTCAAGTACGTCAAGTTTGCGAGCATATAAATTTTTGTTGATGTTGGAACAAATATAGCTTATTATAAACGAGATTGGACTTCTCAAGATGTTGAAGATCGAAGAGACTGCTTGAGTTCTCAATTCTGCTAGAAATGGCTTCGTCGTCCAACTCCAGAACAAGCACATGACCTTCCTCATCATAACTTACACCTGGCCACAGGCAGCAGTCAGTGTTTTCATCCCACCTGATTAGTTTGGCTGACAAAGAAGAGTCGAACGTGAGGTTATTCTTGAATTTAATCCAATGCCCGCTTTAGGGTGAAACTTAAAGCGAAACTGATAAAGCAAAGGCTTTAGGTGCAAAATTTTTAGGACCCCAGTTTTCATTATTATAGGTTTATAAATTAGTTTTTGAAAAAAATGAATATATTTTTAATTCAGCAATGAAAGAAAACTTTAAAATAGACCTGAACAATTCGAAGCATATGAAATATTATAACTAGTGCTAGCCAGAAACTGATTGGTAAAAACAACGATGTGTACATTTTCGCACAAGAAATCCACACGAGATGCACGTGCGTGACTAGTTTTATTGAATATACTTGAAACCTCTTGTTAAGATTTGACTTTAGGACACCAATTTTATAGAGTTGCCCCTGATTTAATCAACGAGGCCTTCTGATCCCCCAAACATTGGCCGTATATTTGAGTAATATAGTTAGAACCAGTAGGAAGTACCACCAAGATGGTGATGGAAGAAATATGTAGAAGGAGTGATATTTTCATAGTGAGGTAATAGTATACTAATGAAATTGAATGAATGAGAAGTTACCTTTTATAGGAACGTAATTTTGCTTTAGGCCCCAATATTTTTGGGACCCCATTATAGGTTTATAAAGTAGTTTTTGGAAAAAAAAAATGAATATTTTAAAGTAAAATGTATAATTTTTTAATTCAGCAGTAAAAGAAAACTTTAAAATAGAATTGAACAATTCGAAGCATATGAAATATTATAACTGCTGCTATTCAGAAATCGATTGGTAAAAACAACAATGTGCACATTTCATGCACGAGGAATCGTACTGGCCATATCTCAGCTAAGTTTTTCATGGGATCCGCACGAGATGCACGTGCGTGAGATAGTTTTATTGAATATACTTGAGATCTCTTGTTAAGATTTAACTTGCGCCACCAATTTTATTGAGTCACACCTAATTTAATCAACGAGGCCTTCTGATCACCCAAACATTGGCCATATATTTGAGTAATATAGTTAGAACCAGTAAGAAGTACCACCAGGATGGTGATGAAAGAAAGATGTAGAAAGAGTGATATTTTCATAGTGAGGCAGTAGTATACTAATGAAATTGAATGAATGATAAGTTGCCCTTTATAGGAACGTAATTTTGCTTTATAGGCACATGGGAGGAAAGACACATGCACGACATTGACTTGTTATCTGAAGTCTTCGCTTTTTCTTTATACTAGCTTTCGACTGCACGTGTACCCCTACTTACTTAGTAAATAACAACATATAATTATTGAAATATGGGTTGAGTAACAAAAGATAAAATAAAGAATATAAAGAACATGTTTCAAATAACTACTATATACTGAGCATGATATTAGTGTTAATTGAGCAGGATACAATAACTAGGATTAGCAAGATTAGCCTAAGTTCGAAATGTCATGCATATAAGTAGAAATAATATTCAATCATTTGTATTTCCAGAAAGAAATATAAAAACACCATCCGCATAAAGTTGTTCTTCAATGTATATTATAATAGAGTGCAATGTCAATTATCTACTTATATTTTAGTAAAAGAAAAATGTAGTAACCACTATTCAATTATTTTCACTTTTATTTGTAATTTCAAGCAAACTTTCCCATTTTATATTACAAAAAAATGAAGTATATTTTCCCTTCCCAAACCCAACACATCAATATGGAAATGACAAAATAAGCATGAAATAAATAAAAATTGACAATATCGAGATCTTTACAGAATATGCAAGTCACACACTCACACTATAACAAGATTAAAAATCTCATAACTAAAAAATCAAAACCTATCAGGCTTCACTCCAAGGTAGATAAAAAACACATGTAATTTTTTACATTACACAATAAGTTCTCGATATTCGACAACGTCTCCACATATTATGTTTCATAAAAACAAAGTACTTCAACTAAGAATTATTGTTTATAAGCCTAGAATTAAGAATTATATAATCACAAGATATCACTAACAATATTATAAGAGGAGTAATAAACTTACAAAAAAGACAAAAATTACAACTTTTTCACCTGAACACAAAAATACAACATTACCCATAACTTTTTAATTTATGAAGTAATGTAATTTATTGAAAAAATCACCCGCGGTAGTATATATACTTTTTGTTAAAAGTTTCTTTAAGGAATGCACGTGTTTTATTTTATTTTTCTCCAGATTTTTTAGATAAGACTCCTAGTCAAAGTTGTATTCCTATTCTATAGGGAACTGTTAGTCATTTCTGATTTTCAGGATAGCAAATAGGGCTGCTTTACCTATTTTCAGTTGTATATCGACTATTTAAACTAGGAGGTGCTGATTCAATAAAATTTGAAATTTTTCCACTGGTTAAAAAACTCTTCTGCTTCTATATTTTCTTAATCCTTTTCTTTCCGCTGCTTTATTTTGGTTTTCCCTTCACTGCTTTATTCTTCTTAACAATTGTAAAACCTACAATTGGTATCAGAGCTTTAAATCTTGAGGGACCTGTGTGTGCGCGCACCTATCAGATTCAGTGGATTCATGGATGGAGAAGCAAGTTTTTCTTCAATGGCACCACCAGCTTTCAATGGAGAAAATTATCAAATCTGGGTTGTCAGAATGCAGACATATCTGGAAGCTTTGGATCTCTGGGAGGTTGTAGAAGATGAATACGAGATTACTCCCTTGCCAAACAATCCCACAATGGCGCAGATTAAAAATCACAAGGAGAGGAAAAGCAGGAAATCAAAGGCAAAGGCATGTTTGTTTACTGCAGTTTCATCCACCATCTTCACTCGTATCATGTCTCTAAAATCAGCAAAAGAGGTATGGGATTATTTCAAGACTGAGTATGAAGGAGATGAAAGGATTCGAGGGATGCAAGTGCTGAATTTAGTACGTGAGTTGGAATTGCAAAGAATGAAGGAAAGTGAAACCATAAAGGAGTATTCTGACCGACTTCTTAACATAGCAAATCGCATCAGATTGTTGGGTTCCACTTTTACTGATTCAATGATCGTTGAAAAAATCCTTGTAACAGTACCTGGAAGATTTGAGGCTACCATTACAACCTTAGAAAATACTAAGGACTTGTCCAAAATTACACTAGCAGAGCTCTTGAGTGCTTTTCAAGCACAAGAGCAACGACGTGTTATGAGACAAGGAGGAGTTGTTGAAGGAGCCTTACCAGCCAAACATCAAGACGATGGAAGATATAAAAAGAAGAAGAAGAATAAAAGAACCAGCCAACAAATAGAGAAGGTGCAGAACGCAACAACAAAAGCAAATCGGGTAGTTCCAAAGGAAATTACCCTCCTTGTAAGCATTGTGGCAAGAACGGACACACACCTTTCAAGTGTTGGAAAAGGCCTGATGCTAAGTGCAGTAAGTGCAATCAGTTGGGGCACGAAGCAATCATTTGCAAGAATAAAACTCAGCAGTAAGAAGCAGATGCTCGAGTTGTTAACAGGAGGAAGACCAACTCTTTGTTGCATCATGTTTTGCAAGCAATGTTTCAAGCGAGTCATGGCTGATCGATAGCGGATGCACAAATCACATGACTTATTATAAAGAACTCTTCAAAGAATTGAAGCCTACTCGAGTTGCAAAGGTTAGAATAGGCCATGGTGGTCACATTCCAGCAAAAGGAATGGGAACCATTATAGTTGAGACACAATCAGGTACTAAAACAATATCTGATGTTCTTTATGTACCTGACTTGGACCAGAATTTGTTAAGCGTTGGTCAGTTATTAGAAAATGGTTTCAAACTTAATTTTGAAGATAAATATTGCTTGATTAAGGATCCCTCGGGACAAGACTTGCTTAAATTCAAAATGAGAGGTAGAAGTTTCTCATTAGATCCATTTGAGGGAGAGCAGATGGTGTATTCAGCAAAAGAAAATGTTGCTGCGTTATGGCATAAGAGACTCGGGCACTATCACTATCAAGGGCTTGTCAAAATGCAAAAAATGAATATGGTGGAGAACCTACCGAACCTGGGAGAAAATTCTACAGAATGTCATGCCTGTCAATTTGGTAAATAACATCGAAAGTCATTTCCTAAATTAAGCTGGAGAGCTTTACAAAAGCTGCAACTAGTTCACACTGATGTAGCAGGACCTCAAAGAACTCTATCATTACAAGATAGCATCTATTATGTTCTTTTCATTGATGATTATACAAGAATGTCTTTGGATTTTTTTCTTGAAATTCAAGTCGAAGTTCTCTGGTGTGTTCTGGAAATTCAAGAAATTGGTGGAAAATCAAAGTGGCTGTAAGATTTAAGCTTTGAGGTCTGATAATGGAAAGGAATACACTTCAGCTGAATTTAATTCATTTTGCGAGGAAGCCGGCATTGTGCATCAGCTTACAACGCCATACACTCCGAAGCAAAATGGAGTTAGTGAAAGAAGAAACAGATCGATAATGGAGATGGCCAGATGTATGTTACATGAAAAGGAGTTGCCTAGACCATTTTGGGCGAGAGGCACCAACACAAATAGCTTTTACGCAAAATCGACTTCCAACGAAGGCTTTGGAACACAAAACTCCATTTGAAGCTTAGTATGAGTGTAAACCTTCACTAAGCTTTGTTAAAGTATTTGGTTGCGTATGCTTTGTGCATGTTCCACAGGTTAAGAGTGACAAACTTGACAAGAAGGCGCTTCCAGGCATTCTTGTGGGCTATAGTTCAGTTTCTAAAGCCCACAAGGTGTATCATCCACAAACTGGAAAAATGTCGATTAGTAGAGATGTGCACTTCAATGAGGATGGTCAGTGGGACTGGAATGATCCAAAGAAAGGAGGTCTTTTACAAGACCCAGAACACAACTCCCTCGGTGAGAAAATAGTAAATCGATGGCTAGATGAGTCGGTAGATGATCTTCCGATTAAAGGTACAAGGCTACTTTCGGACATTTATCAAAGATGTAATGTAGCAATTTGCGAACACGCCACCATGAAGAAGCGCTAAAAGACCCAAAGTGGAAGAAAGCAATGGAGGAGGAGATCTCCATGATTGAGAAAAATAAAACTTGGGTGTTAGTCGACAAGCCTGAAGGTAGAAAAGTCATTGGTGTGAAATAGGTCTTCAGAACAAAGTTAAATGCGGATAGTTCCATCAACAAATACAAGTCCAGGCTTGTAGTTAAAGGGTATGCACAAATTTATGGTGTTGATTATTCTGACACATTTTCTCCTATTGCAAGATTAGACACAATTCGATTGTTGCTCGCAGTAGCAGTACAAAAGGAATGGAAGGTGTTCCAACTAGATGTCAAATCAGCTTTCTTAAATAGCATACTGGAGGAGGAAATCTATGTCGAGCAGCCATCGGGATTTTTGAAACAAGGTGATGAAGACAAAGTCTATCTGCTAAAAAAAGGCTCTTTATGGCCTAAAACAAGCGCCAAGAGCTTGGTACAGCAGGATAGATGATCATCTGTTAAGCCTAGGATTTGGAAAGAGCTTTTCTGAATCCACCCTTTATGTAAAACATAAAAAGAATGATATTCTTATTATGTCTCTTTATGTTGATGATCTTCTGGTGACAAGAAATAAGACAAGGCTGGTTGAGGAGTTCAAAGAAGAAATGATGCAAGTTTTTGAAATGACAAATCTTGGTCTTATGGCCTATTTTCTTGGAATGGAGATCAAGCAAAGCAAAAATGAAGTGTTCATTTGCCAGAAGAAATATGCAAAAGAAATTTCAAATGGAGGAATGCAAGTTGATGAGCACACCGATGAATCAAAAAGAGAAACTCTGCAAAGAAGATGGAGCCGACAAAGTTGATGAAGGTTATTACAGAAGCTTGATCGGATGCTTAATGTATCTTACTGCAACAAGGCCAGATATTCTATATGCTGTAAGTCTCTTATCTCGTTTTATGCATTGTGCAAGTGAAATGCATTTAAGAGCAGCAAAAAGAATATTAAGATATATCAAAGGTACTGTTGACTATGGTGTAAAGTTTGAGAAGTGTCAAAGCTTCAAGTTGTTCGGATTCTCGGATAGTGATTGGGCTGGATCTATTGATGATATGAGAAGTACTTCCGGACATTGTTTCAGCTTAGGTTCAGGAATCTTCTCATGGTCATCTAAGAAACCAGAGATTGTTGCACAATCCACTGCAGAAGCAGAATTCATAGCAGCAACATCAGCAGTAAACCAAGTCTTATGGCTTAAAAAGATCTTGTGCGATATACATATGGAACAAAAGGAAAGTACTGAGATTTTTGTAGACAACCAGGCAGCAATTGCAATCCGGTGTTTCATGGGAAGACCAAGCATTTCAACATCAAGCTCTATTTCTTGAGAGAAGTGCAGCAAAAGGGAGAAGTGATTCTAGTCTACTGCAAGTCTGAAAACCAGCAAGCCGACCTGTTTACTAAACCGCTTCCAGTCAGCAAGTTCGAGCTTCTAAGGCAGAGAATTGGAGTTTGCATTTCCTAAAGCAAGGAGGAGTGTTAAAAGTTGCTTTAAGGAATGCACGTGTTTTATTTTATTTTTCTCCAGATTTTTTAGATAAGACTCCTAGTCAAAGTTGTATTCCTATTCTATAGGGAACTGTTAGTCGTTTCTGATTTTCAGGATAGCAAATAGGGCTGCTTTACCTATTTTCAGTTGTATATCAACTATTTAAACTAGGAGTTGCTGATTCAATAAAAGTTGAAATTTTTCCACTGGTTAAAAACTCTTCTGCTTTTATATTTTCTTAATCCTTTTCTTTCCGCTGCTTTATTTTGGTTTTCCCTTCACTGCTTTATTCTTCTTAACAATTGTAAAACCTACACTTTTTAAAGGCAAAAAAAAAACTTAATCGGGAATAAAGAACTCTAAAAAACGGAAAAAATGAAGCAAAAAAGGATTACTTGAACTTACATAATATGATTCTAGAAGTATTGTGTCTTCTTTTAAAAATCTATTTATAGAAGTTGTTGGTGATTTTCTTAACTATGAAAAGGTAAACCAAAGGTCTAACAGGTGAAAAAGACTTAGAATTGAAATGATATTAAATGTTCTTTCAAATAATGATTGGAAATTGAAAATGAAGAATTATTACCTCATGTCCGTTCTATATTTTCTCTTTGGTTGATGATAATAAGTTCAATACAAATAATCTATGCAGCTTCAACATCTCTTGGTCAACGGAATTATCCAATAAGCAAAGAAAGATTAAAAATATTCAAATGAATGGAAAAGACTACAGTAAATGAAATCTAACCAGCTACCTTTTCAGCTCCCACACGTTCTTATTTTACTTTTTTTTTTTTTTTTTAATTTTGATTTGCATTATACTTTTCATTTATTATGTTTACAGTTCGTATAATTACATCCTTGCATTCAAATGTTCTTGAAATAGTGCTTGATTTAAAGGCAATATAATGGGTGAGTAATTCAGCTGGTCAAGTTTAGGGAGAATGAATATGGAGCATAAAAATAGGACTGTTGAACTTCTTATTCTCCACCCTTTATGCAATTTAATTATCACTATATAATTAGACACTTAATTTGGTTGTGATTCCACGTAGAGTGGAAAATCCTTACAGTTGATGAACTTGTAAATCAACTTTCAGCTAATTAAAATATTGCTAATTAGTATATAATTAGATGTTTATTACATTTTGATTTACTGCATGGGTAAAATCGTAATCCAACGGCATTGAAATTAGTCCTAGATTGAATTTGAAATTTGAGCTCCTAAGGCAAGGAATCAAGATATGCCTGAAAAAGCCACAAAGGAACAAATGCAAGTGACTATAACATAGTATAAAGGGAAAACAACGATTTTAGTCCTTGAGTTATAGCTATATTCCATTTTTGGTCCCTGTATAATTCTACTGAGCATATTTAACTTTCAATTAATATAAACGTATGATTTTGATCCCCCAAACTAACGGAAGTTAAAAACTTAGTGGGAAGTATTTTTATTATTTTGAAAATTTAAAAACAAAACAAAAGAGAAAGTTAGCTATTGCAAAGGCTAGCCCGCCATTGACATTGAATAAAAGGTCGTGACTGTCAACACTCTTTTCAAAGGATAATCAATCATATACTCAAATTGGTCCAGAAAATTTTCTTCCCCACCCTCTTTCTATTCATTTCCTTCTGTTATGATTTTCTAATTCATTATACTATCCTGATAGGTTAGACGCACGAAACAAAAGTAGAAAACAAATGAGAATAATTTTAATATGCAAGGACTGAGGAGTCTTTCATTGCTTTTTGACTATTTCAATTAGATAGAAACCTCATCGCCTGAAAATTCCCACTAAGACTGAAGATAGCATAGACTTACTTATTAAACTTCTCCTCATTTTTATTTTTGTTCTCTTTCTTATTTAATTGTTTTTAAATATCGATTCCGTTAAGTTTTTAACTTCCGTTAGTTTGAGGGATGAAAATCACATTTTTATATTATTGAAGGTTAAATCTGCTCAGTCAAATTACACAGGGACCAAAAGTGGGATATAGCTATAATTCAGGGACTAAGATCGTCATTTCCCCTGGTATAAAACATAAAATGAAGCATCTGTACCTTATATATTAAAGCTTATTATTTTTCTTAGTAGATAATCAATGCTAGCTGCTTGTTCAATATATAGTCACCAATTGCATACGCTTTTTTTCACTCTCAGCATGTGCTAACTAAGTACTATATAAAAGATTAATTTCGCTAAATTGGCAGTGAAATTATTTAAATTCAATTACATGTAATTACCTACATTTAGTATGAGTGAACAACTTGAAATAAGTGTAGGTTATATGCTGCAGCAGGTAATATTATCCTAATCATGTAAAAAAAAAAAAATCAATCCATGGTTAAAGTATGTTGATGCACTAAATTTGCAATCCTGAGGGTTTACTTTGAAGGAACAAATAAATAGATAAGTCAACTTTAAGCTTTTAATTGAAATTCTTTTTTTTTTTTTTTCGCGGATGGCCCTTTATTTGGGTGGTCTTTAATTTTTGCCTTTCAAATTGGTGGTCATTAAATTTTACCCCTCGCCTAACACTCCAACGTTGTGGGTTCGAACCTCAGCTCAGTTAAAAAAAAAAATCGCAAGACAGACTTTGCAAAATTCTGCCTTTTGCAAATCTGCCCAGTAAAATTCTACCTTAAGGCAGAATTTGGGCTACACGGGCAGAAATTTACGCCTCTGCAGGCCAAATTAGACCACCATTTTGAGGGGTAAAAATTAAAGACCACCCCCAGCGAAGGACAATCCTGCAAATTGCCCATTGAAATTCAATATTTTTTTACCGTAATCACCATCAAAATGGAAGCAATAGTTTCTCTCTTAATTCATTTCTCCAACTAAAAGTCAGTTGTGCAGTTGTATAAATTTTCCTAAACTGAAAGGGCAATGCCTTTTGCGAATTGCCCTTCTTTTGGGGTGGTCTTTAAATTTTGCCCCTCATATTTGAAATCTTTAAATATTGCCCTTCGGCTAAAACCCATAGGTTCCGTGTTCGAACCCACGCGATCAAAATTTTAAAAAAAAAATTCACAAGGCGAGTTTAAATTTAGTTATATTACTGACATACACTTGTGAAGGAATTAAAAGTTATGCGGACCCGCATACTTATGCCTTGTGGGCGTACTTGGCATAAGTATGTCGGGGTCCTAAAGCATAACTTTGATAATTCCTTCACAAGTTTATGCCGGTATGCCCACAAGGCATAAGTATGCCGGGTCCGGCATAACTTTGATAATTCCTTCACAAGTTTATGCGGATCCGACATAAAAGTTTGCCCAAGTATGCCCCCACCGCATAACTTGTGAAGGAATTACAGTTATCGACCAGCATACTTATGCCTTATGGGCAGACTTAGCATAAGTATCTTGTCCGGCATAACTTTGATAATTCCTTCACAAAAGTTATCTGGGTCCCAAAGATAAAAGTTTGCCCATTAAAAGTATGCCCCCACCGCATAACTTTGTGAAGGAACTATCAAAGTTATGCCGGACCCGCATACTTATGCCAAGTCCGCCCATAAGGCATGAGTATGCGGGTCCGCATAAAAAATTTGTAATTCCTTAACAAAAGTATGCCGGTCCGCATACACGCGACCCAAACCTTGTCTTGCGATTTTTTTTTAATTTATGCTTGAGCGGGGGTTCGAACTCATAACCTCATGATTTCGGCGTGAAAGCTCAAAGTTGCAATGCGAAGGGCAAAAATTAAAGACCAAAGAATATGAGGGCATAATTTAAAGACCACAAATATGAGGGGCAAAATTTAAAGACCACCCCAAAAGAGGGCACTCCGCGCAAAAAAAAGATGCCTTTTGCTATCGGACCATGAATGTCCAATGGGCCTATTAGCGTAGTTCCTAGGCCCCATTTTTGCCGGATCATTTGCGGGCAATTTGCACGATTGTCGTTCTTTGGGGGTGGTCTTTATTTTTGTCCCTCAAATTACTGGTCTTTAATTTTTTCTGTTCGCATAAAATATCCCGAGATTCTGGGTTCAAACCCCGACTTAATCATAAAAATAAAATAAAATTCGCTAGGCAAGACTTCGCGAAAAGTCTGCCACATATGCCTTAAGGCAAACTCTATCTCACAAGGCAGGCTTTTTGCAAAGCCTTGTCTTGCGGTTTTTTTTTTTTTTTTTACTGAGCGGGAGTTCGAACCCAGAATCTCGGGATATTTTCAGCCACCTTTTTAAGCGAAGGGTAAAAATTAAAGATCAACAATTTGACGGACAAAAATTAAAGGCCAATGCCTTTGAAGGTCAATCCGTGCAAAAAAAATGGTCACTTGCACTTTTGTCCCTGTTTTGTGCTGGTCTTTAGTTTTTGTCCTTCAAATGGGCTTGTCTTTAATTTCTGTCCTTCAAAATCGAAAGCATCATAATATTCACAGGTTATGCCAGCGGCCTCAAAGAACTTATGCCCCGCCATGCATAAGTTCGATTTTTGAAGGCCAAAAATTAAAGAACAGCCCAATTGAAGGACAAAATTGAAGACTAGTCCATCTGAAGCACAAACCGTGCAATTACTTCGTTTTGGCCACCCCATGGATCGGATTGTCGGAATGATGGTCCATCTCAATTCTCAAATATTGCAAGGTAACAGAATAAGCTCGACAAGGCTTGATCATTCAAAATTAATTAAACTTCAGCCACTTTTTAGTAGGGAAAATATCATTTGGAGGATCATTTTCATATTCCTAGACTAAACACAGAATCTTTAAACTTTGGATATACCTGAGCAACTTGAAATCTAGGGATTTCATAATTGTTCCAGGAGCTAGAAATGACACGTTTCAAACTCTTGGGAAAAAATCATGAAGTTTGAAATATGCAGTTCAAATTCCAGGAAAAAAGGAAAGAAAACTCACAAAGTTGAAGACCTAACAAATACATGTTTTCCCTAAAAAGAGAACAGTTAAATTTGTTTGTGGTTTAAAGGATACGTGATTTATTTTGTTATAAATGAATGAAATTAATAAATCCAATTTGTTGATCATTGGAGCAAATCCTTCGTTGGGTTTCCTCCGCGAAACAAATATTCAATCCGGCTTTAAGAAAATGAGATTTATTCCGGTGCAAAAGAATAAGTAGAATAGCTAATTGTAAAGACTGAATTGCAAAAGAATGAGTATAAGTGATTGTTATTCGATGCTCTTTTCAGGGTTGTTAGACTCCTTTAATGGTACAAATACATCAGCTCTTAAGCTGTGATTAAATTCCAATAATGAATAATAAATGCAACTTTAATTCTAAATTGCAATGCTTGCTTCGTATTTGGACCGGTCATATAACGTTATTCTCCTATTAATGACCCGATGTTATTGTCTTTGTGGATTTGCTTCGGATATCTCCGGGGCATCTTACTATGTTTTCCATGGTTTATAACTACCCTTTTACAATAGGTTTCAGCCTTCCTGTTCCTCAGATAATTGAGGACTTCTGCCTCCTATATTGGGTTTGTGTCAGCCAAGTCGCTCCTCAAATCTGGCGCCCTGTTTATTGCATACAATTTTACGGCAGAACAAGCCGGCTTTCCTTTCTCCCTTGATCATTTGATGCATTTGTAAGCTCCCCGGGTTTTTCGAGGAGGATTAGTTCACTTGTGCCCCTGGGGAAGACGCAGCTCGGTTAACCCGGAGGATGATTTTGACTGAGGTTGGCTTCATAGGTTCATCATGATCCGGACCAGCTATTTCCATTGATTCGCGCCTGAGCCTTTTTCGGAGGCATGGAATCCTACACGTAAGTCTTCCTATGGATTTTTTCCTTTCTTTCCTTTTTGCATCATCACTACAGGTCATATTTCATTTATCGTTTCTTTGGCGTTTTTACTTTTTCCCCAGCGATTCCTGTTGAGCCAAAACTTTTGGTCGGGATCTTTGAATGGGTGGTGGCATTATTGAGCGCTTCTCCCAATTTGATTCGATCCTGGAGGTTCATGACATCCGGCTGGTGGAGAGGAAAGAACCATGGTGAGACGCACTCAACCTTATGAACTTTTGATGACTTCTCGCTCATTTTCTTTAACACTTCATTCTACAGGCCTTCTAGTGCAAAAACCTACTCCCCGGAAAGTCTAGACCCAGAAGGCCGCCATGTCGAACATTGTTAATGCTGCTTCCTCCAGCCGAAAGCGTAAGTCGATAGATGCCTCTATTTCCCCGATGGGAATCAGTTCCAGGGTGCGCACCTGGCGTCTGCTCATGAAAGCTTGGAGCAAAGCAAAGCTCAACAGGATGCTCGCCCCGGGGTGGTTTTAATTGATGATGACGACAAGCAACCGAGAGTTCATGGTGCCCAGGAGCAACTGCCTAACAATTCCAGCAAGGTGTCCGGGGAAGCTAAGGCTTCACCTGCCGATTTGTGCCCGAAAAATTTGACTCCCCTAGTTTGCGAACCATCGCAAAGGAGCTTCATTCCTCCAGGTGAAGCTAGAACTTCGGGTTCGTCTTCGCATCCAAAATCTCCGGTTGCCAACTTAGAATCCTCTTTAGCTCATTTGGCCAATATTTTCCTCCAGATACTTATTTTTCCTTCTCGATTAATTCTTTCGCAAGTCCTCAGTGTCTTCGATTAACCTTTTCATTATTTGTGTTCAGAGTCATGTCGCCACCACCTTTACTGCCAAACTTGTATGATCCCTAGCTCCTTTCCGTCGTGAAGTCAAGCTCAGGGAAGAAAATGACCGCCTACGGGTTGAGGTAGAGAGGTTACAGGCTGAGGTTCAGGATTCTGATTCTCTTCAGGCTTCTCTAAGAATGTGCTTGGAAGACACGGTCAATTCGTTACGGGACCGGGAGAATTCTTTCCAAACTCTGACTTCCTTATATGTAGGTCTTCAGAACAAATTTGCTGGGCTTGAGGACAATTTGAACAACAACTGGGGCCAGCTTCTTTGTGCTGAGGTTTCCCGTGACTGCCTTGGAGCCTGATGCTAAAAATTACAACTTCGTCGTGATTTAGCCATTCTTGAGACTAGGAGGGATAAGCTCGAAGAGGCAAGTGCTTCTGATTTTGATCTTCCCACGTCGCTTCTTGAAGCAGAAATCGATTTGGAGACCTCGGAAATGGCTCTAGAGGACATCCGGAATCCTGCGGCGAATGGACCGGGAAGTGAAGACTCTGGGTCACCACCTGCGCTGGAATTGCTCCGGACAATTAGTTACTTTCTCTAAACTTTTTATATCCGAATTTTTACTTTAGTCCTTGTACTTGCTCTAAACTTTTTATATTAGAATTGTTACTTCTTTTTTATTTCGGACATTTGTCAATTCTTGCTATGATTTTATCATATTTTGATCACTAATCCTACTAGGTCACGAGACCGGCTTGGGTTAGCAATATGGCTAGGTCGATTTTTACGACCTGTTGGCTCATTCTATCTCTTAACAACACAACTTGTGTTCCTGTTCTGCTTTCTTTTTTCTTTGCTTTTTCGAACAAACATTTCCTTCACCTTATCTATTTTTGTTCCTCAGGTTTCTCAGAGGAATACGGAGGCTAGGTTGCCGGACAGCAACCAAAAAAAAGAACGTTCAAGAAGTTCAGCTTCATGATGCTCTTCTTGACATGTCTACCGAATACCTTGCCAAGTTGCTCCCTGCTCGTCCTCATAGAAGGTTCCAAAGAGCTTTGAAAAAGAAGTAACTCATAGGTTTAATTCCGTCATAACCGTATAAGAAGAATTCTTGCTACAATTTTTGAAAATAGTAGGTGCTTTGAATGTTGATTAGTGTAACACCAACAACTCATTGGCACATGGTGGCCCTTTTTGTATTTACTTAGCATTTTTATTGTACTCGACGAGTACTCACCATTTCTGGTTAAATAAACATGACCTTTCTGCTTATTTTATTGTCATGCCCTTCTCTATTGTTTCGAAAATTTATTATTCTAATGCAAGACAAGTTAAGACTATGCAAATAATCAATGTTTACCCGGATATGTTGCTCCTGAAAATGACTCCCTTACTTCATCTTTTTCTACCGAAAAAGTTGTACTCGTGTAATATTTTTTGTTGAACTTTGGGCAAATAGCGAATTCTTGTTAGTTTAGGTTAAGTAATCCTGTTGTTTATCCGGAGTAAATTTTTTCCGGATTAATAGGAACTGTTCAAAGTTTAAATGACATTGTACTTTATCTTCTTTAGTTCAATTGACAATGAGCCTTATTCGTCTGGATTTTTGTATTTTATTGCGTCTATATTTGACTCACTCGGGTTTTATGTATCTCCGAGCTTGATTTTCTTGGAGTTAATTTTCTCCACATTTGAGTTATTGGCCGAGAATGAATCATCTGGCTCAATTTTCTATTTTATGAATAAGGCATTATAAGTATGCTAATGAATCATACGTCTCCGTTTCATTTGGGCATTATTTGCTTAAGCGCAAACTTTTAGTTTTGTATATAACTTGAGTATGAATAACACTCAGTCAAAGTTTTGGTTGAAAAGTCTATTTGACCAATACAATTCTCTTTATATATAAATCAAGCTTTGAGAAACAATAATGACTAATAATGAATAATAAATGCAACTTTAAATCTAAATTGTAACGCTTGCTCCGTATCTGGACCGGTCATATAATGTTATTCTCCTACTTATGACCCGGTGCTATTGCCTTTGTGGATTTGCTACGGATATCTCCGGGGCTTCTTACTTGAATTAAATGAGACAACTTCCAACGTTCCACCTTCTACTACCATGTGTTCCAATATCGTATTGCCACGTGTCGAGCTATATTTTTCCATGTATACAATACCATTGATGCGGATGGGCTCCTCTCCATTTTCCCCAAGTTCTTACTTGGATGGGAGACATATGTCATGGTTAAAAACTAATGGTTGATATTTAATTAACCAAATCAAAGTCCTAATCATGATTAGGATAATAAATATACCATATATTTGCTTCAAATGTTTTTTGGAAATCCCATAACTTTAGCTATAAATTTTCATCCATATATATATATTAAATACTTTTCTCTCTTTTTCCAGCTTTGTTACGAGTTTTTTCTTTTTCTTTTTCCGAATAGTTCTTTTCTCTTTCTTTGAACAACTGGGTTATATAATTGAGAAAATAGTGGACATCAAATGGTTAGTGGGAGTAAATTCAATAAGATGGACAATTAATGAATGTATTACATCAACAAATTAAAAAGAATAAAGAATAATGTTTGTATAATAAAAGTAATTTGTACAATTTTAAAATTTTAGTGGCCATTAATTGACTTATTAACTTGTCAATTGTTCAAAACAAAAAAGAAAAGAAACACCAAACAAATTAAAGAGAAAGGAAACACAACAAATAACTGAGTAAAGATTACCTTGACATATAAAAACTAATTATTTGAAGTTTTGAAATTTGTAAAAGACGAATTATCATAAATTACAAAAATTTGATTAGGAAATATATATTTATTATCCTAACCATGATTAGGACTTTGATGGTTAAGTAAATCTCAACCATTAGTTTTTAACCATGACACATGTCCCCTATCCAAATAAGAACTTGGAGAAAATGGAGAGAAGAGAAATAGAGAGGAGCCCAATCCCCATTGATGCATTTATACATCTTCCCATGAACCTAGACTACAACAAAAATCTTTCATTCCTTTTTCCAACTCCGAAAGGAAGAACATTAATGGATATGTTGGATCCAGACAATCCAAAAATACTTTTAACATGATATGATATTATTTGTTATGAATCAAATATGCACGATTTTCTCCAAAATGGAAGACCTAACATAATTAAGAGCATCCAACAATAAGTTGCTTCTTTTTTCTTTGCTTTTCATGTGGGACTCGTTCACCGACACCCAACGTGATAAAAGGATCGATGTTGAGGATATACATCATTCCCTATTTTTTTGTATTTCAGTTTGTTTGGTCCGAACGAGGAAGCCCAGGCTAGGATATATCCAATGTTAGAATTAATTCGAACCAAGTCACCAACATATACAACTTATAAACACAACATACAAATACAACAATTATATTCACACGGATAACTTTAGCCTCAGTGGGCCAAAGTTTGCTCATAAGTTTTTGTAATACTAATTTTTTAGGCAGGGTGTCGGATTCTATTGTATTCACTTTAGCATATGAGGTCCCGAGATAGGCTTATCCTCCTCTTTAATTTCTCTACCACTGCCTGGGTCACGTACTAACTTTTTAATTTTCACAAAATATTATATGGAAAATCTACATGGTATAAAGAATATTAGGCCTTATTTTTATTTAGTAGCTATGCTTTCCCCAAATTACATCTCATAGCCAAATTTTGTACGTCAATTACACAAGGTAACTAGTACAGTAAAATTATGTTGTATTTAGTATTAAAAACTATTTTCTCTCTATTCTCTCACAATCTCTTCCCATTTTCCTCCATTTTCTCTCTCCTTCATCGCCTCTCTCTCTCCGCAGTCTCTCACCCCTCTCGCCTCTCTCTCTCTCTCTCTCAGCTGTCTTCTTCGCTGCTCCGGCCAACCGGAGCAGTCACCACGAACAACAGCTCTGACCAAACGCCACCACAACATCCACCCTTGCTCCGTTCGCTCCTTCGTCTTCTTCGCTGCTCCGGTGAACCGGAGCAGTCACCACGAAAATAGAGTGTATCTCAGATATGAGCGAATTGAGTGTATCTCAGATCTAAACCAGAGCAGTCACCACGAAATACAGTGTATCTCAGAAAACACTTATAAATACACTCTCCTCCACCGCCGCCGTCATCTCCAGATCCAGGCATTTTCGAAAACTTGCCGACTCAGATCTGAGCTTTTTATTTTCTTGTATTTCAAATCGGAGTGTATTTTATTTTCTTGTATCTGAGATGGAGGTGTACATTTGAGTGTATTCGTTAATGTTTTAGCGTGCAATCCAGTGTTTGGGGTGTATTTTATTTCTTGTATTCAGTATTTGAGTATATTCGTTAAATTTTTAGTGTAACATTCAGCGTTTGGGGGTGTATTTTATTTCTTGTATTCAGTATTTTGAGTGTATTCGTTAATTTTTTAGTGTAAAATACAGTGTTTCTTTATGTATTTTTTGCTTGTATTTTGAAGGATATTTTTTTGTATACAACCGATTTTAAATATAATAAAGTGAATACAGTATAAAAGTAGCTACAAATGAATACAGTTGAGTTGAATACATTTGACTTGAATACAGCTTAGTTGAATACATCTGACTTGAATACAACGAAATCTGACTCAGCCGAATTTTGAATACAATCTATTATAGCTACGAAATGTAATTAGCAAAAGTGTAGCTATGCTTAAAAAAAAAAAAAAAAAAAAAAAAAAACCCAAAATGTAGTCATTTATGTAAGTTGCCCATATTATATCCACCAATCCAAACAATTGCCCCCCACCCCTCCCCGCTTCTCCCAAAATTTTCCTAGTGAGGTATAGGGAGGTCTTGATGGGGGGGGGGGGGGCGCAGAAAAAGTTACATTTAATTTGGTCCCCGACAACATATTGAAAATGTTTTCCCAAAGCACCCAAGACTGACCTTTTTCTAAAATTAATTAGTTTCTCTTGTGTAGTTTAATCATTTCTGTTGGACTAACATATTATATCCTATGTATTATTTTATTTTCTTGGTTTCCTCGTTGCATAGAATATTCAGAAAAGAGTATACTTAACTTTAATCTCAAGATGCACATAATACCACCTGATCAATAAGCTGAAACCACTACTTTCTCCATGCATTCAACACATATGAAACCACCACATTCTCTAAGGGACCATTAATTTGGTTTATCACATATAAAAAGATATGTGATTCCTACATAAATTAGGCATACATAGTAATGTAGTACTATAATATTTGGTTAATCGCATAAGAAAAAGTTATTTTAACATAATTAATGCAACGTCTGGTTGGATGCTTAAAAGAAATTAATCTTCACATAAATAATGTAATGTTTGATTGAAGGTATATTTAAACTTATTATATATCAGCTTGTTGTATGAAATAAATTATACGTATAATTTTATGCGAAATTGAATGAGAATAAAAAAAAAAGTATATCTGCAATACGTGAATAAGAGTATATATATTTAAAGACAAATATGCTCTTAAAGGAGCAGCCCCTACATAGGCATTGAGAACAATAATAACATCATTATTAGTATTATTCATTGCATAATAATCATGCATAAAGTTATTATTCGTCGCATTACGTAATTGTTCACTAAATATATTTTTATATGATAATTCTTGTATAACGAGTACGTAAACCAAACGGCTCTTAATAATTAGCTACGTAAGAGGGGTACAAGTCAAGAAGTTTAATAAGAAGCTTAAAGACTAAGCAAGCAAAGATCCTCTTGAACTCTTAAAAAGCAATAAGAAAACAAAAATAGACAGTGAGAATAAACCAGGACCTAATTGTATGTATACTAATGCAGCTGCATGCTATAAAGCCCTTTAGCCACTTTATTCTACCTCATTAGCTTATATATTCTCATTCTCTTTATCTTTATTCTCTCTTGCTTTCTCTCTTTCTCTCTTCCTCCATTTGATGTGATATGCTCCACTAACAATATCCCATTCCAAAAATTAAACCCCAAACTTTACAAAAGAGAATTTTAGATCATTCAAGAAACTATGGTTTTTTCCTCTATTTCAGCTTATCTTGATCCAGCCAACTGGCAACAGGTACAATTTTTTGTTCCTTCAATAATATGATATGCTTCTAATGTCAATGGCTTCTTGAACAAAAAAGTGAATAATTCGTAAAGAAAAAAAAAAAATATTCCTCTTTAACTTTAATTTGTTTCAAACTTCTTTAAATTTGTAGCATATACTAGACACAAATTCTTTTTTTAATTCTTTGGTGTTTTTTTTTTTCTTCATTTTCAGCAAGCGGGATATAGCATCTCAAATCCTCAGTTCCCATCACCACCACCACCACCACCGCAGCCACTAACCAGTCCACCGCCAGCTCAGCTTCATGGGGGTATTGGAGGTTCCATCCGACCAGGCTCGATGGCAGATCGAGCCCGGTTAGCTAACATACCAATGTCTGAGGCTGTCCAAAAATGCCCTCGATGTGAGTCAACAAACACAAAGTTTTGCTACTTCAACAACTACAGCCTCTCCCAGCCTCGTCACTTCTGCAAGACCTGCAGAAGGTACTGGACGAGAGGGGGCGCTTTGAGGAGCGTCCCCGTTGGTGGCGGTTGTCGTAGGAACAAAAGAAGCAGCACTAGTACTACTACTACAACTACTAAATCCAACAACAACAATAATAATACTCCCAAGTCTGAAACTTCTAGCCAAGCTACTAATTCTGGTTCCACAAGCAACAATAATAGTACTTTTTCAAGTCCATCAGCAGCAGCTAGTTTATTAGGTCTAATGAACCCTCAAATTCATCACCCTCTACGTTTCATGTCACCTTTAGGCCAATTGACTGATCATCACTTCACTCCAAATGACAATCTTACCCTTAATTACTCATCAATTTCTTCGTCATCACCAGCTCCAGTCGCGGGAAACAATGAAAACATGAATTTTCAGCTCGGAATGAGTAGTAATTTAGAGCAATGGCGGCTTCATCAGCAACTGGCAAACCAATTCCCTTATAATTTGTACGGGGGATTGGATTCGTCTTCTGGTTCTGGTTCTGGGCTTTACCCTTTTCACCCTAGTCATTATACAAGTAGTGACGCGGGTGGTGGTGTTACAAGTCAAATTAGGCCAAAAATTTCGAACCCCATGTTGACTCAGCTGGCATTGATGAAGATGGAAGACAATCAAGATCATGCAAGTAATATGCCACGACAGTTTTTAGGGAACGAAAACTGGCTGAGTAATGGTAGTGCTAATTGGAATGAGCTTTGCGCGAGTTTTAGCTCTTCTTCCACCAGTAATGCACTATAATTACAAGTCGATGAAATGTTTAGAAAAAGAGCCAAAATAGTCGCGGATGCAGAATTAGCACTATCTTGTTTCCAATTCTGTATCTTACCTTCTTTTCCTATGTCGATGTTGTCGTTTGGAAGCTGACAATTTTGTCAGTAAAACTTTCTAATGTAGAACGAATTCATATGCTAGGAAGAAATATTGTGTTGAAACCCTAGAATTGGTAGTTTGTTTGTTTTTTTTTTTTTTTTTTTTTTGGTTTCGTTATTTCGGGGTTATCTTTCCATTTATTTGTAATTTGCTTTGTTTTGATTATGCCGAATGTGTTTGGAGAAAGAGTGTACTTTTTTTGTTCTTTGTATTGGCACTTTATGTTAGAAATGAAATCCAAATTTCTGAATATTTTAGTTCTTGAATGCTCCAACAATTCACTAACTTGATTAAATTAGGTATTCTCTAAACTGATCCATCAAATGACCAAAAGATTCCTCTTCTTATTATTTTGTTCGTGGATTTTGTAATGCATATTGAAATGCATTTATCTATCAAACGTTTCCAACTTCAAAGATTGCTCATTGGAGTAATGTTTATTGTCTATTGCAAGTTTATGATCGCGTCCATGTCCAAAAACATCATCTAGTTTAGATCTAGCATATATACAATACTGACAGCGTAAAAAAAATTTACGTTACCGCTATAGTTTAGTCCGTTGTAATCGGCCATTTACTTTATTTTATAGTTTTTTGTTAAGTGAACTGATAGTGTATCATTCTTTTTGTTACATTATCAATGTATATAAGTTGAACTCATTGGTTTAAAGACCAGACTATGCGAGAATGCATGCAGCTTGTATATTCCTGTTAGATAAAATTAAGCTTTCTCATGTCCAATTCCACTTCAATTAGTGAGTTTAGAAGTAGGAGTGATTAATTAAAGTTTCTCTGGGTTTACGTTATGCTTTTGTTGATACATAGAAACAACTCTAAGAAGCAACTTTCTAAATTCAGTGGCTTGAACACAGATGCGATAGAAAATCAGTTATGTTTATGATTCGTTTTTGTATTTATTTTCCATTTTTAAATTCCTCTCATCACTATAAGGCACGTGCCTCATCTTGTAAGAATACCTTGAAAGAACTTTCTTTTTAAGTGTCTTTAAACAACTCAAAGGCTAGCTCTAGATCAGTGTTTATATTGTTATTCTCTTTTTCTTCCTTTTATTAAAAACACCTTTTCGTTATTCTCTTATTTATTTCATCCCTGAATCTTACACATGTGGACATTATCCATGAGATCTTAGTTTCATTACATTTTTCTGTTTATTCATTAAACTCGCTTTCATAATCCTTCGATGAACATTTTATTCCTTTTTGATTGCTTATCTGGTGTTCATATTTGGTCTGTGGCTCGACGAATCTGAATTTTCACCAAAAGGTTCTAGTTTGAGGATAAAGTGCTTCCTACATACCAACAATGCATTCATTTGTAGGGCCCAAATTCAAGACCTTCGGTTAAAGATGTTGAGATACTTACCACCTCAGCACAACCTTTTGTTATTGTGTATATCTTGGTAATTTTTAACATTACAGGTCTTTTATACTCCCTCTTATTCCAATGGAGGGACATTACCATTTAGAGAGTTAAAGAGATTCTTCTTTGACCACATTATTTTAAAGCATTTTAAATTACTCCCTACTTGTATGATTTATAAACACATATTATACCATGCCACTGAAACTGAGAGAGTACATGCCTACTACTTGAAAAAATCCAAGTTATACCTTTTGTCCAATTCTAGGAATTATTCTCAGTAAATCTACCTAGAAGATGGCATAATATTCATGTCCCCCAAGAAACTCGAAGTCCAGCTTCCAATGCTTGATTCTAATAATTACAATAATTCCAACAATGATTTCTGAAACAATATTTGTACTAATGATTCTATAATGATAAATCTGATCATAATTGTACTAGGTGAGCAGCTGAGAGAATTTTAAAAAGTGATGCTCACAGTACCACACATGAAAATATGGGGACAGCATTCTTAAAAGACACGAAAACATGCCCACCTAATTCCATACAAAATATCTAGACCCGTCTTGCATTCCCAAACTCCGAGGTTTCTGGTTTACTGTACTTTCACACCACAGAGAAAATATTCTAGGATTCCGTATTCAATCTTCCCAAGAATCACACAACATTTTGATTTGCGAAAATGGCGGATAAGTAGAATAAATCAAACTTTTTTTATAAGGACGTTGTTTGTTTTTATATTCTTTGAGTAGTATAGTGAAATTTGTTATATAGCACATATGATATAACATATGTAAACTATTATTGCGGCTATTATAGAAAAAAACTGACTTTATATTATAAGGAATCGATTTTGGCAAAGAAATTTGGCAAAAAACTGACTTTATATTATAATATAAGGAATCGATTTTGGCAAAGAAATTTGACCCTTAGAGTAAACTATTATTGCGGCTATTATAGAAAAAAACTGACTTTATATTAAATTTAGTAAATGGGAATGGCTGGAGTAACAGATAACCAATTAAAATAGTGCAATTAACTTGTTATCACACATCAAATTGTGTAAAAGAATTGTATATGTATAGGTTATAGCTAGTATAGGTAACCAACATCACTTTACATATAAGACTAATTTCACCTTATGTGAATGACTATTTGTACAAATTGCTTATAAAAACATGAATTTAATTAGTCAATTCATTGGTAAACAAAAAAAATATCATCAAGACGAATAAATAAATCAATCCTGAAATAATAATGATTGATTGGTCTTGCAAAACAAGCTCGTATTATCATTAAGATGATCTGTTGTTGAAAAATAATCATATAATTTTTTTTTTTACACCATCAATAAAGTTTAAAAGCTTAATAATTTAATTAAAGTAAAGATGAGGTAAGCAGTCAAATAAAACAAGACTGAAACATGACAAGGTCGAAGACTGACTTGATTTTGTTGTTCTGATTTGCTACACGAACTTCGAGAAGCCTAGAAGTCTTTAAATTCTAGTATTCTATTTCTGGCTTGGAGATCCTTCTTTCTTGATTTTGATGAAACTGGCTGGCTAACTTGGCATATGGGCACTATATGCATGTTGCTTTTTGTATTCTTCATGCTTCTGACAAAGAAAATAACCCTTTTGAGTCTGGTCCACAGACCATAGTCAAAATTGAGTTGTTTATTTACTCTAGCTAACAGAAAAGCTAAAGAGAATGGTGCAGATTCAATCTTTGCTTTGGTTATAATTTCAATACTAATTAACAGGTTTTCATGTGGTGCAAAAGACTAACATCCCATGTTTGTGCTGTTGGATAGAGAGCAGAGAAAATAGTGAAAAAAATAATGAAAGAAAGAAAAAAACTTCAGAACTGATTTCTTTTAAGTATTTCTAATCGACTTGAATATTGATAAAAAAAATATGCCTACATAATATATAGGCTAAGAGATAAACAAATACTCCTAAAATCTAGGCCCTGTAACTCACTACAACACTTAATCAGCAACATAATTAAACTTGATTGAATATAGGAAACTACCTAACAGAATCCTAAAGACTAGTTCTTCCAAACTACCCGTATCCCAATTTATTCTGTCCTACAGCTTTGAATCACACTTCAACATTCCCTCTTGATTCAAAACTGCAGACACCAAACAATCCTCTGAAATAGCAGAACTTCTCCTTTGATAAAGCCTTCGTTAGTACATCAATCAGCTGCTCGTGTGTCTTTGCAATATTCTAGTGATATCTCCTCTTTTGCTACCAAATCACGGATAAAATGATATCAATATGCTTTGTCCAGCTGTGGAATGTTGGGTTCTTTGTCATGGAGATAGTTGCTTTACTGTCACACAATATCTCCGTTGCTCCTTTCTGCTCTTGTTGAAGATTTGCTAACACTCTTCTTAGCCATACGGCTTGACATGCTGCTGAGGTTGCTGCAATATTGTCACACCCCAACCTTGGGGGTGTGGCCGGCACCCGACACCCGAAGGGGCCTGTCACACCCCAGTCCTGATGGGGCATGATGGGCACTCGGCCCTTACTTAGAGCCGAGCGAACCCACTAGTTCTCGTTATACTCATAGTCTCATTGGGCCCTTAAGTTATGGAATGAAATGCATGATGAAAGGTTTTCAGAAAAACATTCTTTCCGTCTTTATTAAATCAAGTAAGATCTGTGATCATATAAAATCTGCAAAGTAATGCATGATAATACATCGGCTTACGAGCCGCTTGCAAAACCGACATACTATATACGTGACTCCGTCCGCAAAGTCTCTAACATAAATCATTATACCATGACATGGATACTCTGACTTGGCAACACTCCGGAAAGAAATGGAGCTCCCCAATCCAGCTGGAACATCTTCTAGCCATATCCTCTACTCGTTTGTATACACCTGCGTGGCATGAAACGCAGCGTCCACAAGAAGGGACGTCAGTACGAATAATGTACTGAGTATGTAAGGCATGAATAATAACATAATATAGATATGAAAAGTAACAATGAGTAAGAGAGATAACCTGAACATCCGGATGCCTCATAAGGCGGATGTCATGCATGCTTAGCCTTTTAAAAAAATATTTCATACATATACATAGTAACATGCCCGGCCATAAAGGCTCGGTGTGAAAGTAACATGCCCGGCCATGAAGGCTCGGTGTGATATATAAGTAGTATCATGCCCGGCCATTTAAGGCTCGGTGTTATCATCATTAGCTTTGCGTCCGTGCCTCCCGCGTCCGGGACAATATCATAACATGCCCGGCTGCAAGGCGTGCACATCTACGTGCACGCCGGCCGACTATAGCGCGCGCGGTGTGAGAAAATACATATATATATATATATATATATATATATATATATATATATATATATATATATATATATATATATATAAAGCAATCATAAAGCCCAATCAAAAGCCACTGGCTTGTATCGGAGTGACGTAAGGTCGGTAACCTCCGATTATATTATGGAATAATTATCGTCGCTTTGTCTCACCTTGAAGGAACAATTGATTTAAGGTGAGACTATCAATGGAGAATAGAACTAAGAGAAAACATAGAATAAGTCCATAAATCTCATAGGGCATCAAGTCAGGTACTTTTGGAATCTTAAAAGAAATAGTCATCATTCATGAACAAAATTGAGACCTCAAGAAATAGTTCAACGTTCTCATATCGTCATCGAAAACATAAACTTGAAACCTTTAAACATGAAGTCATCCTCATCATTTTCATCATAATAACATTCTCATCTTTAACAACATCATTGTTATTGAAAAACATTCCCGTCGTTGCCATCATAAGGGCTCACATAATCACAACCTTTGGTTTGGAAGATACGAATATTTTGGAAAACATTCATGGATTATCAGGAAGGAAATCATGCCTCGGAATCTTAGACTTCTTAACCTTTGATAACAAGGAAAATATGGAAACATTTATGAAATCCTAACCTAGAGATCATGCCTTTGAAAGAAAGGGACGAGCCTTAACATACCTGGAAGATACTTCTCGATTTCCAACTTATTTTTTGTTTTGAAACTCTCTTAAGAATTATTCGTAGCCTCGTAATCTACATATGTAACCATTCGTAATATCATTAGGGTCATCGTCATACGCTCGTCTTAAACACTTAATGAAAGCCCTTTTAAATTTCGTCGAAATTCAAGCATTTCCCCTGTTTATGTGCCTAGCCCGAAATTCCAATTCAACAACCAACAACATCAACAACAATACCAATAGTAATAACATCATTTCTAACACCAACATATGCCATAAAACAGCCCACACACTGTTTTCT
The DNA here is from genome assembly GCF_029784015.1 of Lycium ferocissimum. Lineage (NCBI taxonomy): Eukaryota > Viridiplantae > Streptophyta > Magnoliopsida > Solanales > Solanaceae > Lycium > Lycium ferocissimum. The sequence goes on along the minus strand of NC_081344.1, from coordinate 11,595,878 downwards.
AAATTTCCCAACCAACCAACTTGGGATACGACTAATTAATAACTTTATTTCCGTAAAGAAGTCGAAATTAATACTAACAACATCAATAACAACATCCCCAACATCCTACAAGATAATTATATGTATTTTCATCCAAATTTCTCTTCAACCCTCAATCCATAAATCAACAACATCAACACAATAAACCATAACCACTATTCTTGAAATTATTCCTTAATTCATATTGATAGAGAAAGAGATTCAACAATTCATACCTTATTTTTATGAAGGTAGCAAAATCTTCATCATTTTCTTGTCCCCAAGATAACTCCAACACCAAAAGAAATTATAATCGCGTCTACGCGTTGCCCGAACCTCGATTGATATTCCGTAGCTTGAAATTTCACTCAAAATCCTCAATTTTTGTGATGAATAAGAGCCACTTTTGTTGCTGAATTTTCTGGAAATTTTTGGAAGTTTTTAGATGAAAAAAATGGGGGTTTAACCCTTTTTATAGGGGCTGAGGGGGCACTGTAGCCGTCTTTAAGATCAGCGATCGTAGCGGTACTGTTGCAGTTTTGTTTCTGCTTCATCAGCTCAATTTGTAACGTCTATAATTATCTACTCCGATGTCCTATCAACGAGCGGTTTGTTACATTACAAACTAGACTCGCCGAACTTCATTCTAGGCTTTTGAAACACCTTAAAACTCCAAATATACTAGGAGATATGCGCCTCCAAAGTTGACTAAAAATCCGCCCAGCATTTCTCAACTTTTCGTCGAACTTATTTTCTCCAATTTGCTCGATCTCAAAATATTTCAAAACTCTCCATACATGATATTTATCAACTATTATACTAAAAATGGTCATGTTCTCGGGTCTCAAAATAGTCTTTCCCGACTACGACTTACGAGATCGTAATTCACCCTTTTTCTTCGTTGTTACGTACTTTCCATGGCTTGTGCCTTTCAAAACATCATGGGACGTCTCCGACACTCCATTACTACGGTGAGGTACATGTCATACTCATGCTCTGAAAATGCGGGGTATAACAGGGCCGAGCAAACCAACTGTGATATCTAAACTCTATAACGTGAATCATAGGCCGACGAGGCCGCTGAATAACAATAGTAAGAAGTATATCATAACAACCTATAAGAAGAAAAGACCCAACAACACATATATGGATAACTAGGGCCGACAAGGCCACAACCAAGAAAGACAGGCGGTCGGAAGGCCGCAAGGCCAAACACAATACCCGTACACCGACCGATAGTCCGTAAGCCTCTAAGAGCACTAATATGCATCAAGCGGTCGGGACGGTGTCCCGACGTACCCAAAACCATACTCTGTATATATATATATATATATATATATATGCATGCATCCTATTTAATGACTCTGACTAGCAACTCCGGAGAATGGAGTGCGAACATTCCTGCTGAACTCTGGTATCCTACTGAGAAAGGTACACCAATCTGTCTACCGTACCTGTGGGCATGATCACAGTGCGCAAAATTGTCACGACCCAACCCCATGGGCCGTGACTAGTGCCCGAGCGGGATACTCGTATACGAACCTGTTAGATATAGTCAGACTGAAACTAAGGACAAAATGGAAACTTGCAAAAACAAGACATTATATCAGAACGCCATATGTCATAATAACCCATCTCCTGAGGAGTCACAGCGAACCAAAAGATAACACAATACGCAAGCCGACAAGGCTGCCACTATATACGGGAACATCCAAAACAAGCCATATTGACACAGCTGAACAACACCTATATACAACCCACACATATGTCTACGTACCTCTAAGAGTATCAATAGTGAAATATGACGGGACGGTGGCCCCGCCGTACCCCCGGATAAACATAAGTCTACATCAAAAGATCGTACCAAAATAGTCTAGGCTCGGAACAATGGAGCTCTCCAAAACAGCCGAGCAGAATTCTAAGCCGGAGGATCACCAAATCGAGTATTCGTACTACGGGCATGAAACGCAGCCCCGAAGAGCGGGGTCAGTACGAGATATGTACTGAGTATATAAAGCATGAAATACAATAAAGAGGATCATGACTGAAATAGAGATTACAGGAGACAAGTATGACAATTAAGAAATCACTGTACCTGTGCCTTATGAAATGAAAATCATGCATAGCTATATCATATACCATATTCGGCCCATTATAGACTCGGTGAATAAGTCGTATACATGTATACCATGCCCGACCCATCATGGGACTCGGTGCCATCATTATATCATCATATCATATATATATATATATATATATATATATATATATATATATATATATATATATATATATACCGCACCCGGCCCTAAGTGAGGGACTCGGTGAACAATGCAAAGAAACCGTGCACGAAAACATACCCGGCCCGGGACTCGTGAAAGATATATTAGAAAGAGTAGTGAGCAACCATACGAAACTAAATCAT
>NC_081344.1:11512482-11593335 GCF_029784015.1 Lycium ferocissimum | reverse complement strand
CTACAAGTTTTACTTTAAATAACTTTAAGAATACTTAAGATATTTTCTTAAATATTTAAAAATACTATATTCACACTTAGCCTAACTAATCATAAATTCGGTCGGTTAACCATTGTTAATGGGTCTTAAAGGGTGCCTAATACCTTCCCTTTAGACTAATTGAACCCTACCTAGAATCTTAAGTTTCGCGTACCTTTAACAAAGCTAACTTTAAATAACTACTTTAATAAACTTTAGGTGTCCTAATTCACCGTAAATAATTAAATTAGCGACCTCCTTAAAATAAATAAACAACAATAGGAATCACCAAAATGTCATACTCTACTTTAGCCGGTTAAAGTAAGTTGTGACAAGTAAGTACAAGGAAACATCTTGTTATGAATTATTCACGAAGCCAAAGTTAGCCAAACTCTTTTGGCGAAATATGATCAACACAACTTTTATCGAAAGAGTGTGCCAACGAGAGGTTCGTCACGCCTTGGAGCAATAGACAAGAAGATAAGGATTAACTCAATTAAAGGAAGTACAATCAACTCAACTTTGATGTGAAGAGTACCATAACTAATATCATTCTTCATTCGATAAACAAGAGGGATACAAAATGTGAAAGGCACTTCAATACAAGCTATTCATGAGAAAAGGGGTAAGCTTAACCATTTTGGGGCATAATTGACACAAGTTGAACGGAAAGTCTTTTAATCGATAGCCAAAAGGAGATGTGGACCATAATTTGGTACAAGTCATAGATGAAGTATGTTTCGGCTAGATTATCATGAAACGATCGATCCGAGTTAACGGAACAAATTTTTCAATGAAAGGTCATTTGAAATCTAGTCATGCCACAAAGAGAATAGAAAGTCCTACATACCTCGTCGATGGAGTTATATATGTTTCCCAAGTCCTTGAATGCCTTACGAACTATTTCCTACATAATACGGACTATTCAAGATCAAAACCAAGGTCATAGCTTATAGAAATCTTCATTTAGACATTTAATCGAGCAACTCATGGGCATGAATTTATAGGCCCTTTTTGTAGCGAAATTTTCCCGTAAACGCTACCAAATTCTACTTTTCTACTTCTCCTATTCAATATGATCCCATCCATATCACCATAACTCCAAAAAAACACAACAAAACCATATAAAACGGCCAAACAAATAAGCTAAGTTCATGAAAAAGTTTCATAAGAATATAGAAGAGCTTGTTCTATGAGGGTTTTCACCAATTTCTATGATCAATTACTTGTAGAAGTTCAAAGAGATCAAAAGGAAGTTAAAATAAAACTTAGGTCATGAAAATAAATTCAAACTCCAAGTTACTTCAAACCAAGGTTTTCCTCCGAAAGGTGAAATAGTGAAGAAATCACAATTTTGAAGTTGCCATGTTGTTCTTCATGTTAAAGTTGATATATTTGCTCTTGGTTTGGATTGAGATTGATGGAGGATTAATTGGAGATGGTTTGAGGGTTTTCTAGGTTGGGGATGGTAAGAAAATGGAAGAAAAATTTGTGCAAGGGCCTATATATACTTGGGCAATTTAAAGCAGCAAACTGTTCCCGTGATAGTTTATGTCCCTAGATGGAAACGCGAATATCTCTCTACTCCGATGTTGTATCGATGAAAGGTAAAATGCTCTAGAAACTAGACTTGTAGACCTTCGATTTGGTAGGTGGATCACCCCGTAAATCTAAGTATATTGAGAGAAAAGCTCCGAGACATCTGACTCAAATTTCAATGAAATTTACAAACTTAACTTGCGACGCCCTTTGTCGACTTTTGCATTACAAATCGTTTGACTTTCAAACTTAACAAACGATCATTATACGATTAAAAAATTCATATTACTATTTTCTTAGCATGTGAATAACTCCTAATCTCACCCAAAAGTACAAGTTGTCATATTCCCAACTTGCCAACTTTTGACGAAACTCATGCTTCTTTGATTCATTCATCCTCCAAATCTTCCGCCACTTACTAATATTATTTATAGACTCTTGTAACCATTTATATTAATAAGCTCAATCCCTTTTAACTTCAAGATAATTTCTTTTTGAACTTGCGTCGACTAACTCATGATGCGACTTTAACGTGTGAAAATCTGAGATGTAACAAATATACTCAGCTTTCGAGGTTGACAATGTTGTTGTAGCTTGCTTCTTTGAACTCCAAGTCACCATACTTGAACCTAAAGTAAAAACATTCGCTGAAACACTTCTTCTATCGTCCAACGAACTTGCCCATTCACTATCTGTGTACCCGCACAATCTGAAATTAGAGGTATTTGAGTACCAAAGTCCAAAGTTCCCGCAATGTACCGCAAGACTCTCTTCGCTGCTCCATAATGAGTCTTTGAAGGTTGTTGCATACACTTGGAAATAACACCAACAGAAAATGCAATATCGGGTCTAGTGTGCATCAAATATATTAGACCTCTAACCAAGCTTCTGAACCTTGTTGGATCTGCCAACTCTTCATCATTTACCTGCTGTAATTTTTCATTGATATTCATTGGCGTAGCTGCAGGCTTGCAACTAAGCATGCCAAATTTATTGAAAAGGTCTCTGGCATATTTCTTCTATGAAAGAAATATTCCATCTTTGGTTTGATGGACTTCAAGGCCAAGAAAATAATGTAATAAACCCATATCCGACATCTCAAACTCATCAAGAAGAGATTAGAAGAGCTAGTGTAAATGATATCCTCAACATAGAGGCAAACAATTATGAAATCATTACCTTCCTGCTTCACATATAAGGTGGGTTCATTCTCACTTCTCATGTATCCTTTTTTCTGAAAGTAACCATCAATCTTATTGTACCACGCTCGAGGTGTTTGCTTCAAGCCATACAACGTCTTTTTCAACTTGTACACCTTTGTTTCATTTCCTTTCTTTATGAAACCTTCAGGTTGTGATACATAGACTTCTTCTTGTAAGTCTCCATTGAGGAATGTCGACTTGACATCAAACTGATAAACTGGCCATTGCAATTGTGCAGCCAATGCTAGAACCAGCCTCACTGTTTTAAATCGAACTATCGAAGAAAATGTTTCTTCAAAATCAACACCATATTATTGTGCATAGCCTTTTGCCATAAGATGAGCTTTGTGCTTTTGAGGCTTCCATCTGCAACAAACTTTGTCTTGAACACCCACTTCAAGACAATTGCATTTTTTCCGTTTGGTAACTCTATCATTTCCCATGTTCCATTCTTTTCAATGGATTTCATTTCTTCCACCATCGCCTTCTGCCATTCTTCATTTTCAGCTATTTCTTCATAATTTATGGGATCTGAAACAGCAAGAGCAAATTGACAAGTCGCAGAAATATTATTAGCATACTTGGGATTTGGTTTTTTAGGCCTCGTTGATCTTCTTAATGGAATAATCTCATCTGAATACTCTTCATAAGTTTTTGAAATTAGCGAATGTGGTGACGCCGGGGTTAATTCTTTTCCTTCATCTTCATTGATTTCAAGAGCGATAGGAATCTCTTGTTGCACCAGCTTTTTACTCCAATCCCGGCTTGTATTTCATCAAATATTACATCCCTTCCTACTGATATCTTGCCATTAAGCTTGTTATATAATCTATATGCTTTGGATTGAGTACAATAGCCAAGAAAAATGCATTTTTCAGATTTTTCATCAAGCTTTTGACGAGCTTATGAATTTACCAAAGCATAAGAAATACATCCAAAAACCTGTAAATGACTTACATTTGTTTTCCTACCATGCCAAGCTTCATAAGGAGTTTTATCCATAACAGCCTGTTTTGGTGAAAGATTGACAAGTAAACAATCTTTTTGCCACAGCACTGCCCAGAACTTATTTGAGAGTTCCATTGCTTGTAAAATGCTTCTTGCCATCTCCACAATGGTTCGGTTCTTCCGTTCAGCGACACCATTCTGCTTCGGAGTATAAGAAGTTGTTAACTATCTATGGATGCCATTTTTTTCACAAAACGAATTAAATTCGTTGGAACTACTTTGATATTGCAACTACTTTGATTCTCCACCAAAGCCTTAAATTTTTGAAACTTTTCAAAAGTTTCTAACTTGTTCTCCAGAAAGTACACCTAACTCATGTGACTGTAATTGTCAGTAAACAACAAGAAATAACGACTCCCACCTAAGGACTTAGTCTGCATAGGACCACATAAGTCAGCATGCATTAATTCTAAACATTTACAAGCTCTCCATGCTTTCCCAACAGGAAAAGATTTCCTAGTTTGTTTCCCATAAATGCATCCTTCACATAAATCAAGAGAGCTAATTTTCGTTAGTACAAGAACTATACCTTTATCGCTTAGCAATTTCAGGCCTTTTATGTTGAGATGCCCGTACCTCAAATGCCACAACTTCGAGTCATCCTTTGCACTTACAGCAAGAGCAAAATTTTCCATATTAGAAACATCCAATGGAAACATCTTATTTGGCGTCATGTTGATACGAACCTTTTTGCCTGACTTCTTGTTTGTAATGACACAAGCATCATCATCAAACCAAAGAGAACATCCACTACACATTAGTTGTCCAACGCTCAACAAATTGTATCCTAAATTAGGTACAAATTGAATGTTTCCAGCAGTTTTACTTTTTCGTGGCTAGTATCGACACCCACTATGCCTTTTCCTTCAACCTACATCTCTTTTGTGTTGCCAAGCTGCACCTTTATCTTTTGCTTCTCATCAAACTCCTGGAACAAGGATTTGGCACTTGTCATATTATTTGAACAACTGCTGTCCACAAACCATAAATCACTTGGCTTATGGTCGGTATCAATGCAAGCCATAAAAAGATAATTTTCTTCCTGATTTTCTGCAGCTACAAAATTCATTTGCTGGTCTTTATACCAGCAATCAACCTTTATATGCCCGTATCGATGGCAATGATGACATTGAATGCCATTCTTTGTGTTACTTTGCTCATTGGACTACCTGTGCCCATTATTCCTTCCTCTGCCTCTTCCATAACCACGACCACGACCTCGACCACTGCGAAATCCTCCTCTTCCTCGACCTCTACTTGCTGGACCATTATTTTCTCCAGTTCTAGTGGTTGTGTCTTTCACTTGGAATGACTTCTCGTGGTTCTTCTCTGAAGATCGATTGATTCTCATCTCATGAGCTTGAAGAGACCCTATCAGTTCATCAAAGGAAAAACTTGATAAATCCTTAGACTCTTCAATAGCAGTAACTACATGATCAAATTTTGGAGTCAAGCTTCGCAATACCTTTTCCACAATGGTCTGGTCTGTAACCTTCTCGTCGTAGGATCGTATTTGACTGACAATTGTTGTTGCTCTCGACAAAAAATCAGCAATGGATTCTCCACTTTTCATCATCAAGTTTTCAAAGTCACGCCGAAGTGATTGCAGTCTCACCACAATGACCTTTGAATCACCTTGAAACTCTTTCTGTACAATGGACCAACCTTGTTTTGATGTGGTCGCTACTGCGATCCATGAAAAGACGCTATCATGAATAGCCTGCTGGATAATCACCAGCGCCTTAGCATCTTTTTTCTTGTTGTCTTGCAGCCTATTTTCTTCATCAAGATCGACAAATCCACGTTCTACCAAGTCCCAAAGATCTTGAGATCTGAGTAGAGTTTTCATACAAATACTCCAGAATTCGTAGCTTTCTCCCTTGAAGACGGGAATGAGTGGTTGTGCCACACCCAATGCATTGCCGTTACTTGCCATAGCTCGGATACCAAAATTGTTGGATAGAGAGCAGAGAAAATAGTGAAAAAATAATGAAAGAAAGCTTCAGAACTGATTTCTTTTATTTCTAATCGACTTGAATACTGATAACAAAATATGCCTACATAATATATAGGCTAAACAAATACTCCTAAAATCTAGGCCCTGTAACCCACTACAATACTTAATCTGCAACACTAATTAAACTTGAGTGAATATAGGAAACTACTTAACAGAATCCTAAAGACTAGTTCTTCCAAACTATCCATATCCCAATTTATTTTGTCCTACATTTTTGAATCCCTTTAACATGTGCAAGTGCTCGCAAGCTAATTTTAGCGTGGGAACAAAGGACTTTCAAACGTATAATTGTTCTTAATTAATTGGTGACTACTCTACTTTTCTTGGGAATGCTATGTCAGTTTTTATGTTTATTTACTATACCATGTTGTTCTTTTTTCTTTTTTAGTTCTGCTTTTTCCCTTGCGACTTGGGGAAGGGGGTGTTCTGTTGAATTTACAAAATCTGCATATTTTAATAAGTGTTTATTGTTAGAATTTTTTTAAAGAAAAGTACCTATAAATGATAGCACATTGTATTTGGTCGCGAATACTTTTGAACAACCTGTTATAATAGAAAAGCCTTATATCTTGAAATTAATTAATCAAGTTGATGATAAAATCCATGAGTGTTCCAGTGAACATTATGTGCTTGTTACACAATAACCCCTTAAAGGAGGAGCCAAACATGGGGGACATCAGGTAGGAGAAATGGAGGTTTGGGCTCTAGAAGGATTGGGCTACTAATATTTTACAAGAGATAATTACTTATAAATCGGATCATACTAGAGCTCGCTAGGAAGTACTTGATACTACGATCATTAGGGGAATTCGAAAAACCTTTTTTTAGGTATTAGAAAAGCAAATTGTGATTGGTATTTTCCGATTTTGGCTACTGAAAAATAAGCCCAGCACTGCCTAGAAGCCACTGAAAGATATAGATCAGTGATTCGGCACTCTAAACTAAGTTTGTAGAACAATGCTGGAGGAGTATAAAAGTAAAACAAACAAACAAAGGTTTCGTAGCTAAACTGAAATTGTGAATCCATCATTCATGAAAGGAAAAAGAGGTAACTCGAGGCTCAAAGCATTTTGCAATCACGTAGCGTTCGAGAAAAGATTGTCCTGAAATGGATATTATGTAGGCAATTTATCATGACACAAGCGTTGGTGATTGATTACAATTCGAAATCGTGACTTGTTATCTATAAATCATACGAAAATAAATTTCATCATTACTCCAATAATACTTCTCTTTGTAATGTGGGACTTTTGTGAGGGCCGAGGCAAAGACTAGGATTTCTCACAAACACATCCCTAGGATTCCTTAAAGCAACTCTTATCTCAGATTAATTTTCCTTTGTGAAATTAATTAAGAGAAACATATAAATTGTTGTCTTTTGTCTGCATATAGCAACTTCCTGTGGAGGCTAAGGGTCCATTTCATCAACTGACAAGAACCAAATGCCTTCTATAGGGTTCAAATAGGACAAGGCAAACTTTTTTGTTAATTAGTTGTATAAGTAGTTCTTTTTGCGAGGTTGGACTGTGTCTGTTAGCTTTCCCTCCCCTATTTTGTGAAGGATAAATTTTTTATCCTTATGTTGATTTTAGAAGTGTTTTGATGATTAACAAATAAAATGCGAGCTTTGGAAATTGTGTAGTCTAATTTATTTATTTTTTTGATTAATTGAAATTGGGAATGTTTATGGGGATTGATGTGAGAGAATCAGGGGCAAAGTGCACAAATCCAATTTTGGGAGCGTTGTTTAAGCTGTAGCCAAGGTTCAATTTCTTTTGCAAACTTATTCACTTCGAGCACAACTCCAGACATGCGGGATTGAAGTTGAAAAAAATTGTGTTTGAAGTTACAAATTTTATTTAAAATTGGTAGGTTATATACATGAATAAACTTAAGGCATTTTTGCATGCACTTAAGACACTTCGTTCAACCAGTACTTAGTCACACTCGACAAATTCAGCCAATTTTTACATGTACATTATGCGGTAGTGATACTATTTTTTTGAACGTAAATTTAATGGTGCAAAATATTTAGTAGTTCAAACTTTCATAATTTGTTAGAATTTCAAAATTTCATGAACGATTCATGGAGTTCAAACCTTTATAATTCAAACACCAGAAATGATTTGAAGTTCAAATTTTGACAATCTAATTAAATTTTCAAATTACGTTAAGCACCACGAATACCCTTATTAGTTCAACCTCCAAGAACGATTCACGAAGTTCAAATTGATAAATGTTCAAACTTCAATAAAAGTTTCCTAGAGTTTTTGTGTATTTTAACTAGCAGCATGTTTGTTAAAATTTATTTCCATATTAAAAAGTGGAAACTGAAAAATGAATTCATTGCACATTTCATTTTCGATTTGGGAACATAGGCAGGTTGAAGTAAAGCACGCCAGAGGCTCAGACAACATCGGAATAGATCCGTAATTTTCTTTATTTCTCAATTCTTGAAATACTTCGTTTTCGACATCCTAAGCTTTTTTCCTTATTTATTTCTATTTTGTGTTAAAATGAATTAGTAACTTCGTTCTGTAATTTGGCAAGGTTTTAGCTCAGCCTTAGCCAATACAAGACTCGTTAAATTTGGGGCTCTGCTTTGAATTTGATTTGACAGATTATTGATAGTAAACGACTCGTCATTTTGGCAATTATGCTTAAAAAATAAGATCATTGCTGAAACAGGTAATTATTCTAGGTAGCTTAAATCATAGCAGTTGCTGAAATATTCTCTGTCGTATACTGTGAAAACAGTTAACTTTCATTGCAAGCCATGAAAGTTGCAATTCTTTTTCATGTTAACTTATTGGCATAATACAGACATAGACACTTAAACCAGTTAAACGCTCTAACTTACAAAATAATCATCTAGACAACTCAACTCGTCTCCATTGTATCAGTTGAACACCCCAACTTACAAAATGATCATCTAGACACATCCAAAATTTATGTGCCACGTCAGCATCGGGTGTCCACGAGACATAGTGGGGATGAGTTGAGGTGTCTAGATGAGCATTTTGAAAGTTGGAGTGTTTAGTTACCAGTAGAGGCCAAGTTAAGGTGTCTATCTATTATTATGCCTAACTTATTTGTATACACATTTTATTATTTACAGTTATAGGTTCTGGCCAAGGTCACTTGTCCTCAATGATACATTTTTTGAACTATGATCCTATCTAGTTTAAGTTCTCTCTCTCTAAATTGGTCCATCTATTGGATAGGTCTTGCTTCAATAATGGTCAAACATTTCTAATATGATCATTATTTTCGCCTGAACTGAATAACATGGTCTCAATGTTAACAGAATTAAACATTGAGCAGTAGTGATCGGTGTGAAGCTGTTGCAAAAGCTCCTTTGCTTCAACCTTTAAATTCCAGCTTACCATCAAAAGAAATACCGAAAGCAAAATATCACAACGGTTTTAACTAGGACCTTAAGTCGAGTGAGAAGCATAATCAAGCTTTCTTTTACAGGAACTTCTGAGAAGAGCTTTCCATCTTATGAACTTTTTCAAATAAAGTGAAATTATATCATAAGAAAGGCTTTCTGCATTGTTACAACGGTTCGTTAACTAAAAATCAGGAGGGCGTTATCTTGATTCTCCAGTCTTGGCAGATGAAATACTGATGAAGTTTACCATCCTTCACGTTCTAAAAATTTGTAAGTGAATGTGTCAAAATGTCATGTATCGGTTTTTTATAACAGCGAATCTGCTGACATTTACAAAAGACAACAGATCTTTACACAAAGCAAGTTCACAAGCCAAAAATGCTTAATTTCTTGGAACATCGAACAAAACTGTGACTAATTGGTATCTAATCTAAAAAGGTACCAAAATCGCCTGTTTGACATCATAGACATTTGAAGTGGAAGGCATACTGAACTTGAGCTTGACTCTAGTTCTTAACAACTACTAAAGAAAAAAATTGCATGCCCAGTAATGGGATTAATGGAGGCAGCATTTTGTTCTGAATTCACAAACTTTTTTAGTTAAGTGTCAAAAGAGATTCGTTGGTCGACTAGCTTTAATTGGCATCCCAAAGTTCTGATAGACCCTTATTTCCCCTCCCGAGCTTGCTGTCACGATTACCATGCCCCATGCTGTTGATTGGATAATGTTATTTCCTTGGTTGTTGTTGCTACCATCAAACCTGCTGGAAGAAGACATAGAAGGCGAGTCGCCATCTCTGATTGATGGAGAACTCGATGAAAACGATTCACTTGCACCAACACCAGGATCTGTTGGAGAGTCTTGAGCCGAGTCCTCCTCTTGACAAGTTTGGATTTTCTCCTCTGCACCGTTTTTCTTGGCCGGCAGAGGTGGTAAATTCCTCTTGCTATTTGCACCAGCCGAGTTGTCTTCCTTAGTGGGAGAGCCATTCGTGGGATGTGGTGGCGGGGAACGTTTTGAATCCCTTTTGGAATTTATCTGATCTGCAAGTGGTGGCTGATTCTTTATACTGCCAGGCCAAGGGATAGCAACTGAAACATCTTTACATGGGAAGTGCTCATAAGCTTGAACGTTGACTACGCTTCTAGATTTACTGCTTGTAGGTTTAGGTTCTTCTCTCTTCCAGATATAAACCTGAGAGTCTTCACTTGCACTTATGATATACTTCCCGTCTTGACTGAATGAAGCTGAAATTTGGCTGCTTGTATTCCGGAAACCTGATGCCAGAAAGAGAGATCCACAGTTTATGAACACAATAATGTACTTTTAGCTAGCTCTCCAAACGAATTATATCTGCAAGAACGTACCTCTAAATTTATGGGTCATTTCTGATCCATCAATAATTCTAACACGCGAATCAGCTGAAGTTACAAGCACTTCTGCTGGATTCCCTGGAGCAAACTGGACATGAACAAGTTCAGCTTTTAGATAGATCACTTGCAAACCTAAAGAGTAGTAGTTATAGAAAAGAGAAATACCTGAAAACCAGTGACTTTTTTGGCTAGGGACTTCTTTTTGGGTTCGAGTTCAAAGTTTTCCTTTTGTTCCAGCTTGCAGTCTAAATCACAAACACGTTGGACGTTAACAATTGCATTAGCTCTGCAAATTATCACTTTAGTAAAGATCCTATGCGATGAATTACTTACCAGAAGTACTGTACATGCGACAACTTCCTTTATGTGAGCCAATTAAAGCACCCTTCAGCAATGTAAAAACAAAATATCAGTGGTACCATTCACCTTCTTTTAGAGAATAGATTGATTTATTTGAATATCATGCTTGTTCTTTTTCTTTTGTTAATTCTTCTTATTTTCTTGTAATTGGTTTATTCTGAAGCTAATTGTGAATGCTCTTTAATATGATTGAATTGAAGGGGAAAGTGAGCTACCTCGCCATCAGGAGTATAGCAAGTAGCAGTAACCATTTCATGAAGATCAGTCCAGTCCACCACTTTTCTATCAGATACATTCCAAATTCGAACCTTTCCATCCAGTGAACCGCTGATGAAGTGATCGTCATCTACTGGATTGAAGTGTATGCAGGTCACTGCCACACAGAGATTCATCAGAGGTAAAAATGTTTGATGGTAAATATAACATGGACTTGATTGATGATTAGCTACAATCAGAGGCGGATCTAGAATTTGAAGCTTGTGGGTTCCCAGCTAGTAGTGCATGTTGTTACTGGGTTCTCAACTTAAATTTCTTATATATTTGAAGGGTTTCACATTATAAATACAAGGTTCGGATAAAAGTTGTGGGTTCCCCTGAACCCACACCCAATGGTGTGGATCCGCCCCTGGCTACAATGTACATAGTATCTCACCATAATCGTTGTGCGCAAACATTTTTAAGCAGCTCTGAGTCTCCAAATCCCATAGCCTGACTGTCTTGTCCATTGAAGATGAAAGAAGTTGCTGCATCAAAATTTCATATAGCATGTCATGTAGGCGCAAAGAGATAATTGATGTGAGTGGTTTCCTTTTTGCAACTAGAAGCTTTGTGAGTCTTTGATTGGACTACCATTACTAATTATAAGGAAATGACTAGATGAGAAATTTCATATCTGCTCTGGAATAAATCTAGTATAATAGTTCCTTCTTGCTCAGCAATTGATATTGTTCGCTCCGTTTCATTTTATGCAATGGTGTTTGACTGCCACGGAGTTTAAGAAAGAAAGTATGACCTTTGACACATACCAAATGTATTTAAACATGCACATATTTTATGGCTATTAAAAGGTATCATTTTTTCTGGTACATGTATCATTTTTTCTGGTGCATACTTAGAAGGAAATGTTCTCATATGAAATGAAACGGGAGTAGTAAACCAATTAGAGCATTAAAACTGACCTGAGAACTTGACCAAGATAGGTCTAGGACATCATCCTGATGACCATTGAGGGTGCATACTGGTTTTTCTGACAGAGCAAATACAGTTTCTGGTACATTTACATAGTCTGGAAGTGAGTTTCCCTTTTTCTTATTAGAAGTCTTCCCTTTTTTCCTTCTATCTGGTTGCATATGAGTCATAACTGGCAGAGGTGGACGATCCGAATTACTTCCAGCCATTGGCATGTCTCTAACAGAATTCGGATCATCAGATGGTTTTGTAGACATAACATCACATTCTTGTACTTCCCACACATGAATTACCCTGTCTTCCCCTGCAGTTGCTAGATATCGACCGTCCGCGCTGAATCTTATAGTCCATATGGAGCCCTCATGAGCCTGAATTTCTTGACACAATTGTAAAGCTGTGAATTCTTTGTGAATTTTTCCTTGCTGCCGGACTTTAATCCATTGGGAGGAATTCTTGTTATTCTGTTTCTGTTCAACCGGTGCAGGCAGATCGAGTTCTTTATCAGCTATTCTTCCACTCATGCTATTTGCAACTCCTTTTATGTTCTTTAAAAGAGCAACTCCTGTTTTCTTGCTATATCTGAAACTCTTGCTGAGATATGCATTCATATTTAGTTTTCTTTCATCATTTGTTGAACTATTCGCCCGGCGCATAAGTTCCTTAACAACAGGTGAGTATCCCACAGATTTCTCAAATTCCTCCATGGAAAGTTGCTTCCCTGTTTGTAAATCACTGAGCTTATTCCACATTCCCTCTTCATTGGACTCTTTGACAATGAATTCCTTTCCAGTGTCCAGATTTTTTATCAGGAAAAACGAAGCAAATCCCGAATCAGCACTTCCATTGGGCAATGTTGATGATGGCGTTTCACTTCCATTTTGTGGTGGTGAAGATTTACTTGTGCCCTTTTTAGGCGGCGCCATTACAGCAGCAGAATTTGTGTATTGGCATATTCTTGTGGTTGGTGCAAAAGCTCCTGAAAATGTCCTGGTGAGACGTTGTTTAGAAACGTCACCAATAAGTTGTTCTTTCCTTTTCTTTGTATTTACAGAGAAAAATTGTATGTCACCGTCTGATCTAGACCTGACGAGCAAAATTGGTGGAGAATTGGAAGGCTCTGGCTCTTGTTCTTCCTCTTGCATTAGCTCTTTTGTAGGAGAGATATTCTCAACTGTTGATTTGGTATCTTGGCATGGTTCAATTTTTCTTGAAATGGCTCTTACAACTTTGGCACTTGTTATCTTGAGGAGTTCTTTCTTGCTTGTCAACCCCATTCCCTGGAGTAAGCGTTTTCGACGCTCTTTGACATCTCCAGGTTCAGCCATCCACATGCCGTAATCTTCCATGACAATGGGAGGAGGAGGAGGATTGGAGAAGGAGACGGTTTTTGCAGTCTCCATCTCAAGGCCTCGGAAACTATTCTTGATAGAAACCGAGGCTGAGAAAGAACGTCGACTATCCTCGAACTCAACCTCATCATCTGATCCCGAGGACGCCAAGTCTTGAGGAACGGCTGTGGAAAGCCGAGTTTGAGACTCGAAGAAGTGATCGTCGTCATCGTCTTCTCCGAGACCATCCCAGTTCATAGTCAGCGTCCTGCGATACATTGTAGCACATTTAGGTAAATAAATGAAGGATCAAATGAAGAAAGACGGCATGTTAGATGGGAATTTTCGAGTTGATTATTAATTATTGTATTGTACTAGTGTTGTTGTTTTCTTTGTTTGTTTCTTCATCATAGAAAAAATTGCTAAGGAGAAGAGAGTGGCAGAGAAGTGGAAGAGAGAAAAACAAGGAAAGAGTGTTTAGGAAATTGGATGGATTGTGAAGAGGGAAAGGAAATGGTCAATGGAGGGTCTCTTAGTTCCCATTACTCCAATTACATCCCCTCACGTCTATGTACCTTAATGTTGGCATAATTGGCATTCTTGTTGTCAAGTCAATGTGGATTTAAGTTATTCTTCTGTGAAGAATTTTTTGTACAAATAGTCTAATTTAGCATGTTGTAACATGTTATGGTAGGTTATTAAACAGTTATATGTGATTGATTTATTAAATGATCTTATTGTGTAAATTCGTTTTTTTTTATATCGTCATTGAGTGGAACTTGAACTCGTTTTTTATATGTTTTATTTTGTTTTTTATGTCCTCGGTCTTCAAACACTTATGGGGATGTCTCTATTCTTTTTCCATTTATTTTTGCATCTCATTGTTGACCTTATTCCTTGACAATCATCAATCATTTATTTGGTTCATTCTTGTTTTGTTGATGTGCCTAAGATATGGAAAATTGGTTATCAATGTTATTGTAGACATCGAAATTTTAATTAAATTAATTCATATAAAAATTGGATTAAATTCTAAGTTATTGACATGTTGACTAAGTCAAATTTTAGTTAATAAAGTCGGATTAATTATTTAAGTCAAAATTATACGACTTGAATGAAATCCAAATTGCATTTGGGTTAGTCCATTAAGTTGACAAGATAAGCCTAACCCATGTTCTAAGGAGCGTCCGCTTTAATTGCCGGAATTCTCAAAAAATACCTCAAAACTCTACCACACCTATATAAAGGGGTCACATATCCCATTTTGAAGATATTTTGACATCTTGAAATTGGCACACCATCTTGACTTGCGGCAAAAGGAGAGCAACGACATCTACATAAGTCTTTCTCCAAAGGTATTCAACAAGAAGGAGAGTTCGAGAGACGCCTCCTCTCAAGAACAATTCAAACGTCTCCCCTCAAGAACAATTTAAAGTGTTGCTCAAAGTTCTTCCAAGATTCAACACATCAACAGAAGTTCATCCTTCATTCGAGAAAGACACTACATTGGCCCTCGAATCAAGGCGAACAACATGGAAATTAGAATCACGGGATACATCCAGAGTTTTACTGACAAAATAATCAATAAAATGATTTTTTCTCATATTTATTTTATGATTGCAGTTATTTATTTCCTGCTAGCAAAATTTATTGCGAACAGTTATATAAGTACTATTTATTAACCATCTGATGGATATTAGGGTGTCAGTGTTAGATATTTGTTACTAGACTAGAAATTATCTCTGGGAAAATATAACTGTGACTTGCCTAAATCACAAGGAAATGTGATAAGCAATAGTGTTATCATTTTTGGCTCAGACCTGGAAAGACAGATTACGGATTTGAAACTTATAGCTTCGGGATTTTAGCCCTTTTAAATAGGGATGTTCAAAACTAAATTGTAACCAACCGCAAAATAGTTTGTTGGCTTATTAGTATCGTGTTATCGGATTAACGGTTGGGCAATGGTTTGAAATTTTATAGTTAATGGGTTAACCGTGCGGGATACGGTTTACTCATTTTTCTTATAGGATTAGCCGTTGACCCATTAAGAATATTAAATTTACAAATATATCCCTATGCATAAAAAGTTCTCTTCATTCCTAGTTTCGCAGCAGTCGGCTTCGCAAAGGCACAAACAGCAAATACTCACTATTTGTGTTTGCATCAGTTATTTCTATTTGCGTTCTTTTTTGTTTAAAGTAAAAATACGAATTTCCTCTCATTGCTGTAGTTTCAGAAGTTAATTGTTGATTTGATTTGCTACTTTCCAGTTCTATTGGTCTGGTAAAGTTGAAGCTAGTATTATTTCTACATTTTATTGAATTAAAGACATAATTTCATCAGAGTTTAATCATGAAGAAGAAGTCGTGAGATAGTTTGGTATACCTTCTTGATTTAACCGATAACAGTTAAACCGATACCGAACCGATCGATACTTATCAGATCGGTTAGCGATTTAATACTTTTCAAAACCGACAACCGATAAGTATAACCGTTAATCGGAAATATCCAACCGAACGTTTAATAAGCACCCCTACTTTTAAGTTTATGACTTTTAAATTAATAATATATACATATCAAATTAATTTTTTAAATAAAAGGAGAGCTTAGATCAAAGCTAATGGTATATGCTAAATCCATACGCCAAAGTCGGAACTATACATCCGCACCTAAAGGATATATAAAACATGAAGATGGTTAAGCCTAATGCAATCCTAGAAATTCATTCATGAGGTAAGAATTTTTCAAAGGAAAAAATTGCATGGTGTAACTAAGTTGTACACTGTAAACACTTTTATAAAATTACCATTTATAACTACTAACGAATTCATTCAGCTTATTCTTCATGTCGACGAAATCAAAATGTATGTTCTCCAGCGAATTCAGCTTCTACTTCTTCTCCGACAAAATCAAAATGTATGTTTCTCCTCTGTTCCTCACCCCCACCCCCGCGCCCCACCCCCCCCCCCCCCCATGTAAAGAAAGTAGCAGAAACTCCATTTGGTAGTCTGAAACTTGAAGAAGGACAGGCATTAGAGAGAGTTTCTAAGCTTAAGTTCAAATTGCGAATTTCTGAAATTATAATTGATTTTAAATGGGCGTTGTTTTAAAAGATTTGTGTACATCACGAGGAGTCCATATCTCGAATTTGAGGTATTTTGGTGCAGATTTGAGGTGGATTTTCAAAGAAAAATTCAAGATTGAAGATGAACAAATGAGCTGCCCAAATTTTATCATTGTATTTCAGTGTATCACACTTGCATCTCATAAAATACAAGGGGGACAACAGTAAAATATAGTGACATACAAGTGTATATTATATGTATGTAAAGTGTATTTTGTATGTACATAGTAGAATAGCATAGATTTGGGTTGCCATCTTCTTTTTTGATTGTATGTTGTATATATCTTCAATAACGGATGACTTTATGTTGTATGTATGTATAGATCCAGCTCGACTATATATACTTAAAAATATACTTATATTCTTGAGTTCAATCATAACCCTGTACCAAAAATCAACAATGATATATTCACTGATATACAGTGCAAAACAAAAGAATGTATACATCCAACAGCGTGCCAAGTGACACATACTGCATCAGAAATCCAGTTCTAATACATACATGGTGCATATACTCAAATACACGTGTATGCTTTATGTATGTAAAGTGTATATTTATACGCATGTCACTTGTATGTGTGACGTTTTGGGGTGATGATTGTAAAGTGTATTGAAGTGCGATGTATGTAGTCAGGGTCGGCCAGAGGGCCAAGCCACTAAAGGGGGGGCTTTAGGCCCCAAAATTTTGGGAGCCCCATTTTTTTAATCCGGTGTTGGATACCTGTATTGAATTTTCCGATAAATTTGATTTCAAGACATGCAAGGCTGGTTAAAGAGGGAAGCACTCCCTAGCAAGATTTTCTTGTTCTGAGGCTCGAACCCAAGCATTCTCTAGTTAAGGAACGATGAAGCCTAATTTTTATCTACAATAGATTTACAGGTTAATTTTTCTTTTAAAGAATATTGAGCAAAAAAAAATAAGGCCTCCCGTTAAAGTTGGCTTTAGGCTCTCAATCTTATTGAGCCGCCCTTGTATGTAGTAATACAGTGTATCCCAGTGAAATTGTGTGTGTTGATACAACTAGGTGGAGCGAACAAATACAGCTGCAAAACAGTAGCTAAGAATTGTAATTAGACAAATTATAACTGCGTATGAAAATTAGGCTCTAAATTATAGGACTTTATGAAAATTTCTTTTTTTCAAAACTATACAACAAAAAAAAAAAATAAAAAAAATAATAAAAAAAAAGAGGCAGCCCATAACCTCAGCAAACTACACTCTCTGGCAGGCCAAATAACTGTGAACATGACTTGTTTCAGGGCCCAATTAATGTAAAATTGGGCCAAGTTTGGAACTAGATTTTCATTTTTTTTGCTCGGATTGTCTCTTCTTTTGTCTTTAATTTTAGTGACTCAAATTGCTGGTCTTTAATTTTTTCCCTTCGCTTAAAAAGGTGACCGAAACTATCCTAAGATTTTAGGTTTGAATCACCAGTCAAAAAAAAAAAATTCGCAAGACAAGGCTTTGCAAAAAGTCTGTCTTATGCGGCAGACTTTGCCTTAAGACATAACTTAAAGTCTGTCGTCCCGCTCAGTCAAAAAAATAAATATCAAACCATAGCTAAAAGTTTGCCTTAATAACAAAGTCCGTCGTCTCGGCGAGACTTTTACTATGCGCTTCACGCAAGTCCGCATAAAAGTGCATTTTTGCAAAGCCTAGACTTGCGAATTTTTTATTTTTATTTTTATGACTAAGCCGGGGTTCGAACCCAGACTCTCAGGGTATTTTAGGCTAAGGGAAAACCAGCAATTTGAGAGGCAAAAATTAAAGACCTCCCCCAATGAAAGTCAATCGTGCAAATTGCCCCTAGATTTTACATGGAGAAAGTTTAATCCACTGACATAAATACAAGCTAAGAGCGGTCCTGAATCACATTTCCATTATGAGCATGCGTAAGCTTAACTTATTTTGAGAAGAACTTTTATCAAAATTGCTTGTTATAAAAATATTTCTGAAAAGAAATAGTTTGTGTTTGCAAGTTCATTTGAGAATTATATTTTTAAAATAAACTATGTTTGGTGAATCTTTCCGAAAAGTGCCTTTAAGTCAAATATAACGAAAGAGAAAAAAATACTATTAAAGGTCATTTTGCGACTAATATTGTTTAACTAGAGAAAAGATTTAAATATTTGTTGTAAAAGGATTTATTTAAGTTATTTTATTTTATTCAATAAAATATAATACATAACAAATGGATATTATGGTTTTAAATCAATATAAATATAGTTAAAGCAAAAGCGGGAAGATGAGAAGAGGACTATATTTTTGCTTGAGAGACATGGGTTACCAAGAGTAGTGAAAACAGTCTCTCTACCACACAAGATAAGGCAAGGTGTGCGTACATTAAATCCTCCTCAGACCCTACTTCGGAAATTACACCATTAATATGTTATTTTTGATGTTGACACGTATGGGTTAAATTAAGATGAGATAGTTTGGTGAATATAAAATTTTAGTAAGGAATGGTTCTTCTTTTAGGACTTAGTAAAAATTTATAGCTCTTCCCCGATAGCACTTTCAGGTTTTGACCAAACATCACAATTTTTTTAAGGGAAAAAAGTTACTTTGACTTTGAGATGACTTCTTCAAAGTTTGGTCAAAAGAGCTACTCCCTCCGTTCGAAAAAGATTGTCTTTTTTTTATTTGATATAAAATTTAAGAAATAAAAGAAGACTTTTGAAATGTATGGTCTAAAACAAGTCTTAGATATTTGTGTGGATATAAATCATATCATAAAAAATTAACTTGTTTCTAAATATAGAAATGGGATAATTTTTTTGGAACAGATTAAAAAAAAGGATGGTAATCTTTTTGGTACAGAGTGAGTATGTGTTTTGACTGCAATCAATCTATGAGCAACACCACTTTCTTCAAAAAGAAAAAAAAAATGTTTACGCAATAATTGGGGAAAAGGGCAAAAGGCCACTCTCATACAGTAATGTGTACCCCACTCCGATGGCAATCCAACCAACCGAAAGTTCTAAAATCAAGTTGAAATTTTTTATGCTCGACTACTTCCTTTAGGTGAAACTTTTGAAAGAAAATTTGAATACCACCCATAAAGCAAACTTCTAAATTTCCAGCATCATATTCATAGTTACTTAGCTCATTTGTTCTAGTTAGTAGTTCCAATTCTGTATCAAAGTCAAGATTAATATCGTTACTAGTATCAAAATCATCACAAGCATCAAAACTATCAATACCATCACTATTATCAATATCATCTCATCTGGAATAAAACCTTTAGGGTTTCAACCTTCAAAAAGTTGAGAATGGATTGAAAAACACTACAAGACTCATGTTTCACTTTTGTCGTTAGTTACGGTGGCAACTCGCTAAGACTAGCTTTAGGAAAACTAAGATTGATTAAAGATCCCACCCGATAGACAAATCTTGGAAAATATATTGTCCTACATTTGGCCATCAATGTTAGATATTTATTAACCATCACATGGATATTAGGTTATCGATGTTACGTTAGATATTTATTAACCATCAAATGAACTTTTAGGTTACCTATGTCAGATATTTATTAACCATCAAATGGATTAACCATCAATTGGATAAGATCATTCTATAGAAGTTCGATACGGGTGAGTCACATATATATGGTGAACGTGACAGTGTAAGAGAATTTCATATTATGACTAGGGGTGTTGGTGAAATTACAACAAAGTACAGTTACAATTGAAAAATAAAATGAAGAAAATAAAAATCTTACTTTACAGGCGATATCTCTACGCTCTCTTTAAGGAGATTAGCGCAAGAAAAAATAATCTTTCAATGAAGAAATAAATGTCATATAACTCAATAAACTCGGGTTCCAAAACTCCACAAAGAAGAACATCTTTCTTCAACTAATTTAACTTTATTTTCCTCACTCTTTTTTAAGAACTTTCCAAAGTATTCATAAGGTAAGGATGACAAGCTGTTATAGTTGAAAAATTAATCTTGAATTAATTGGGTGAAAAGAGTGGATTAAAGGGATGAGTGGTGTGAATATGGAGAAGAACTGAAGTTTAAATGTTACCAATATTGGTCACATTATGGTCACTAAGAACGTGAGAAATTAAAAGACTGTTTCTGTCTTATTATGCCTTCAATGAAAAATGAGTTACTGCCACTAAACAACGAATAAGAAATGCACCATTATGGATACAGAGGTTAAAGTCCAAAGCTATTGCCACTATGAATTGGATAATGAATCAAGTGAAAGGCACTTTAATTCAACTAATTTATACTTAATTTGACCATCAATCCCCACTCAATTTTTCTACTGTATAGAAATGTGGGTTTGGGGGAGTTCGTCGTCAATGACTCATTTAAAAAAAAAAAAAAATAAGATAAGCCCTCCAACTCATGTTTTAAAAAAATGTGGATATTTAAAAAATCAATATCTACCAAAAAAAAAAAAAAAAACTTGGACCCATAAGGTAAAAAAAGATATAAAAAAAAACAAACTATTTAAAAAATTAAGTTGTAATTAACAAATTCATCCTTGATGGTGATTAATTTTTTAAAAGTAGTTACGAATATATTATTATCAAGCTTCATTTTTAAAAGTTACTTATTAATTAGTTTGTAGTTATGATATCTTGCATACATTTATAATTCTATAATCAAATTAATTGAATATTATTACAAGTTTGGAAAAAAAACATGGACCCCATATTAAAAAAATAAGAAAATCAATAATAGAATAACGAATTAAATTGATAATGGTGATTGAAAAAGTATTACGAATATATTATTATCAGCTTCATTTTTAAAAAGTTACTATTACAACTTATTACAAGTTCCATGGGTGATATCTTGTCAACTGCGAATGATAATGAAATTAAATTGAATATTATTACAAAGAAGCTGATAAAATGAATCACTGGATGTTTATTGCGATCTTGTTTAATATCCTAAAAAGAAACTAAGATGGGTATTACATTCTCAAAGGCATTTTCCAATGTCTAAGTTTCCAATTTATCAGGAGCACCATAAATAGCCAAAAATAATTTATTAGTACATACTTGATAGGTTAAGTAAAAAAAATGATAGAAATCTTATACTGCATCTACTATGTTATATGACACAATATACATAATTAATGTATAAAAAGTTTCACGTTTTAGCCTAGGGAATGGTAGTTCAAATGACGTTTTCGTATTTAAGTAGTTTAAAATTCAATAAGTTTTGAAATTGGTTCAAATTTGATTTACACATAGTTTAAAAGGTGTCTATTAGCCTTTTTCTTAAATAAAGTCATATAAACTGAAACAAAGAAATAACATCATGGCACAAATTATTGAACCCGTGCTCCCAAAATTTCTATCTTTACATACGTGACTTTCAAGAAATGTTGTAGAATATATCAATTCTTTTTATAATTGCATAAAAATAAATTACAAATATATATTGAATAAAATTATAAATATATGTTAGGCTATGCTAGCACGGGCTCTGGTATCTAGAGAACATTGTTTTTATTTTTACTATATTAGAAGCATCAGTTGGGGGTGGTTTCGTCGTCCACCTCCAACTCATGTTAAAAAAAAAAAAAAAAAAAAAAATTGGACCCCATATTAAAAAAATCAAGCAATATAAAAAAAAAAATAACGTGCACCCAATATTAAAAAATCAAACAATATTCATGTAATTCAAAGTATCGTCATTAAGTCAATAATAGTGGATTCATTGCCACATGCATATCAACCCAAATGAAATTATTGTACAATTTTAAAAAATTGCCATATTATTCTTTTCTTAGGTTAAGTAGTCAAACCATATAATTTCTTTTCTTTTCTTATATTGGCACAAATCTAATACATATATTTAAATGTTGTATTTGTTATTCCGCCATGTCATTTGTTTGTTATGTTTCTTGAAGTAAATATACTTAAAATATTTATATTTTAAAATAAGATAGAATTTAATTACTTTTTCATTTTTATTCTTACTCTAATAAATGTGAAAAGAGATTAATGTCGTAAAAAGAAAAATAATATTAAACGAAGATCAAATAATAAATAAGGTAAATTAGTCAAAATATAATTCTAATTGATGTTTCATTAAAAAAAAAAAAGTGCAAAAGACAACATGACAAGTAAAATGAGCCAAACCAAGAATATTCACCATGACAAGTAAAATGAGTCAAACAAAGAATATTCACCAAAAATTAAAAAATAGTAGTTCTTCGTTTAAATAGAAAATCAAATTTTTACTTTGTTTCGTTTTAAACATGTAAAATTAATTTAATAATTTGAATTAGAATTATCCAAATCAAAATTTGTAATAAATATTGTTTAGGTCCAATCTACATACATTAACAATAGAATATTTTACACCTTTAAATTAATCGAATTAAAATTCAAAGTAGCGATCTTAAATATTACTATTGTTTTGTCTCAAAGAGAGGAAAATAGTTTCTTTTTAAACAAGTTTTCGCCTTTAAAGAGTATTAATAAATTTTTGCAAACTTTGTATTCGTAGCAAACACTAATATAATAAAGTTTTGGATACGGAGCACAAGCTACAATGTTATCTTAATCGTGTTTTGAACATAAAACATGCACACACACACACACATATGTTTATTAGCAATATAAATATATATATATTATCATTATCCAAAACACAACTACATGCACATAGATACACTATAATCCAAAGTGTTGGGCCCGTGCATAGCACGGGCATACGCCATCTAGTAATATTAATATAAGAGAGTTTACTAGTTGAAGAGAGACTATTATGCATAATGAAGGTATGCACTGCATTGAATCTCCACTTAGTAAAACAATAATCTTTACTCCAGAGCTACAGTGGTTTCAGACTTGAACTATGACTGCTTAAGGGAAATAAAGAATTATTGCTTACACATAATAATCAAGGTGTTGACATGACTTCCACAACTCACACTTGTGCTATCTCGGTTTCACAAGTGCTTTTGAGAATGAGCCCAATTCTCATAGGAAGCGGCCTTCTTCCACACTCGCATAGGTGAAATCTGTCAATGGTGCTTCTGTAACTTAACACCCCACTCATATGAGCTACAACATTTCATTAAGAGTTTATAAACTCAACCTCCACAAACTGTTACAAAATAATGCACTCACACCATAGGGAAGGAATATATAAAATAGTGCATTTTTCACAAGAAGTCATCATATGATTCGTTTTTCCTATTGAACCTGGTTATAGGATCTCTAGTCTCCAGGTTGGGTTTCCTCATATACGACTCATGAATTTATGGGCTTCAATCCCATCCCCCTCAATGTGCTTCAAACCCTTTCTCTTGCCAAGCCCTTGGTTAGTGGATCTACAACATTATCACAAGATTATCAACGTTAATGGTACCACTTGTCAAATATGATCTCACAGTACTGTGTTTTCTCCTTATAGGTCCGGATTTACCGTTATAATAACGGTTTTGAACTCTACCAATTATAGTGATGCTATCACAATGAATTAAAATAGGAGAAATTGGTTTTTCAAAATAAGGAATTTGAAATAATAAATCTCTTAACCAATACGCTTCTTCACTAGCTGAAGCTAAAGCAATTAGTTCAGCCTCCATGGTAGAATTAGCAATAATAGTTTACTTTTTTGATTTCCAACTAATAGCACCACCTGCCGACGTAAAAATACAACCAGTGGTAGAACAGGAATCATCAGATAAAGTGTTCCAATCTGCATCAGAAAAGCCTTCAAGTACATCAGTATATTTTTTATAAAACAAGCCATAATATTTTGTACAAAGAAAATATTTCATAACTCTCGTTATGGCATGCCAATGTTCATTACCTGGCTTGCTTGTAAACCTGCTAAGTACTTCAACTGCATATGTAATATCAGGCCTAGTGCAATCGAGTCACATATCTCAAACTTCCAATTAAAGCTAGCATATTCCTTTTGATTTATCACATCATTTTCACTTTGAACATGAAATAAGAGAACACTTGAATCAAAGGAGTTACAACATGCTTGCAATCAAGAAAGTTATATTTTTTTAAATTTTCTCAACATAATGTATTTGGTCAAGAAAAATTCCATCACATGTTTTAGTAATTTTTATTCCAAGAATAAAATTTGCCTCACCAAGATCTTTCATATCAAAATGGCTTCTAAGAATATTTTTAGTTTCACCAATAACATTCTTGTTAGAGCGAAAGATCAATAAATCATCAACATAGAGGCAAACAATAACATGTGAATTATTCCAAGACTTATGATAGATGCACTAATCACACTCGTTTGTTTTAAAACCATTTTCAATAATGCAGGAATCAAACTTCTCATGCCATTGCTTTGGTGCCTGTTTCAAGTCATATAGGGATTTACGAAGTTTACACACTTTGCTTTCCTGGCCTGCTTCAACAAAACCTTCGGATTGTTCCATATATATTTCCTCATTTAGGTCCCCAGTCAAAAAAGCAATTTTACATCCATTTGGTGAATATGCAAATCAAAAATTGCAGCAATAGCAATTAAAAGCCTTATGGATGTAATTCTAGTTACCGGACAAAAAGTATAAAAAAATTCTAGGTCTTTTAGGTGTTTAAAACCCTAAGCAATTAGTCTAGCCTTATATTTATCAACAGAACCATCCGGTTTTAACTTTTTTCTAAGGACCCATTTACACCCAATTGTTTTACAACCGGTGATAAATCAACTAACTTCCAAGTTTTATTAGAAATAAGTGATTCCATTTTATCATTTACAGCCTATTTCCAAAAAATAGCATCATGTGAAGATAAAGCTTCCTGTAAAGTGAGAGGGTCATCTCCAACATTAAAAACATAAGAATCAGGAACAAAATATTTTTCTACTCTAGCTCTTTTACTTCTTCTTAACTCAAAGTCATCATTTTCTTTATTCTTCAAAAACAGAAGTAGAAGAACTAGGTAGTGATAAAATATTTTCGTTAGTCCTATGACCCCCACTATTTTTAGAATCAAATGGAAATTTATTGTCATGAAAAATAGCATCACCTAATTCTATTATTATATTATCTTCAAGACTAAAAAATCTATAGGTTGTACTATTTCAAGCATAACCAAGAAAAGCACAAGTAGTAACTTTTTTACCCAACTTAGAAATTTTGAGATCCATTAGCCTTACATAAGCTAAACAACCTTAAACTCTTAGATATCCCAAATTTGACTTGTGGCTTCTCCACAGCTCAAAAGGCGTTAATTTTATCTTTTTATGAGGCACACGATTCAACACATAACAAGCAGTCAAAATAGTTTCACCCCAAATATTTAGAGGTGCACTCGACTCAATAAGCATGGCATTTGTCAACTCAACTAAGGTTCAATTTTTTTCTTTTTGCTACATCATTAGATGCAGGAGAATAAGGTGGAGTAGTTTCATGAATTATTCCCAATGATCTAACAAACGAATTAAGCTCAATAGAATCATATTCACATCCTCTAATTTAGAGGTGTTCATGGTTCGGTTTGGGTCGGTTATTGATTAAAACCATAACCAAATCAATTTAGTCGGTTTTTAAATGTCTAAAACCATAACCAAACCAAATAAAATAATAACCATCGGTTTGGTTATTGTCGGTTTGATTCGGTTTGGTTCGATTTTTCGGTTTATGACTAGCAGTCATGAAACTTATCAGTAAAACATTAAAAAGTTGAAAAAGACATGTCTTTTTTTTTTTTGTTCAAACGATAAAATTTATTTATAATTTGAGGTGGAACATACATCATAGAAAAAATTTCACTATTAGTGATAGTGTAGTACTCAAGTTACCCAAAATTGCTAAACTATTACATATGGAGCTAAAAACTAACTTTGTAGTAGTTGCACCATTTTTTTCATCTTAATACACATACCTAGAAATAAAGTAGAGCATAGGAGATTTTAGTTATTGTTACAAACATAGATATTAATTAAACATAAAGACTGCCTAAAATTAAAATGAAAATATATGAAATAAAAAAACATTGTGTAATGATCCCGAACTTTGAGGCACTACTTGCATTTTGCCCTCAATTCTCCCATTTTATTAAAAAAAACTTTGTGTAATGATCCCAAACTTCAGATGTTTTTCTATCATTATCCTCAAGGCTAGGGTCTCAACTACAAGGAGTTGTTCTTTTCTGCTTTTTAGGAGGATTACCGACGGAAAAAGTATTAGGGAATTACCATGTGCTCGAGCTGCAGCAAATGCTAATGTTTACTGAAGTATCTTCTATAGGAACCTCCAAATCTATAACCTCTGTCCTTTTCATATGAAAAATATTAGAAGTTTAGGACCCATTCAGATAAGAAAAAAGAAAGGTATAAATTCGGAAAAAAAAAAAAGCTAAAATCAAATGGCTGACAAAGAAAGACTAAAAATTTAAGTTAAAGACATTAGACTCTAAACGTGAGCTTATGTTAGTAGGTTTACACTTAACAAGAGTTAAAATACTTAAAGACATGGGCTTGAACATATTCTTAAAAACATGGGCCTTAAACAATTATGAGAAATAAGTAGACCAAAAATCAAAATAATGATTAAAAGGTATAAATTATTTATAATTATTTATGAAAAAACAATATTATACGTATAAATAATTATAAAATTTATGTATATAATTTATCGGTTTGGTTCGGTTATTTATTCGGTTTTTTTTTTAATAGAACCATAACCAAACCAAATATTGTCGGTTTTTAAAAGTTAAAACCAAATCAAACCAAACCAAACCAAATGTCGATTTTTTTATTCGGTTTAGTTTTGGTTTTAACCAAAACCGTGAACAGCCCTATCCTCTATCACTTCTAATTCTTTATATTTTTCTACCAAACTGATTTTCAACTTCATGGAGATAAATTTTAAATTTTTCAAAAACATCGCTTTTATTTTTCATCAAGAAAACATATGCATACTTAGAAAAATCATGGATAAAAATGATAAAATATCTATTTCCTCACGAGTTAAAATTCCCCAAGTTCACAAATATCGTATTAATTAACTCTAACAATTTAGTTTTCTTTCAACTTGAAAATGAGGCCTATTTGTGATTTTGGCTTTACTACAAGCCTCACATTTTTCAAAATCCTTTTTAATCATTGGGATTAATCATAAACTACTCATGATTCCCACATAACGATTATTAATATGACACAAACGAGCATGTCAAAAATTATTAGAAGAGAGCATGTAAACAGAAGTAGAAACTTTATTCGTCTCAACAAACTTTATTCATCTCAACATTCAACTTGAACATCCCATCACAAGCATACTCCTTTCGCAAAAAAATACCTTTTTTCACTATTCCATATTGATTAGACTCAATAATTTGCTTGAAGCTTTGCTTTATTAAAAAAAAACTAGACATCAATTTTTTTCTCATGGAAAGAGTAAAAAGTACATCTTTTAATGTTAACACCCTTCCTGAGGTAAAGCTCAACTCGACATCTCCCTTTCCAAGCACTTGAGTAGTGTGAGACTCACCAGGCATGATGGTTTTGGGCTCCTCAAATGGAGTATACACTTTGAACCAATCTTTGTCATGCAGAGACATAACGTTTGCACCGAATCGGCCCAACCATCCATCAACATTTTCAATCATATTTATGTACGTTATCACCACCACAAGTGGCTCTTCAGTAACGTTAGCCTGAGGTGTAGGACCACATTTCTGAAACTTGCAAAATCGAGCAATATGTCCACTCTTGCCACAGACAAAGCATGGTCCTCCATTTTGTGCTTGGTTATTACCACCATTATTTTTCTTGAGAGGTCTACCATTATTTTTCTTGAATATTTTCTTCTTAGGCTTCATAGAGGTATTTTTGTTAGCATTAGGAGCAACATTATTTGAAGTAATTAAATTTACCTTATTTGTGACGGAGTTGTAAGTTGCTCTCTTCCGTTTGCAAAAGCGCATCTTGGCCCCTTGCCTCTTCTTCCATGCGGATTCGCATAATCAACGTCTCAAATGAAGTTTCCTTTTGTTTGTGGCGCGTATAGTTTTTTAAAATTCCTTCCATGAAGGTGGAAGTTTATATATAATGCCACAAATAATAAGGTTATCTTCAATTTTTTATCTCCTCGGACCTTAGCTCTCCATCAATCATTATAAAGTCTTGAGCTTGGTCTACCACTGAATTGTTGTCCACCATTTCGAAACGAAAAAGTCTACTAGCAGCATATTTTTTGCGCTCCAGCCTCATCGGTAACATATTTACTCTGCAATGCTTTTCAAATTTTCTTTGCGGTAGAGTAAGTTCTATCATAATAATCATAAAAATTATCTGAAAGACAATTTAGTAGATGATACCGACACTTGTAAGAATCCTCATCGTACTTTTCAACTTTTTTCTTGAAGAGAAATAAGTTCTTCATCATTCATGGAAGAGTTATCTACTTTGTTTGGATTCTTCTCAGTTAACACATAAGAAACATTGAGAAGACTTAAGTAGAAAAGTATTTTTCCCTTCCATCTCTTAAAATGAGTACTGTTGAACCGAAATGACTTGTTAAGATCTCCCACTTTGACATCGGCGGATTTTCCAATTGTGGCCATGGAATCTCCTTAAAATTGTTGGTGAAATTACAACTGAAAGTACAATTACAATTGAAAAATAAAATGAAGAAATAAAAATATCTTCGGCTAAGGCACGGATATAACGCTCTTTTTAAGGAGATTCAAGCGGCAAATCTTCATTTGGTCCGTGATATCTTTTCGACTTGTCCTCAGATCACAACTGCACGATCACGTCGTATAACGTAACTCAACAAACTGCGACAAAGTTGAGTCCAAAGCTTCACAAAGAAGAACACCTTTCTTCAACTAATTCAACTCTCTTTTATTTTCCTCACTCTTTTAAGAACTCTCGAAAGTATTTTTCTCTACCTATAAGGTAAGGATGACAAACTATTTATAGTTAAAAAAATCATCCTTGAATTAATTGGATGAAAAAAGTGGATTAAAGGGATAATAAAGTGGTGTGAATATGGAGAATAATGGGCAGAAGGTTACAAATGTTGAAAAAGAATATTGGTTACATTATGGTCACTAAAAACGTGAGAAATTAAAAGACCGTTTCTGTCTTATTATGCCTCCAACGAAAAATGAGTTACTGCCACTTAACAGCAACGAATAGGAAATGCACCATTATGGATCCTTTAATATGAGGCAAAGAACGGTCACAGCTATTGCCACTATGAATTGGATAATGAATCAAGTGAAAGGCACTTTAATACAATTTATTTTAATATTAAAATGCTTAATTTGACCATCAAGGGGCATATCCAGTGAATAAGATATGGTATATCTGAATCCATAAGTTTGCTGAAGTTATGTAATTTGTTAAAAACACTCGCTAAAACATGTATAAATAATAGATTCCGAACTCATTAAGTTTAAATTATAAATTTGCCTTTGATTACTATTACCAGTACATTTAATATTCTATTGTAGCGGGTAACATTCCATAATTTTTAGATAATTTATATTTAACTTGTTACATGTATAATCTTTTAAGTGACTTGATAGTATACAAGTTAAGTACTTAATACACCAACTAGGAGTTAGGGCAGAATAATGTAGCCTTTCATACAGTGTAATCAGGGGCGGATCCACACCATTGAGTGTGGGTTCGCGGGAATCCACAACTTTTATTCGAACCTTATATTTATAATGTGAGACCCTTCAAATATATAAGAAATTTGAGCTAAGAACCCAATAATAACAGACACTGCTAGCTGGGCACCGACAAACTTCGAATCCTGAATCCGCCTCTGAATGTAATTGTATATGTGTCATTTCCCTCCGCCAAAAAAAATAGAGAAGTTCAAGTTACTCTGTGCCTTTCCTCTCCTTCATAAAAGTACTTTCCCTTTCCATTATGAATATACAGATAAGAGTCAATATATAATCCACACATGTTTTGGGAAGGCTTGCCAAACTATTAAGAAAAAAAGATTTAAGTTTTGGGTGGTAGCAAGGTATACATTTTTGTATCATTAAATTAAGTTGATTTACAACAATAGTCAACCATTTATAAAAAGTTTGATATGATGCTAAAAAGTTTGATATGATGCTAACCTAAAAAATACAATAATAACCGATAGTTGGATATATTGAACTATCAATTAATGGTGTAAAAAGAATTTGCTAACTTAAATATGGATCTAAGAATGTGGTCTAGTGGTCAGTAAATAAGGTGAGAATTGTAAGATTTCTTGTTCAAAAGTTTCGGCGAGAGCCAAAAATACTAGTGATTTATTTCTATCTATTCAAACTTTGATGCAGAAAGTACGTTATGTTGATGAAAAATAGCAAGTATCCCATAAAATTAGTTTAGGTGCACGTAGCTATGGAGCTAGAGCTTTGCCCACAAGTTCTGTAGAACCCAGTAACTTTAGCTCAAAACTATATTTGTGTTTAAAGATCACTTAATATGTATAAATAAATTATCAAGAGTAAGCTGCTTTTTCTAGAATCCAAAACTCACAAACTCAAAATTCTAGTTCCACCTTTGGATGCACCCAAGTTGGCCCCGGCCCGATATCATGGTTAAAAAAAAAGATGTATAACTTAAATATGTATAACTTAAATACTAGTAAAAAAGAAGCTACAGCTCTCTCTAGCAAGCCAAGTAAACTTGAAGATGATTGATTGTTATCTGAAATTTTGCTGTCTGAAGAGCCATGGTTGGACAAATCAAAGGGTCTTGACTGTTGATGTACTCCAGAGCCCAATTATCTGAAAACTGGGCCAAGTTTTTAACTGAACTTTAGCTTGGTCTAGCGACACGTTTATTAAAGGGGTGATTTACAAGAATAGCCTTGGACGTGGGTACGTAGTCTTAAACTTTTAATCCCGCTTTCCTCATGAACAAAACTTTAAGTTTAAAAATTACTATATTTTTAACCTTGAAAGTTTATCCTAGATAATCGAGGGCCAAAAGTTCAAGACCGTCCATTTTTAAAGTCATTGGGTGTAATTTCTTGTATATGAAGAGACGTCCTGAATCACATTTCCACTATATTTGCCTATAACCTTGAAAGATTGTCCTAGATAATCGGGGCCAAAAGTTCAAGATTACCATTTTTAAGGTCATTGAGTGTAATTTCTTGTTTATGAAGAGAGGTCATGAATCACATTTCCACTATATTTGGCCTACAAAAAAATGTATTATCGACACCACTTTATTCAAAAAGAAAAAGAAAAAGAATGTGTACACAGATGATAGCATTTCAGGAACTATTGATTGTGCAGATCTAGAGAAAGTGAACTCCTTATCAGCTGAGAAGATTCAGATATCTCTGTCAAAAATCTATAATGGAAATATTATCATCATTTCCAATTCCACCAAACTTGGCGTGGTTTCGGACAAGTTGTGCTTTGTTCAATTATTGATATGAAGTGATACTTTCTTTTTCTCTCCTACTTTCCTTTAGGGAGAACATATTTTTTTACTTTTTGTGAAAGGACAGCAAACTTTATTTGAACCACAACTTATCTCTATTTTTAACAACAATATTGAATTTAGTCATGTTTAATTCTTTCAATTTTTTCAACTGCCCTTCATGTTAAAGGCATTTTCGGTTAGTACTTAGTACTCCCTGTATGTGGGGCACGAATATGTTGTCAAAAGTGTGTCTTTGATATTTATAAACTATGACAGCTGATCTCTCTTAAAAAAAATTGTATAGAGATACTAACCTCTATTTGTCTTCTAAATTTTTGTTCATCACTCAAAAATATATTCCGGAAAGGGTAAAAGATGTCCCTAATATACTGAAAATGACTTAAATTTGTCCTACTTTCACATATTAGACCCTAATTTTTCCTAACGCTAAATTTCGGGTTAAAACTCTTCATCCACCTATTGGACCCCAATTGTCCTTTGAGGTTAAAAATGCCCCCTCCCCCGTTTTAATGGAATTATGAAATGAGATACGGGGCTTTAAATTAAACAGATAAGGGGCAAAACTATTCCTGAACAACGGAAAATAGACCATAATGTTTCTCTTAAAGAGTTATGATATTTTATCGTCAAAATCGGAAGAATAACCCAAACTAAACCAACAAAAACTGACAATAATCAAACCAATAAATTTGATTTAGTTTTAGTAATTAAAAAACAGGCTAAATTAACCAAAGACCAACCAAATTGAACCATGGAAACCCTTAACTTTTGACCTGACACCCGGAACTAATCTATTTGGCCAAACTTCTAGAAAGTCAAAAGTGCCTTTTTTTTGTCTTTGAAAAAAATACTTATTTTAGAGAGTTGAGACGTTTCATCAAGTTTTTAAAAAGGAAAAAAATAATTGTGTTCTTACATAGGGCAAGTGGTAATTTCTTCTAATAAGGTTGATCATGTGACGAAGGTGGCCTGTGTGAAACAAGAAACTCTGAGGTAGTCTCCAGAAACCACCTGAACCAAAGCTTTATTTATGTATACAGTAAGGTAAATAATATTTTAGAGGTGATTATTATTTCTAATCAAATCTTTAATTATCTATTTTCTTACTAAAAGAAAGTAGATGCACTTTTTCATTATTGACATCCCAGTGGGCAACGAAAATTACAGTTATTTTCGCACCTGTTTCCATAATTAATTGTTTAATCAAACGAATAATGCATTATCACCTTCTTCCGAGTTCCGGTCCCTTTCATAGGGAACTTTTCGGTTTTAGTCCCAAGCCCTTATAATATCTTATTGAGCACATTTAACTTTTAGCTAATCGAATATGCAAATTCGATCCTCCTTCTTGTGATCTACACAATCTAATGAATTATTCATGATCAAAATCATATAATGTCTATATTGTATGTTAAATTTGTAATGTGACTTTATTTCTGCGTAAAGGGACAGAACACGCATTTCATTTAATTCAAGATTAAATATGATTAGTGAAATATATAAGTACTAAAATTAAAATTTATCAATAATTGATAGATCAAAAGTATAATTATTTTATATTATTAATCATAATCATTAAGCTTCCTCTGAAGGTGTTAATCCTAATAAGATTGCACTTTTACCGTATGCTACAACTAGCTAGTCCGGAGAAGAAAAGTAGATTTTTTTTTTTTTTTTGTAACCATATTAAAAACTTCATTGTCAACCAAAAGTTAAATCTTTCTTTACTGACATGAATCTTTCTTACTGACATGAATCTTTCTTTTGTGTAAGTTCATAAAATTAGGTAAAATAGCTACCAAAAGTTAAATCTTTCTTACTGACATGAATCTTTCTTTTGTATAAGTTCAAAAAATTAGGTAAAATAGCTTGGATAGTCCATTTTCGAGCCGCTTGTTAATATTTAGCCACTATTAAAAATGTAATTTAAAAATAATCACTTTTTAAGGTGAAATTAATATGTGAAAAAAAAAATATTCTCAACAAGTGAAACTCCAGCATAATATACTTGAATTTGAAAATTTGTTGTAGTTTCAAACTTAATGAATTATTCATGGAGTTAAAATTTTTGTCTATTCAAACTCCATGAACGATTCATGGTGTTCAGACCTTTATTTATTTAAACTTCAGGAACGATTTATGGAGTACAATTTTCACAATCTATATCGTTCAGTTAGAAAAAGTGAACAACTAATATTTGAGGTGTGTTTTGACAAATAGTTGGTGATAGTTGAGGTAGGAAACTGCGCTTTTTTTGATAGTTCGAAATCGAAAGCTAAAAAAAAGTGATAGTTCATGTGTGTGTTTTACCATTATCTCATATTAGATTGATATGGATCTAAACAAAACAACAAGATTAGTGGGGATTCATGCTGCCGACTATTACTAGCTTAGTTGCTTGAGATTGAGACAAGTTGTTATTATGCAATATTTTCTTTAATGATAATGAATTCTTAATCTTTACTTTACTCATATTAGTCAAATACCATCATAAAAAAACTGATTAAATTAGGTTAATTAGCAAAGAACGAAGAAATTTCTTAGTGATCCTTGCTTTATGAAGGGTGCAGACAATAGCCATACTAGGAGAGATTAATGGGCGGTTGATTGCATATAACTTAAACTGCCTTTTTAGAAACGAAAACGAGAGTTATAGAAATAAAAAAATAAAAAGGAGAATGGTTTCGGAAGCAAAAAGCCCTAATTGGGCTTATAATAATCTATCACAAATGTATTATTGCACATGCACGATAGAAGACAATATAAACTATGTCTAAAAATACACCACGAATGCATTTTGTAAGGTAACATATGAACTAGATTCAACGATTGATGAATCCTATAGGATGGATTAAAATAATTCAATTATTAGTAACTAATTGACCTCCCTTAAGCATTGTACTTTTAGTTAAGAGAATGGGGATCTAAGTGTCAGTTCTTTTTAATAGGAGGGTCACAAGAAAACAAGAATCTTGACTAATTAATAAGCACCACAATTACTCTTTTAGAAAAGCCAACCCACTTTTCAGTTTCTCATTTGAAGAGATGCACTTTTCATTTTAGTGTCATTTCTAATTTGTCTGAGTCACAGAGGTCCCATATATAGGACCACAAAATTAAACCACCATTAAAAGAGGCGTGGACTACTTGATGTAAATAGTTTTTTATGTTGTTAAGAAATGAATGTTTCTAAAAATAAAAATAAGAAACTCATATATATAAGCTTTGTTCATCTTTTACCCAAGTATTTACGCCTTAAGACACATTTAGAGCCTGTTTGGAAAGCCACCTGGTAATTGGAATTGGTGTAATTACTACCCTAGTAATTACACAGCATAGTAATTACACGGTATTGTAATTACAATGCCATTTGTTTGTCGTAATGTAATTACGGTGTAATTACTGAGCGTCTTGTTTGGTTCACGAAGTGTAATTACACGATTAGTTTAATTTAAAAATAACATTTGATTATAAAAAATTTAAAATTAATATTTAAAAAATATGTGCCTTTATAAATGATATTAAATTAGTTATTTAATAATACATTGTTTCTTGAAAATATGTTATTTAATAATCATATATTTGTAACTAATATTGTGAAAAATAATTGATATATAATTTCAAATTAATAATTTTAATTTTAATTGATTATAAAACTTAAAAGCATACCTTTTTTTGTGAGAACATCATGGGATTGGATGTTTGACAAAAAAAGAATATTTATAAATTTAATGCCATAACATTATTCAAATGTTTGACAATAATTCTATCAATTGTAAGTGAAAAATAAACAAATACGCAATGTGAAATATAAGTCAATAGTACTAAAGCAAATATTTTTAAAATAAAAAATATAACCCAAATTCAAAATCCAAAAGAAAAAAAAATATAATACTCTTATGTCAAATTCCAACTTTTTAAGTAAGTTTCAATAACATAAGTAAATACTCCTATAATTCAAAAGAAAGGGAAAATGTAAGTCTATAACCTTATTCACAACGAAATTCTACTTTAACAACGTACCATTATATGTTAAGTTTGTTAATGACTCATTCTTTCTAATATTAAGAGATGTAGTTTCAAAAATTAGAATATTAATACGGTTATGCTAAATGAATAAAATTAAAAATTAAAAAAAAAATATGAGCAATTACATGGAACCACAAGAAGTAAAGGTTGGAATGAGAAGAAAGGAAATGAAATATAAATACTATAAAAAAAATATTTTAAAAAATAAAAATATTTAAAAAGTAAAAATAAAAAATAAATTAAATAATAGAAATAAAAAATAAATTTAAAAAGAAAAGAAATTAAAAAGAAATAAACCAAAAGGTAACACTGTAATTACGGGGTGTAATTTACTAAATTCTCGGCCACACTGAAATTGCAAGTGTATTACACCTCTCAATTACACCAATTCCCACTATTGTGTAATTACGGTCAAACAAACAGAAGCAAAGCTGTGTAATTACACCCAATTACACCCAATTCCAATTACCTGGGTGGCTTTCCAAACAGGCCCTTAATTATTTTTTATAACAGTAAATCCCATATGGTCATCTGTTACAAATCATAAAAGGTTACTAAACTATTTTTTGTTACAAATATATCATTCAACTTTACTTAAGAATCAAGACGTTGATAAACGATTTTTCGTAACTAAAATATCATTCAATTTTGCTAAGTATCATATAAGGTATCCTTTTTGCTTATTCTAATCTTTTTGTGATACTTAGATAAAATTGAGTAACTTTTTTATTTAAAAAATGTTTAGTGACTTTCATGGTAACCCGATAAAGTTGACTGATTGTCATTACAAAAAAATAATTTAGTAATTTTAGTGCAATTAAATAAAAATTGAGTGGCATCTATGTAATTAACTCGATACTTTTTTTTTATTGCTATAGTAAAGAATGAAAGAGAAATAACCTGTTGTATCATGTATAAAGAAAATGTTATGTTTCTGTGGATAGTCAAACAGTAAAAACAACGGGGCCTGTTGTCCTTGTCCCTCCCCCTAAATTTTGACGAAATAAAAATGGGATATAGCCAAAACAATTTGTCAAAGTAGTTTAAAATTAGTTCGTCAAGTAATTAGAATGAACCGCTTGTATTGTCCAAGTAATTATCCTCAAATAGATAAGCCATTAAGTATATTGAGTAGTTGAAATAGTCAAGCTAGTCAGCTGATCTTACTTAATACTGCAACAAACCTAGTTTTAATAAAAAAAATCTATGTCAAAAGCTAAGTGGATATAAAACTAAGAAAAAGTTATAATTAGGCCAAACTCAACTCTTTTTTTTTTTTCCACACAAAACGGATATGCATTAATCAAACCAAAGTCAGTTGTACAAAGCAAGAAGAAGCCTCATTGAAAATCCAACATGGGAAGTTCCTAGACCAAGCGACTTATGAAATGGTGATAAAGCTAACTTAGCTAATCCATGGCTACATGTATTAATGCATCCACTTATATATATGAAAGCTACATCACCTAGATAACGGTTGAGATGCCAAATATCCTCACAAACAGTAATTACATCCCAAGAGGGGGCTCTTCTCCTATGCATTTGAGTCATAATTGATGAATCTGATAAAATTATTATGTGTTTTCATCCTCCACCGCAGTATGAATTGCTTTTCGAATCGCCAACACTTTAGCTATCAAGGTTTTCCCAACATAATGAATTGAACCACCATAGGCATGAGGCATAGAGTCAACTCATTTCCAAAATCTATAAATAATATAAAGCAAGGCATAGACAAGGTGATGTGGCCCCTCTCTATGACCTTCATTCCTATTTATCTTTTTCCTTCTTTTTTTTTTTTGGCCTTTTCTTTTATTTTCCCTATTTTTCTTCCAACTCACTCATTTTATCCATTCAATGTTGAATAATTTATTTCATATTGATTAGATCTTAAAAGCTCTTCAATAACCCTCATCAGCATGTCCTGTTGCTTTCTCATTGTATTTTTTTCTTTCTCCATAAAACGGTAACTATTTTGGTTTCCTTCTTCCCTATGATTAATGTCAATTATTTTGTGTAATCTATATATATTATAAAACTAGGC
This sequence comes from Lycium ferocissimum, assembly GCF_029784015.1. Classification (NCBI taxonomy): domain Eukaryota; kingdom Viridiplantae; phylum Streptophyta; class Magnoliopsida; order Solanales; family Solanaceae; genus Lycium; species Lycium ferocissimum. Next base: position 11,555,331 of record NC_081344.1, on the reverse strand, counting down.
AAAAGAAGAGCGATGTGGCACATCTCATAGGCTAGGATATGTATTTATCTTTTTTCTCCATGTTTTGGCTTTTTACCTCATTTTTCTGATAAAAGATTTAATATATTCATGGGTTAAACAAATTTAATACAGCCATAAAAGGATAACTTATTGACATTAAATGCTAAACATTCTAAGAGAAACGCTAAAAAAAAAATTAATACAAGCATAAAGGATTACTTATGGCAGCTAATTAGAGTAACTTTCAACCTTTCATATTCCCAATTTACGGAGGAAAATAGAATGCCTAGAGTCTCCATTTTTAACATTAACTCTCATTATTTACCACCCCTCAATTGTAACTTACATCTCATTGAAACCCATTAAACCTCTTTACTTACCAAATACTCCATATAAAAATGAAGATAAAGAACAAGTACACAACTTATATTGATCAGCTTTGATGGGAAACAAGTCAACCCAACACGGTTCAAATGATTTGGCAAAGACGTTCGTCTCAAATGATTTGGCAAAGACGTTCGTCTCAAATGATGCTTTTAAATAAAGGTTTGAGATTTTGAGATTTTTCTTATGGTAAAATATTTTTTATGACTCCCCTTCTCTTCTAGATTTCTATGCGAACTATGTCTTTTGTTTGTCGCGTCAAATTAATTCAAATTCAAATGATGTATAAGAAAAGAAACGTGACAAAGTTACATGTATAAAAATCATTTAATAGTTTTGATTTTTTTGATGCAATATAAAAGAAAATAGAGAACGAGGATCTCCTTTCCTTGATCTATGAGTGTCCATTTTTTGCAAGAATGGACTTTTAATAAAATAGTAAAATTTCATGTAGGAGAGTTTGAGAAAACTTTTTGCACAGATATTGCAAAAAGGCACATTCATTCGAGCACCACTATATTGTTAGTTCAAGATGTTGTATGCTACCTAAACCTACTGTTAGTTTTCTTGCGCTAATGTATCATTTTTTTTGAGATTATTTTTGGTAGATTATTATTTTCTTTTTTTCATTTTCTTGATTTTCATTTTTTCCTCTTTTTTATTTTTAAACTTGATGTTAATTTTTCAGGGTTTGAAAAACTTCACCAAAAGCAAAAGGGAGCTCATTTTGTGACTTCAGAAGTATGATTGTAATAATTATATTGAAGCGTGTTTAAGTTGTTTTGTACAACTACTTTTATTTGTATGTAGTCACAAGATTCAAGTTATGTGCTAATATTTTTCTTTTTATTTTTGAACACTCTTCCAATCATTTTATGTGTATGTTGTTTATAAGCATTTTCTGTATAATTTAAATTCCCTAATCATCAAGTATAATTAATACTTAAGACATACTCACATAGGTCTTATATCTATTAGAGTATTATAAATAATTTGTTTTGATTGAGGGGGAGATGCAAGTCGTTTTTGTTTTGTGATTAGGTTCCCTTTCTACTTAATAATAAAGTAAGTTTTTTGCCCTTTATTTTACTACTATTTTTTCACTATTTTGGAGAAAATTTTGATGAAGAACCATTGGAAAAATATCGATTTTGTTTTACTATAATTTTAGGAGCCTTCTCAATTAGGAGTTGTAATCTATAATCTTATAAGTTTTATTTTAAGGAAAAGAGTTTAGATATGATTTATAGATAAAATTTAGTTTTTGTCATATTTCTTCTTTTTTTATCTGGAGTTGTGAATTAATTTATAAAAAGAAGGCCTCACTGTTATATTTGGACAAGTTAATTAGTTTAATAGGATGCACATCCCGAAATTAGGGGATGGATGTGTAGAGATTGCACCAGGCAGCCGCTTGTAAGGGCATCATACCAAACATAATTAGTATTTAAAATTTTGCCAGTTTTGATAACTTTAGATTGTCGATGTTGCTCCTTCTTCTCCTCGTGCTTCATCTTTATCAAATTCATTAAATCTGCATTAAAAGTGCTAGTGAGTTGGTCTTTACCAATTTCAAAAAAAAAAAGTGCTAGTGAGTTTGAACTGTTAGGTCTTTGTGTTTAGAGTTTATGAATTGCATGTTCAATGATGAAGGTATTTTGATTAGTATACGTATATATTATTGTCGTAACAAAGTTTGAGAAACATTTCTCAGTTCCTCTTCAATAATAATGTCTGTGTTTATTGAGTTACTGGTTTGATATTTAAGAGTAAAATACTTATAAAAAGAACAAGAAAATTTATACCAAAATGTTGGCTAAAAAAATTGAGGATGGTTTGAACTTAGACCCGCAATTGAAACTTCACATAACTATTAGAAATTCTCCTACTTCCGACTGACATACCCATTAAAATTACATGAAAAATCAGAGTTTTTAAACGACATTTGAACAGAAATAAGTCTGTTGGGATTTTTTTAAATAAATTTTGGTATTATTTTATCCTTCATTATTTTTATTTTTATTTGTGGTTTAAGTAATACCGGAAAGCTTAATATTAGAATCTTGTTACAATTTTTATTTTCAATTTAAGTAAGATTTGGTATAATTTTATATTAGAATTAATATTGGTATAATCTTATATCACATCTGATGTGGGATAACAATTCAAAAATATTCATATTCCATTAAAACAAATAAAACAACAAAATTGCGCTTCTATCAGGACTATTTTCAACTTTCTCAAAGAGACTCAAGATTAAAATTGAAAATAAATTATCCAATGTAAAGTTAAATACATATTCTATAATATGCACTTTATATCCTATTTAATTCATTAAACCAAATAAATTATAAATAAGAAAACTCCAGAATTATTTATTTCAATATCATATTAATCCTTGCATTATGATTTGGGAGCAAATTTGTTTGCAAATTAAATGACCACTAATTATGCAAGAAGAAACTCTTACCTAGTGCTTCCTAAAAGTAAACAATTGATAAAACTTTCTGTGTTACAATTTAAAACATTACATCTCCATGAGTAAATGCATAATTGTTTTCAAATAGCAAATAATTTTAACTTCATAATTTTGAGATATATAGTGAAATTAATAAAATCCAACTTTCTCTCTCTAGAATGAGAGCTTCTCTCAGCTAAGGCTGGATGGCAAGGAAATCGAAGGCTAGAGGGGGAGGGCAAGGAAAGAGAATGGGAGTTCCTCAATCAGAAGATGCGAAGAAGACGATAAGTGTAAATGTGTTGCAAGGGGTTTTACCCCTAAATCTGAAACAAGTGGCTACGCCGCCACCACCTACTCCGATGGCCACTACTGCACAATCGCCGGTGTCAGAGGGTGCATCCTGGGCAGATCAAGTCGAATTGCAAGAGCAAAGTGGTGGGGTATCAGGTAAAACTCTAAATCTAGGGTCACCAGTGAGATCGTGGAGTAATGTTGTGGGAAACACATCTTCAAGTGCTGGGTGCGATCTGATAGCAGAGGAATCCACTGGGTCAAATGTTAAAATAACTCTAGAAGATATCAAGGAAGAGGTGGCGTATTGGCACACAGCGGTGGTGTGCTATGTGCTGGGATCCAACCCCCCCTTGAATGTCATTGAAGGGTATTTCAGGAGAATTTGGCGTACATTGGGTATTGATAAAATTGCACAAGTCAATCGAGGAGTTTTTCTGGTGCGATTTGATGACAGTGCTGGGAGAGATAAGGCAGTGGAAGATTGAACCCAAACATTTGACAAAAAGCCAATTGTGGTTAAGGCATGGCAACCTGATGTTGCAATGAGCAAAGTCCAGGTAGAAAGGGTACCGATATGGATCCGATTGTATGGGTTAGATCTGAAGTATTGGGGTACCTAGGCGCTGACCAAAATAGCAAGTCTAGTGGGGAAACCACTGAAAGCGGACAGTGCCATGACTATGAGGGAGAGATTGGTATATGCTAGAGTAATGGTGGAGGTCCTTTTGAACCAAAAATACTCGGAATTTGTTATGTTTGAGAATGAAAAGGGGTGTATTGTTGAGCAAGAGATTCACTATGAGTGGAAGCCAATATTATGTGAGCACTGTAAGATCTACGGGCATGATAAACAAAATTGTCGGAAGCTACAGGAAAGTAAGGTATCAAACAAGGATGAGCTTACGAAGGTGGACCAACAACAGGGTATGGGCAACAACAACCACCCAGCAACTACAAAGGACAAAGAGAAGGGGAAAGCTAAAGAAATAGGGGCTATAGCACACAGGGGGATACATCAGAATGCTAAGCATAGTTATAAACCGAAGGAGATGGCAGAGACGAGCAATTCATTTGCTTCTCTAGGTGGAAATCTTGGTGCGAAGGACCAAGAGATGCCACAAATCATTGAGTCTCGGCAGCAGCTCTTAAGTCCAAGCAACGACACAAGGAAAGTTGATGGTTCTGCCACGAATACTAAGAAGGGGAGGCAGAGGGGAATTAGTCTAGATAAAGGGAGGGGTAGTGCCCCCCCCCCCCCCCCCCCCCTCCCCATGGACAGGAACGGATTCTGGAACACCAGGGGCTTGAATAGACTAGATAAACAGAAGGATATGAACCTGTTTATGCATAATGCCAATGTTGGTCTAATTTGGGCTCCTGGAGACTAAGGTTAAGAGACAAACAGCCCAGAGAGCTTCTCTTAACTTGTGTAATAGATGGGCGTTTAGTACAAACTTATCCCACCACCCTAGGGGGAGAATTTGGTTAGTGTGGAAACCAATGATATATAATGTCAATATAGTGTTAGCGTCATCCCAACTAATACATTGTGAAGTGAGACATAGAGGTACGAATTAAACATTTTGGGTTACTGTAGTGTATGGGTTCAATGATCAAGGGCTAAGGAGAGAATTATGGCAACAAATTGAAGGGATCCATGGCACGGTGAGTGGAGCATGGGCTGTCATGGGTGACTTCAATTGTGTACTGAATAGAGAAGAAAGGGTGGGCAGTCCGGGGACTTTGGCCGAAGTAAGGGAATTTAAATAGTGTGTGGGGAAATGTTCGTTGCACGACCTCAAATCGTCTGGGGCATTCTACACTTGGAATAACAAACATCGGGATGCAACTAGAGTTTATAGTAAGATTGACAGAGTCTTTGTAAATTCACAATGGATTACCAACTTACCTGCCTCCGAAGTACATTTTGGTAATGAAGGATTAATGGACCCTTTGTCCAGCGATCATAAGCTGGGACAATGGACAACATCATGGGGGAAAAAGATTTTGATACTATAATATGTGGCGGTTGGCTGCCAACTTCAAGGAAATAGTACAAAGGGATTGGGAGAGGAATATATCAGGCACATATATGTTTAAATTGGTTGGGAAGTTGAACAGATTAAAAGCACCACTTCGGACATTACATAGTGACAGATTTAGTAATGTGGAGCAAAATGCAAAAAGGGCTCGAAAGGCACTTGACGTCTGCCAATCGGACTTGCAAAATGATCCCACAAACGTGAACTTAATGGCTAATGAGAGAAGATTGGCTGAGGAATACCAGACATGGAAAGTTGCAAGGGGACAATATCTACAACAAAAATGCAAGGTACATTGGTTAAAGGCCGGGGATCATAATACCAAGTTCTTTCATAGTATGCTAAAGGCTAGGAGGAACAATAATAAGATCTTCACCATCCGGGACTCATCTAATAATACATTGATCGATATGAATGACATAGCTAATGCTTTTGTGAAATTTTACACCGACCTGCTGGGGACACCGACACCCAATAGGGAACCAGTGAGCAGCCGCACTGTGCAACAAGGGGCTGTTCTGTCCGACACCCACAGAGAGGCATTGGTTAAGGAATTTAGTGAACAAGAGGCGGTACAATCTTTGTGGGCAATAGATGGGAACAAGGCACCAGGACCAGATGGATATGGTAGCCAGTTCTATAAAAGATGGCATCAGTGTGCAAAAAAGGATGTTCAAGCAGGGGTTAAGGAATTTTTTCGAACTGGCAAACTGCTGAAAGCGGAATAATACAGTGATTACACTTGTGCCAAAATCTGAGCATGCCGAAAATGTTGGGGACTACAGGCCAATAGCGTGCTGTAACACGAGCTACAGGATTATTTCTAAAATGCTATCTAACAGATTAAGGCAGGTGCTACCTAGTATCATTTCCCCAAACTAAAGTGCATTTGTAGCCGGGAGAACAATTGTACAAAATGTCCTTATATGTCAAGATTTGGTGCGATTATACAACAGGAAGAACTCTCCTAGTAGTTGTCTGATAAAGATAGACTTGAAGAAAGTGTATGATACAATGGAGTGGGCCATGATACAATGGAGTGGGCCTTCGTGGAGGAAATGATGCATGGGTTGAATTTCCCCCCTTATTTTTGTTATATGCATGGAGTATTTCACTCGGATAATGAAGGTGGTGGCGCATCAGGTGGGATTTGAATTTCATCCAAAATGTAGAAGTTTGCAGCTGAACCATTTATGCTTCGCGGATGATGCCCTCCTGTTCAGCAAAGGTGATTTCCAATCAGTACTATGGATGCTAAGAGGGCTGAAAACCTTCTCTGATGCCTCGGGTCTACATACTAGCCCCCAAAAATCAAGTATCTTCTATGCTAACATGTCGACCCACTGCATAGCGGACATTTGTGACTTATCAGGTTACTCAAGAGGGACACTTCCCTTTAGATACCTGGGAGTTCCTATATCTGCAAAAAAGATATCGAAAATGGATTGCGAAGTACTTATCGACAAACTTACAGCCAGGGTGAAATGCTGGGGCTCACGGCACTTATCATATGCGGGCGGTGGCCTTCGTTGGTCAATCTTTGTCTGCTACACATGTCCATAGCTACCTTTTGGTCATCCATCTTCATCCTACCTAAGCTAGTTATGAAAGGGTTAACAGCAATATGTCGGAATTTCTTATGGGAGGGGAAGGTGCATACAGCTAAACCCCCACCTATAGCTTGGGACTTGGTATGTAAACCCAAAAGAGAAGGGGGGCTAGGGATCACTGATTGTATAAAATGGAATGAAGCTGCAATCGGTAAATATGTGTGGAATATTGCACAAAAAGCCGATGACTTGTGGGTCAAATGGATCCACCAAATCTACTTGAATAACGCCGAATGGTGGTACTATGCATATCCCAAGATTCTTTCGGATACCGGAAAAAAAAAAATTTCATATGAGGACTCTCTTCGGACACGGGTATGTCCGAGTTGGTGGGTGGTGCTTGAGTAAGTACACGATACATAGTGGCTACAAATAGCGAATGGGAGAAGGCGAGAAGCGGCATGGTGGAGGTGGGTATGGAACAAAGGGACCGTACCTAAACACAGTTTTATATATTGGTTGGTAATGCATAGGCGAATCCAAACTAAAGAGAGGCTGTTTCGAATGGGAATTAGTCTGGATGACAAGTGTGTAATTTGTGGAATTGGGATCGAATCTGTCGAACACCTCTTTTTTGAATGTCCATTGTCGAGTCAATGTATTAGGGAAATATTGGATTGGCTGGGGAAAGGGATAGTTAACACAGAGGTGGCGGGTATATGGAAGAGGCTAGCAAGAAGCACCAAAGGAAAAGTGTGTCGGGAACTGGTCATAGCCATAGCAGGGGCACTGGTATATCGTATATGGCAAGCAAGGAATACAACACTATGGGAACAAAAAACTCCACGACTAACCAGCTTGGTTAAACAAATAAAAGATGAGTGTAGGATGCGAAGGGAAGACTTCTTGTCGCGAAAACAATGTGATAGGGAGAAAAAGTGGATCGAATGCCTACTGAGATAGCAAGGAATATTAAAGGAAGAAGGTGCAGGGAAGCAGCACTGGTGTACTGGATATGGGAAGCTACAAACAAAGCAGTGTGGGATCTGAAGTTGCCATCACCAGATGTATGGATGCAGCAGCTCAAACAGGAATGCAAAATGCGGAAAGACTGGTTTATAGCAAAGAAAATGAGCTCAAGAGAAAAAGAATGGATAGATAGATTACTTGCATAGAATAGAGGTAAAATCAAACAGCAACAAAATGTATAGATAAAATATAGTGAGACAGATGAGTAGGGAGCATGCCTGTAATGGTTTGGTGGGTGATTGATCAACAAAGCTTTTTCTTCACCAAATTTTGAGATATATTTATATAGAAGTAAGATATGAAGATCATTATACCCTTCCAGCTATCAACCTGGATCAAGAATCTCTGTACTTCATCCAGTTACTTCACCATGCCAAATGGCTCAACTATCCCCTTCCAAATCATTGCACGTCTAGCAAAACCGCAATAGAAATACCTTTGACCAAAAAACCCTAACAGCCAATTTTACCCAAATCTTAAACAATTCCCTTGAATTCCTTCACATAGGTAACCACTCATGCAACAAAACAAAACCCCCACAAAAGAACAGTTGAGACTAGATGGGGGAAACCACCGGAGGGCCACTATAAACAAAACACTAATGGATCCTTTGAGCACATATCACCATTAAAGGAGGAGTTGGATGAGTAATAAGAGATTCAACAGGAAATTGGAAGAGGGGGGGGGGGGGGGGTTTGCTACAAGCTTCTGGGACAGATCTGTGTTACACGCAGAAACTTGTGGTCTTTTAAAAGGATTAGAGCTTGCTTTCATCAAAAAACTAACACCACTCATTGTGGAGTTAGACTCGCGGGTACTAATTTATCTCCTCTCCAATATACCTCTAAAACATCCACCTTACATGAATATGTTGAATGACTGCAGATTCCTACTGCAAGCACTGAAAACGCAGATGGTAAGCACACCTTGAGACAGGGGAATCAAATGGCACATGAACTGACTTCATTTGGAAGAACTGAACATAGAGCAAATGCAGAAGAAACGATATTTTGGGATGTTCCTCCTGCATTTTCTTTATCTGCTTTTAACAAAGACTATTTAGAGGAGGAAACGTTTAGATCCTCCTCCGCACTGTAATGACTTTTATTTCCCTTTATTTTATGCAATTTCCTCGGTTTGGCAAAAAAAAAAAATATGAAGATCATTAGCAAGTGAAGATATAACTTTTGGCTATCTATTTTCAGAAGGAATATTCAAATAATATTCACCCTCACATTGATCTTCACTTAGTAACTATGCAGTACAATGGCTCACTATTTGAGCTACTTTCAATCACCGTATTTCTTAGATTAACTGAATCTTTATTATTTTTGGTAAAAAAAAAAAAAAAAAAGATTGAGAATCAACAGGTTAATTAGGAAATTTCATATATGATTTGCGTAGGAATTGTGGAGCGAGCCCCGAGCGTCGATTGCTAGACTTATTTAAGTCGTACAATCAGACGCTTGAAGAGTAAGCCATGCACGTAAACCTCATGGCGTTTTATAAGTGCCCCACTCAGGAATGAGCCCCGTATGCACCCCAAAAAATCTTTTAAAACACTTCCCCTACCTATTTTTCCTTTTACAAATAGTTATAAATAGACTTGCCTCTTTACACAAAGGTGAGTAAAAGTAAGTCAAACTTCTTTGAAACAGAAACATAATCCAAAATACTCAAAAACTGTAATAGAAAACTTCTTCAAATGGTACAAGCAACTCACTAAACAACCAACCCTAATTAATAACTTTTTGTCGACCCCCACACAGAACAATCAGTCCAAAAATCCACCGTCACCGTTAGTGTGGACAAGACAACTGTTCTCAGTACTTATTATACATCAAACGGTGACTAATCACGGTGTTATCTAGAACAGGTTTTTTCTGTTTACACTTAAACTTTTGTCACACCACCAAACACCAAATTCCACCCTTCATTTTTCCTTTTTGTGTCCCCCCCCCCCCCCTTGTTTTTTTGCCTTCTCTATATTTGTGTTTCTTGATTTTTTTTTCTTCATTTCCCATGTAAGTTTAAGTGTAAATTCCTTAGAGAGTAAAGTTGAAAGTGGAAAAAAAAAAATGGTAAGGGTCATTGATTCATCAGAGTGTCCTAGTGTTTATGGTTTCTTGATTGTTGAAGCTTATCCTAAAAGGTACTCTTCCAAGATCCCTTCTGATTTAGTACTTTTTTTAGGCCTTGGTTTCATAGATTGGTAATCTTATATATACATTTGGAGTTGTTGATACAATCAAAAGATACACAAAAATATATATATAGTTTTCTGTTATTAGAGGTGAAAAAAATACAAATTTTATGTAGGATTTGGGGGAAATAAAGACTATGGGTTTTACAAGATTTGTTCAGTTTGTTTCACTGGTTTTTGGAGGGTTTAATGAGATTCTTGGGTTAGGGTTGGATATAGTTTTCATCTAGTTTTTTTGTTCTTTTTTTTTTCCCTAGCTTTTTTTGACTTTTATAGCAGTTTCTTGATATTTTGGTATCTGGGGTTTTGAGGGTTTGTAAGTTATGTGACTGTGAATGTTGTTTTTGGGACTAGTATGATGGATGTGTTCTTTGTAAAGATCAATTTTTTGTCAAAAAAGTTCCTGTGGGTACTTAAATATTGGAGCTAGCATTAGCAAGTAGAGTCCCTAATTTCAAGGGGAGAAATTTGTACTGCTTACCTACTCAAAAAGAGAAAAAGGGGGACAAATTTGTGAAATGGTAGATACTCTTCTTACAACACTGTTAATGGAGAATAATCATCACCCTTCAACCCTTTTGTCCATGGATTCCAGTGCTTCCTCTTCACATGATGAATTAGACCTTGAGATGAATCGCCAAGTGGTTATAGCTCGTCCCCCGGACATCAATTTGCCCTTATCCGTTGAGCGTAGCTCACCACCTCAGCCATGGAACACTGAACATTGCGATATTCTTGATGTCGGGCTTGGGACCCACCAGATCTATGAAACCGAAACTTTCCTTAGTGTCGTGCCAAAAGTAGGGAGGAAATGTGCGAAACGTGTAGATAGCATTTGGGGCGCGTGGTTTTTCTTTAGTTTCTATTTTAAGCCTGTTTTAAGTGAGAAATCTAAGGCTAAGATGATCCGGGACAGTAATGGAGTTTCCGGTTTTGATAAATCTGATCTCATGCTCGATGTTTTCATGGTTCAACATGATATGGAGAATATGTACATGTGGGTATTCAAGGATAGACCTGAGAATGCATTGGGTAAGATGCAATTAAGGAGTTACATGAACGGGCATTCTCGACAAGGGGAACGTCCATTTCCGTTTAGTGCTGATAGGGGTTTCATTCGATCCCATAGGATGCAAAGGAAGCATTATAGAGGCTTATCAAATCCTCAGTGTGTTCATGGGATCGAGGTTGTGTCGTCTCCAAATCTCATGGTTCTTGATGAAGAGGAGCGGAAAAGATGGAAGGAACTTACGGGTAGGGACTTTAACTTCACTATCCCACCGGAAGCTAGTGATTATAGTACGTGGAGAAACCTCCCCAACACCGAATTTGAGCTTGAGAGGCCACCTCCAGCGATAAAGAGTAATCCACATTCCAACAACTCGAAGAAACTGCTTAATGGTTCTGGACTTAATTTGTCAACTCAGCCGTCGCCCAATCATAGCAACGGAGACGCGATGGACCTACTACCTGCTGTCAACGGCAAAAGGAAAAAGGACTTCTTCTCGAACGGAAATGAAGAAGAGTGTTATCTGCAAGTAAATCCTCCTTCCTATCAAATTCCAGACTTGGAAATTCACCCGAATGAACCGCATTGGTTAAATGAATTTAGTGGAGTGATGAGGGATGCTTATGGGCCGGTGACAGCTGCAAAATCCATCTACGAAGATGCTGAAGGTTATTTGATCGTAATCAGTTTACCATTTGTAGATCTTCAAAGAGTGAAAGTTTCATGGCGGAACACGCTCGCACATGGGGTAATCAAGGTGTCTTGTTTGAGCACATCTCGAATTCCATTCATCAAGAGACAGAATAGGACTTTCAAGCTTGATGTTTCATCCTCGGAACACTGTCCTCCAGGAGAGTTTGTCAGAGAAATCCCTCTTCCAGCCAGAATTCCTGAAGATGCTAAAATTGAAGCATATTATGATGGATCAGGAACAGTGCTCGAGATGTTGGTGCCAAAAGTCCGCGAGGGGCCAGAAGAAGAACATGAAGTTCGGGTTTGTCTCCGTCCTCACCTTGTCGGAAATGACCTCATGTTGACTTAGACGCTTACTTAGGGAAATGTATAATGGGTGGTTGTTAGGGCTGGTGTTTCATTCAGCATTGACTTTGTATTATCTATAGTGTGGTGTTATGGAACTGATTATGATCTTATGTTCCATTCTCACACACTAAATCTTGTGGTTGATAGTTCTTATCTTGGCTAGTTTTTATTGGAACAGTATTTGCTATGAAATTTCAGTTGTTGTTTTATTAGTATAGTCATTGATATTGTGTTATCTATTAAATTCATAGCTTTTCATGCTTAGCATAGCAATTTGGTAAGCTAACAAAAAGAAGTATTTGGTTTTATGACTTCTTTTTAATGTGAAAGTTGTGTTTTTTGCTTGCTTGCTTCTTTTTTCCATAGAATGTACGATATTGCATTATAGAATGATTTCTTCTTGTTGTAATCAAGAAATTACTTCAGCCCCGTTGAGTTAGCCACGGGGAATGAACAAGCACTTGAGTCTGAAACTGAAGAAATTGGGGAAGCATTGAAGCGGTTTTAGACACTTTCAATTAGTTAAGTCTTCACACACTATATAAGCAAATAGTCGAAGTGTGCAATAGAAGGCGAAAAAAGAGTTAGCAAATAGTTGAAGTTTCAATAGAGAGTGGAAAAAACGAATTGATTTACTATCGAGTGAAGCCGTAAATAGATGACTATGGATATTTCGGGTGTGCTTTATATGAGTCTATTGTATTATGAGCCTTTTTTTTTTTTTTTCAAATAAAGCCAATGCCATAAAGCACATGAATCTATTGTAGTGTCAACTTTTCCAAATAAACCCAAGGCCACAGAAATAGAGAGGTTTAAGGCAGCCACAAAACATCTATCCTGGATGCATACGCACCTTAATAACATTTAAGCTATTGATCTTTTCATTCCCTGTTCTGTTTGTAGTATCTCTACCTTACCATAAACGTACCTTGCATTGCTCATAAGTTTAGATGGTAACTTTTGGACATTCCACTTCTGTATAGATGCTCAAGAAGGCAATTTTCACTAAACCACCTACAGCCAAACATAGACAGGTCGTTCATACCACACAAAGACCTCACTTGGATACTTTGGAGAACATGATGTTGTGTATTAAGGACCACAAGTTCGCATCGTGAGAGTCCGTCTAAGTGCCATCAGTGGCGAAATTAGGATTTTCACTTAAGATTTTCAAAATATAAAAAAGTAAACACATGAAAAAGCTAAGAGGATTCAACAATAATATATTTACATACATATAAGAAAAAATTGACCTATTCAGTGTAAATTTCATACGAATAGGTGTCAATTGACTTCCACTGGACAAGGATAGCTCTCCCATTGTGTTCCATATGATAAATTTTGAATAGTGGTACTTGATATAGGTGAAGCATGTGGTGACTTAATTAGTTTCTCCTTCCGGTTCAAAATAAGTGTTGTAAACCACCTTAATTAATAAGACTCTTGATTATTTATTGTTTTGAATAAATAAGGGCAAATATGAAAAAAATAGAGTTAATTCCTTTTTGATTATATAAGTGGACACTTATTTTAACTAAAATAAAACGTCTAAGTAGACACTTATTTTGAATCGGAGGGAGTACTTTATAGGAGCCGTTTCATCTCTTAATCATATTCTTATTGCAAGTTGCTGATGGGAAGTACGAGGTTACACTTCTTGTGGTCAAGATTGTCAACTGCTTAATCCCAATTTATGTTACATTTTTCCAACTAAAATCTGGATCACATAGGCATCCAACCAATTAGCTATTGATTTTTCTTCCCTCCCTCATTATCTTCATCGTAGTGTTACTATCTTTCCCTTCAACTTGTCTTAGGGGTTGCTTTAACTTGTCTTAGGGGTTGCTTTTTAAGCTTATTTGTTGAACTTTTTTGAACTTTTTCTACATTTGTATGGATGCCCAAGAAGACAATTTTAAGTAAACTACTTCCTTTCAAATCCCCACCCGCCGCAAGCCAAGTATGGAACTTTAACGAAAATGACAATTTTTTAGGTTAAAGATTTGGAAATAGTGGTTGATAGACTGGTAATATGGGCTCGCCTCCTTCTTGTAACAACATTAAGGAATCTCTCTTGGCCACAACTAGAGGATGGAGCTATCTTATGTTTTAGGGACCACAAGTCCACATCATGACAGCCAATAACTATGCGCCACATACAGGTTTTGGAATAGATGGGAACTATTTTAATATACCTATCGTCAAAAATCTAATTTCTTCGGGATGCAGTTCTTTTAATACTATAATTTAATTTACGACATGCTGCATGTTATAAGGAATTATATATTGCATTACGCCAATAGTCGCAAGCTGGCGAGGTTAAGATACTGCAAATTAGGCAATTAGCTATACTGATGTCGAAGAGGTGGAAAGACCTTCAACAGAACCTGGCCTTTCAGATCTGAGATTATTGTTTTCTCAAATGTTACCTTGCTCTTGATATGTTGACCCAAATATACATACATATACATTATCTTCGTACTACCTGTACATGAAAAGATATCATAAACAAATCGCGAACAAAAGTCATAAATCACCATAGTCAAATTAGCTCGGATTCGTTGGGCCGTTTCAGTATTTTGGCTTCCGCTAACTCAATTTACCGCTAAGTCAATTTAGTTCTCTATAATGGCCATTTTGACTTCCCCACACTTCACAATGTGTTGAGCTCAAAGGGAAAACTACTACGTTTAGAAAATGCACAGAAAGAGTAGCCATAGGAAAGAGCAATATTTTGAAAAATCTATACTACTTTGAAATAGAGGATTTTACTTAAGAGTGCAAAAATAAAAAGATATTCATAAAGTTTCTGCGATAAACCAACTACTATGCAGAACTTTGAAACAAAAATTGCAGGTCTCTAAACATGAGTAATCAAAAACAATATAGGAGCACCAAAACTTAGTCCACCTCCTCAATCTTAGGTCCAGCACCGCCGCCACTGGGAGCAGGACCCTCATCATCCATGGCACCACCCATGTCGCCACCGGCACCCTGGTACATCTTTGCAATGATTGGGTTGCAGAGGCTCTCTAGCTCCTTCATTTTGTCTTCAAACTCATCAGCCTCAGCAAGCTGGTTACCGTCAAGCCATTGGATGGCTTCCTCAATGGTGTCCTCGATCTTCTTCTTGTCATCAGCGGACAGTTTGGACGCAATCTTCTCGTCCTTCACGGTGTTCCTCATATTGTATGCGTAGTTCTCCAAGGCATTCTTGGCCTCAACCTTCTTCTTGTGCTCCTCATCCTCAGACTTGTACTTCTCTGCTTCCTGAACCATCTTCTCGATCTCCTCCTTTGAAAGTCTGCCCTTGTCATTGGTGATGGTAATCTTGTTCTTCTGTCCCGTGGTCTTGTCCTCAGCAGAGACATTCAAGATACCATTGGCATCAATGTCAAAGCACACTGTAATTTGAGGAACTCCCCTAGGTGCAGGAGGGATGCCAGAGAGCTCGAATTTTCCAAGCAAGTTGTTGTCCCTGGTCCTTGTTCTCTCACCTTCATAGACTTGAATCAACACACCAGGCTGGTTGTCCGAGTACGTTGAGAAGACCTGCTCCTTCTTGGTAGGGATGGTGGTGTTTCTGGGAATCAACACAGTCATAACACCACCGGCTGTTTCCAGACCAAGGGAAAGAGGGGTAACATCCAGCAGCAAAAGGTCCTGCACCTTCTCATTACCCTCACCACTCAAAATTGCAGCTTGCACTGCAGCACCATAAGCAACGGCCTCATCGGGGTTGATGCTCTTGCAGAGCTCCTTTCCATTGAAAAAGTCTTGCAAAAGTTGTTGAACCTTTGGGATTCTAGTGGATCCACCAACCAGAACAACATCGTGAACTGTGCTTTTGTCCATCTTGGCATCCCTCAAACATTTCTCAACTGGTTCCATACACTTCCTAAACAGATCCATGTTGAGCTCTTCAAATCTAGCACGTGTGATGGTGGAGTAAAAGTCGATACCCTCATACAAAGAGTCAATCTCAATGGTGGTTTGAGCGGTGGATGAAAGAGTCCTCTTTGCCCTCTCACAAGCAGTTCTCAACCTCCTGAGTGCCCTAGGATTACCACTGATATCCTTTTTGTTCTTCCTCTTGAATTCCTGAACGAAATGGTTCACCATTCTATTGTCAAAGTCCTCACCTCCAAGATGGGTGTCTCCAGCAGTAGCTTTCACCTCAAAGATACCTTCCTCAATTGTAAGAAGAGAGACATCAAATGTACCACCACCAAGATCAAAGATAAGCACATTCTTCTCACCAACACTTGTTGCCTTCTTATCAAGACCATAAGCAATGGCAGCTGCTGTAGGTTCATTGATAATACGCATCACATTTAGGCCTGAAATAACACCAGCATCCTTGGTGGCCTGACGTTGGGAGTCATTGAAGTAGGCTGGAACAGTAACCACAGCATTCTTAACAGTTTTGCCAAGGAAAGCTTCAGCAATCTCTTTCATCTTAATGAGAACCATAGATGATATTTCCTCAGCAGCAAACTGCTTCTCCTCACCCTTGTAGTTGACAACAATCATGGGCTTATCACCAGCACCAGGAATGACCTTGAATGGCCATAACTTCATGTCACTCTGCACGGAGGTATCACTAAATCTCCTACCAATCAACCTTTTAGCATCTGCATGATGCATAAATTCAGGTTAGCAACTAAAAAATGTTGTTTTCAACAAACTGAATAAACAAACTGAGGTAATTATAATAGCCAGTGCACTTTCTGATACAAACAACCATAAACAAATTTCAAAGAAATTTCACATAACAGTCACATTAAATGCTTATTATCAAACCAAAATTTGCTTGTTCTTCTAGTGATTGAATAACCAAGCTCTATCTGCTCATCAGAATCTTATAAGCAAGCAAGCATCACTAAATAGCGAGATGATGCAGCATATACATTAACTCAAAGAAATCTAAAGGCAATAGAAATAAGATGGAGAATGACTATTCCAAGCCTATCCATTTAGCATATACTTTAAAATGATTCAATATCAATTAGGCCCCCTCCAGTGCTACAATCATTAAAACTTTCCCTCGTTAAATAGATCAAAATAACGGACTGGTTAGGTTTAATTAGTTGAGATTGACCTGCTTGACCAAACAAAGAACAAAAATACAAAACAACACAGCTTTCCACTTAAAACGGTATCTCCTAGAAGTGTCTCCAAGATCAATTAAATCTTCAAATTAAACAATCCACTCAGCCAAACATGACAACATGTCCTAATTACATCTTAACAAGCTTGGCCGATTTAACAACATGATACTGAACTCAGAGTTTCCCAAGATACCAACTTTTTAGTGGGTAACGGTCCAAAACTAAATAATTATTTGACTAGACAAAACAAAATATAGTCTGTTTTTAGAGGTTCAAATAAAACAAACACCGCACTTGTCACAACTTGAAACAATGCTCCTTCAAAGTTGGTAGATAATCAAACAGAAGTTCCTAATAAACGCTCTAACTAGTCCAAATTATAGATCCAGTTTTACATGTAATCTAGCTTCACCTATTAAGGGCACACTACTGGACTGAAATAGCAACAAATAAAACAGTTCTACATCCAACCTAACTTAACCTATTCAAAGGCGCAGTACTTAACTGAAATAGCAACAGATCAAAATAAAGAAAAAACATTCTGTATCATTCTACAGACTAAAGCAATTCAAGTCAACAGATCAAATTAAAAGTCACACAATAACATCCTAGATCTATCAAGTACAATAATTTAACCCCAAAAAAAAATATACGCTCTATGTTTATTTTTGAAAATATTTACACCATGTAGCCCATACTTTGAGTTTGTTGCTCATATTAGTGTATAAACACCTTTTATAAACTTTATACAAGGTTCATACATCATGTATAATGCTTTCCCCAAGTATAAAGTTGTATAATATTGTATATTGAGCTACGTGGCATAATATTCTTTGTCGGGCTGTATAATTTTGAAAATTTCCCCAAAATTCTGTCGGACAGAAACACGGTAGATCTATCAAGTACAACAAGTCAAAAACATACAGTTTTTGAAAATATTTACACCACGTAGCCCAATATAATATTATACTACTTTATACCAGGGTTAAAGCATTATACATAATGTATCAACCTTGTATAAGGTGTTTATACATAAATATCAGCTAGGTAACAAACTCAAAAGTATTAGCTTCGTGACGTAAATATTTTTAAAAATAGACATAGAGCATAATTTTCCCAATAAAAAAACAACATTCTGTATCGTTCTACTACTAACGAAAGCACTTCAAATTAACAGATCAAAATTAAAAATCAGACAATAACATCATAGATCTATCAAGTAGAATAAAAATCACTCAATATTGAGCTACGCAGCGTAATAATTTTCAAAAGCTGTATAATTTTGAAAATTTCCACAAAAAAGCACAATAAAACACACAGTAACATGATAGATCTATCAAGTAGAATAAAAATCAGGAAAAATACGAACAACATCACAGATTTAAAACGAGATCTTACCGAAAACAGTGTTGATAGGGTTCATAGCGACTTGATTTTTAGCAGCATCACCAATAAGACGTTCAGAATCGGTAAAACCAACATAGGATGGCGTTGTTCTGTTACCTTGATCATTAGCAATGATTTCAACACGATCATGTTGCCATACGCCAACACATGAGTACGTCGTTCCCAGATCGATACCGATCGCCGGTCCTTCTCCTTTACCAGCCATTATTATCTTTTTTTAATCGCTTTATGTCGGCGCAGAAGAAGGGTTTCGAGAACTAGGGTTTTTTTGAGAGGGAATGTTTGAAGTAAAGATGAAGGGTTTTATAGGGAGAGCTTATTTTCTAGAATGTTCGGAACCCTACTAACCGTTAAATCTCTGAATTTTAATTAAAAAAGGAGAGGGAAACAACTAGAGATGAGTTGGATTAGGAGAACTTTAATTTGATTTTTTTTATTTTATTTTCGAATTTAAAATTTTATAATCCAAACTCGAATCGAATAAGCTTCGATATATTTTATATTCTAATTTGTGTAATATATTTTCGAGTTCTGGTTGTTATTAATATAATGTTTTTTAATTAAATTATAATTTAAAATTCATTTAAAAGATAATAAATAATCATTAACGAATTTATTATATACTTCCATTTTCAATATTTTGTTATTTGTATTTTATTGATTTTTTTTTTAAATATATCGGGTTTGGAGAAGGGAAAACACGAAGAAGATGTTAGTCTATTGATGAGGTTTGAAAAAGGAGACAGATTGTCAATTGTTTAATATCGGGGGAGGTGCTAATCACCTCATGCAGCTCTGCCTTGCGAATTCAAAATTCTGTCTTACGAATTTTTTATTTTTTTATTATTTGAGGTTGAATTGAACGCAGGATATTAGGCAAAAGGAAAAAATTAAAGACCACCAATTTAAGGGATAAAAATAAAAAACCAATGCTTTTGAAGAACAATCCAATCAAAAAAATGACTTACATTATTGGGTTTGGTTGGATTGACCTCGCGGGGCCAAGCCCATTTTGACAGCACTATTCCTCAGGTTCAAAATAAATATTTATTTAGTCTTTAACACATTTTTTAAGAAAATATTAACCCCGATAGAAAATAGATATTTTAACTAAATTATGCTTAATTAAATATTATTTAATTTAGTTATCTTTGACTCACAAAAATTAAATAGTGCTTAATTAATATAGTTTATTGATTACTCCCTCCGTTTATTTTTACTTGTTCACTATACTAAAAATAAATTTTTACTTTTACTTGTCCACTTTAGCATATTAAGAAAAAATAAACTTTTTTTTTGTTTTACCCTTAACATTAATTACTCATTTTCAAATCATTCTCTAAGTCCAAAGAAACTATACACCAATTAATATGAGTATTATGATAAAATACGAATTTCATTTATTAATATTTTACAGAGCATGCAAAGTTAAAAGTGAACCAGAAAAAATAAACGGATAGAGTACATAAATTAATTCCTTCTTAACCACGTAAGTAGACATTTATTGTAAACAGGAGGGAGTATTAATTTACAATTGATGTAAGACAAAATAGTGAAAACATCCCCTACTTTGTGACTAGAAAACATGAAAGTCGTTTACATTGAAAAGTACGCCCATCCACTACTTGTTGAGACTTGAGATATTCAACTGTCGCCAGCCGACTTCAATAGTCTACTTGTGGAGACTTGAGATATTCAACTGTCGTCAGCCTACTTCAATAGTAGGCCGCTATTCGGTCCAATCAAAATTTGAGGTACTTGTGAACACTAGTCTTATAGTAACGAATCCGCGACTTAAGTAGTACAAAAAATAAAAAGTTGAATCAAATTAGTGCAAAAAAAAAAATACATTAGTAGTATTCGCATACGAAATTCATGCGTGAATGAGGATATAAATCCCCATCTTCCCATGAATCGCGACGTCTCCCTCGCCCCACCCGCCATTAAACCCCATTTTTAGTGGTCCCTACCCCCTTAAAATAATAATTTCGTGTTATTTTTTCAATCCAAAAAACTCAATATTCTTGGTATATTGAAGTGTAGGAACAAGTTTTAAGGTTGGATTTCGGAATAGAGCGGCGTATAACACATTTCAAAAACTCAAAAAAAGCTTCAATCTAGGTATTTCACTACGAATTTTCTATTACATTGTTAAATATATTATTACCCTAAGCATGGTCATTGTATAAGCGTGGTGGATTACTCGTTTTGCTTCCTTTTTTTTTTTTTGCGTTTTTTGGGCGGTCCGTCTTTGTTGGGACTACCCATTTTTCATTTTTTTTTTTTTTTATTTGTTTATCTATTGTTAATTAGTTAATTATTTATTGCTTGTTTATTTAGTATTTTTTAATTATTGGATTAGCGACTTAAGTATTTATTAATTATTAGACTAGCTATTTCAATTGTTAGACTGGCTAATTATTTATTTTGTTTTTGTTAAGCCAATTGTTTATTTGTTAATAATTTCTTAATTGTTTCATTAGTTAATTAATTGTTTATTTGTTAAATATACGATAATAATTTATTAATTTTTTGATTAGTTACTTAATTGTTTATTTATTAAATATATGATAATAACTTGTTAATTATTTGATTTGTTAGTTATTTGTTTATTTATTAATTATTTATACTAATTGTATGCTAACTAATTGTTAATTATTTGACTTATCTTTATATTTTAAGAATGAAAACCCTTAGTTTAGGATTCATAACCGTAGCTTAGGATTGAAAACCCTTAATATAATTATCTATAAAAGATTACATAACTAATATTACTTATTAATGATTTATTTAAAATACGTAAAACAGATGGGTCACCACAATCTTTAATAAAATTTTCGATAAAAGATTACATAACTAATACTAATACTACTTGTTAATGATTTATTTAAAATGCGTAAAATAGATGGATCACCACCCTCTTGATCCGGGGCCCTTCGACGGATTCTTGTATCTTCGGCCGAGCATAGGTCGCGACATATATGGACATCGCACAACGGCCGAGTCTCGGTCCGTGCCGGTTAGGGGACTCGGCGTGGGAGATCTTGGGTTGCTCGCCCCGCATCCTCGTGTCTGGATATACTACGTCGGGCGGTATCTACCGGTGCGTCGAAGTTGGTCGGGTACGGCACGATAGGTCGCTAGTGACGACATTGATTGAGAGGTGGCGACCGGAGACGCACACATTTCATCTCGCACCGGTGAGGCTACCATTACCCCGAAGATGTGGAGGTCATTTATGGGCTACGGGTTGATGGACGCCCGTTGTATATTGAGGAGCCTGCGTCGCCGCCTTCTAGGGATGAGTTGATTAGGCTCGCCGGTTTCTTTGCTCCGGATGGTCGTATTTTCGCCGAGTCGGCTTTTGTTGTCGGCCCTTTACGCTCACTTGCGCTTCGCGGACATGCGGCATCCGATTGGAGAGGCACGCCTCGAGCGATGTTGATCGACGTGCGCGTCTATACCTACTCATCATATTCGGGGCCATCCTATTCCCGAACACTTCGGGTTCGCATATGAGCTTGAGATATCTTCGGTATATCGACGATCTCGCCGAGATAGGATGTTATAGTTGGGGCGCTGCTGTGTTGGGCTACATGTATCGAGGATGCCGATGTTCTATGGGCACGAGGGTAGAGGTCCCCTGCATTTTGCTCGCTCCTTCAGGTTATATATTTAAGTGTGTGTAATTATACACAAAATATTTTTTTTTAAAACGACGACTGATAATTATTTTTTTAATTGACTATATCAGATATGGGTGTGGACTAGGTTGAGACCTTTTCGGCCATACCGTACAGTGATCCTCCCGGCCCGACTATCTTCGTCCCGTGCCATACGCGCGGAGATGGTCGCGAGGCGTACGCGCGTGTACGGCCTTCTCCCCGTTTAGGGATCGGCTAGACCGCGTGACGGCGCGAGACGGTATGTTCATATTTTGGATTCACACGCTGAACCACATAACTACTATTTTAGTCTTATGTTGTTAACTAGTTCAATTCTTTTTACGAGGCTTTTATATGGACGCGTATGATCATATTTTGGATGATTTTGTGGCGTTTTGTAGGGCTGGTCGGCACGTGTGGATGTCGCGGTGTCCATTGATACATATGGATATCGTTGAGTATCACGCGCCCGATCGCGTGTTACGGCGGTTTGGGTATGTACAGAATATGCCGCGGCTACGGTTTGGGAGCATGACCACTATACGAGGGACGAGCGTGCGGGCGTCGATGATGCGTGGCGACTCCATATGCGGCGGAGGTCCATAGTTGGGATGTGAGGATGGCGAGCCTAGCGGTGGTCGGACATGACACTCCCGTCCATGTGTACGTGGGTGGTACATGCGGATCACTCGCGTCGTTATTGGCAACCCTCAGGCGTCGTCCAGATGGCTTGGGATATGTAGCTCTCGCAGGAGCGTACGAGGCGCTGGTAAGTTTTATTAGTCTTAAACTTAAACCATCGTCTTATGTACTACTTTACAAATTTATTAAATTGTTAATATTTGCAAACATATGCAGGTACGGACCGTTCGGACGATGCGCGCGGGAAACCGCCGTGCGGAGTCCCGAGACGGCGGAGTATGCGGCACGGATGATTGAGCTTGCGAGGGCCCCGGTATGAGACGAGGCACGTGACTTTGAGCGTCTCCGTGAGCGTGTTCCGGTGCCCCACACGGGGCACGGTGGCCGTGGTCGTAGGAGGCCGGTGGCCGTCGATATAGGTGGTAGGGGTGGCGAGAGGTGATGAGGCTCCATCGACTACGGATATCCCATCGACTTCTCGTTCCCGCCGTCGACTTCACGGACACCTCTATATACGCCGGACCTTTTTTCGGGTTGTGTGCCACGGCCTTCACTTTCACATCCGCCGGTTCGTGATCCACGGGGTGAGCGGCCGGTTCGTGATCTACGGGGTGGCTACATTTGCGGTTCGACGACTCCATGTTCGAGGACTTCGTGTTTGATATGGCACCATCTGCGTCACACGCGGGGGCCGCTCGGGAGCCTCTCTCGCGGGCATCTCAGGAGGCCGTCGACACACAGGTTTGACTTTTACAACAAAGTAAAGTAATTTATTAATTATTTGTTTGTTTCAGGTTCATTTTAGAATAAATCAAATCTAAATTATTTATATATTATTTCGGGTTCATTGTTCTACGCTGTGGGTCCACGGGAGCGACCCATCCGGAGACTACCTCATATTCACCACCCCACCCATCTCGGGGAGCCTACGGACCCGTCTCGGGCGCACTGCTCGGGCGCCGTTGGTGGTCAAGTCTTCTTGGAAAATCTAAACGACAATTTAATCAAGCTCACAATGAAAATTGGTAAATATGGTTTTGTTATATTATTATTATATGTAGTAGCATGTGTTTGTTGTATGAATTGGTAAATAACCATTTTTCAAATCTTTATAGGAACTATTCTCAAAACTCGCGATGGTACCAATATGGATGTTGGTCAATCCTCTCGGTTCGGTGGAGTTGATCATTCTCCACACCATGACGTGCTTATGAACAACGATAAGTTCATCACCTTGATATTAAATTATCTATATATATGTATGATGTTGGTATTTAAAATATGTTACTTTTCATGTAGGAGGATGAATGCACTTAATAATGAAGATTTTCCTAATTATTATGAGTCATCATCAAGTGATGACAATGAAATAGCTAATAATGCGAGAGGTAACCGATGATGAAGACGATGATGATGTTCAAGTTGGTATGACCAACAATATTCCTCAAAGCCAAAACCAACAACAACAACGCACCACCACGTACCACCACCGATGGTGAAAACCCAAAACGAAAGCCCAATTCGGTGGCATTCTAACAATATCCCTTATCTTGATAGCCTGCGGTGGTCGTGATGATGCATTTGTCTTCACAAAGAAGATTATGATAGTCGCTTAAAAACCTGGATTGAACCTAAGGATCTCGACAAAGATCGATGCTACCTTGCAAAGGGAATGTTGTTCGTATCCAAAAAAAGCTTTGTTTGTCAAAATTTATTGTTTTAAGGACATGAGAGAGTTTAAGGTTGATCGGTCAACCTCAAAGATATGGAGGCTAGTTTGTAGACGACGGTATCAAATTGTGAGTGGTTGCTTCGGGGAATTGTTAAGCTTTGATGGTATGTGGGCTATCACAAAATTTCGCGAAAGACACACTTGTGATATGGAAGAAAATCGAGTAGATCATTATAATTTAGATACAAACATGATTGCTCGAAGTGTTACTTAAAGACATTGCCGAAATGCCAAAGGTAACTTATCCTACCTAGTACATTATATGTCTTATATCAATTGAAAGATTATTACTAAAAGTTGTTTGTTTAAACTTGTGCGGAGTTCCCATTAAAGATTGTATTCGAAACGTTCAAGCCGTATATAGTAAAACTATAAGCAACAAAAAGGGATTTCTCGGGCGTAGACGCGCTTTTGAGATGGTCTTTGGAAATTGGCATACTTCTTTTCGATCGGCCCAAGGTATATGGCGGCTCTACAACATTTTAATCGTACCTTGTTGTAGAGTGGCGACTTATAGAGGTAAAATCTTCAACTTCGTATTTTGGACATTCAAACCATGCGCATTGATGGTTTTGCTCACTACCAGACCGGTGATATCCATAGATGGTACGCGTGTATATGGTGCCTACGACATCAAGCTCCTAATTGCAATAGGAATGGATGCCAATGGGTCAATATTTCCTCTTGCTTTCGCAATTGCCGCTAACGAGCAACGACACATGGGGGATCTTTTTGACCCATTTGAAAACTCATGTTATTAAGGATCGTATCGGCGTATCGTCTTTGTCGATCGTCATAAAGGTATATTGCACAATATGGATAATTTACCGGGGTGACAGCCTCCCTTTGTTTACCATCGATATTGTTTAAGGCACTTGAAGGCGAATTTGCAGTCAACATTTCACAATGGCACTCTAAACAAATTGATGTGGGGGGCTGCGATAGAGCATTAACAACGAAAATGGGCTGCAAAAATGGATCTGATCAGGTCAGTGAATGAACCCGCATACGTTTGGTTGATGAAGCTCGATGTTGAAAAATGGACGCTTCATGCGATGGAGGAAAAAGATGGGGCATGCTCACAACAAACGGTGAGAGTCTTTGATGGCTGGCCGAAATACGCTCGAGGACTACTGTCACCGCAATGGTGAGAATGACTTTCAAACGGAGTGGTGGAGCGATTTGTTGTTAGGACAAGGCGGCCGGAGCGATATTAGCCGACGGCGGGACATGGATGCCAAAGCCCTTCAAAACTATGGAGCATTATAGACAAAAATGTGAGCGTCACTAAATGACCGAGTATGACCCAATTCAACATGTGTATAAAGTTAGGACGGGTTATTATAACGGTAAGGGTGGAAACGTGCATACCGTTTATGAGGCAACAAGAATATGCACTTGTGGTAAGTGGCAAACGTACCACATGCCGTGTTCTCATGTTGTCAAGTGCTTCGAGAGAATGAGAAAAACGGTAACAAATTATGTGGCGGGGGAATACAAGGTCCAAAGTTACCTTAGAGCATATTCCGGCCAATTCCACCCACTTGGTAATGAAGCTTATTGGCCAAACGAGCCGTTTTCGATGGTTGCTAACAAAGATTACATTATAAAATTGGGCATTAACTCACGGAGTCGTAGACCTAATCAAATGGATGTTAGTGAAAGAACTTACTCTCGCAAGTGCTCTATATGTAAGCAATATGGCCATGACAAGCGTTCGTGTGGGCAACAAGGCCGTGGTAGTACAAGCACGTCTCGAAGTAATAGAGCCTCTAGAACTTGAAGATTGTATTGTTATTGTAATTTATTATTGTATTGCTTTGAATTAGTATTGTAATTAAATGGAATGAATTATTTTTTAATTAGTATAAACCTCTCGTATTGGATGAATTATTATTAAAACACTTAAATCAAAACCCTATAAATATTACAAGTTTCAAAACTTGCTTCGGGGCACTTTAGAACCCCTAAAACGACGATCCAAACGTTTAGGTGGACTTGATGTAATGGCCAGACATTATTGTACGCAAAAAAAGATATTAAGTTTTATATAAAATATTGATATTTTGGAATTTTGAAATATGACTAATCTTTGCCCAAAGTATGGAAAAAAACGTGTTTGGAAAGGTAACGCAAAAAAAAAAAAAAAAAAAAAAAAAACGGTTCAGAACATTCACGCACGAAATTCGTGCGTAGAAAGGGTCAAACCGTATTTTTGCAGTTTGGTCCTTTCACGCACGAATTTCGTGCGTGAATACTACTAATGTAATTTTATTTTTTTTTGCACTAGTTTGGTTCAACTTTTTATTTTTTGTACTACTTAAGTCGCGGACTCTATAGTAACATGGCTAGCGCTGGGTCCAGCTTTAATTGATTTTGGCTCATGTTTGATGTTTTTACATTTCCATGGTGTTCTTTTATGGGAATTAACATTTTTAGTTAGTCGGTTAACCTCACGGATGGAATATTAAAACGGAAATCCATTGGATAATGAAAGTTTATAAGTCATCTTTGATGATTAATCAACAATTCAAAGTGTTTTCCTTGCGTATTTTTCATAAATCAACATTATATATAGATGTAGGAGGATCTGTGTGGTAAGAAGCCAAAAAAAAAAAAAAAGTTAACTGCCTAACTATAATAATTTATGTTGTTATCGATGCATACTCAACACCCTAACATATATCAAAGGTGTACCTATATACATACGGAATAATTGTGTACCTATATACATGCTGAATAATCTTTTTTAAAAAATAAATAGTTGTGAGATTTATTGGGCTCTTATTTAGCTGTGCCTCAAGCAATTTCGAATAGGGAAAAGGGTCAAATATACCCCTTTATTTTGTTTTATTAGTTAAATATACCTTCCGTTAGTGAAAATTAATAAAAATGCCCCTGACGTCTTCAAACTTCACACTTATGCCCCTATTTGGATGAAAATCCCCAAACTAACTAATAAAACAAAATAGAAGGATATATTTGACCCTTTTACCTTTCGAATATCTCAGAGACTTTGTACTTCAGGCCAACTTAAATCATTCAGGATTCAAACAGAAATTAAATCAACCGAGCCCTACAAATAGGATGTTACTACATCCAGTAGAGGACACACTTCAAACTTCCATAATTTACTAGATTAATCAAATATCGAAATAGAATTGAACCGATACAAGAGAATATGGCCCCTTATAATCTCTGATAGGCCTTTGTGAAAAACCTGAGAGTGATAAGGTGTGCTTTCCATTTTCTAGTTAAACGTTCCATTCTTTCTGCTTAATTTGATTCTTTTTCCTGTCACTGCTTGCTGATTAACATCATACCTAGTGTGATTCCAAGAGGGGGTTCTGGGGTGGGTGGGGTGTACGCAGACCTCACTCCTGTCTTGTGTGAGGTAGAGAGGTTGTTTCTATGAGAAGTGTCGCAACTTGAAATTTCTGCAGACAATCAAATCCTCCACTTTGACATAGAAGCCTCCACATTCGATCAACCCAATGGCCCTATACCTATGGTAGGAGATGACCATGACCTCCCCAGCAGCTGCAAAACGTACAATAACACACCAGAGATAGCTTCACTTGCCTCGGGCATTTAACCAGACTCGGTAGCTCTAGGATGTAACCAAAAGATAAACCAACATTACTTGGATTATGCAAGCACCACCCATAATTTCCCAACTACTCCAGCAATCTGTTTCTGAAAGTAAGGAATTTCTCCACAATTTGTTTTACATAAAAACAACAGAAGGCAAAGCAATAGCAAGAAAATACAGAGCGTGCACAAGGCAGCTGTTTCACATCATCAACTGCTTAAAGCAGAAGAAAATGTGGCAATAACACCAAGCACACTCTTAACATATTAGTTTTATGATTTTCCAGCAGTACGGAGGCTCTGCCCCTTTCAGTGTTTTCCCCAGAATCTGTATCATCACTTCTCTTCAAGAATAGTTTGTACCAATTCAAGAAAATAATAACCTTCGATCCTGTGGATGGTTGCACATGTTACAACACAAGTATCCCACAAGCATGTCAGAATATCAGTTCGTCTGCATTGCTTCTGCTTCTGCATGATACTTCTCCAATTCAGCATCAAGATCTTCTGCGGAAACGTTCTCACCACGACCTCTGCCCCTTCCACCATCTTTTCTCATGCCCCCTCCTCTACCACCTCGAGGACGTCTAAATCCACCACCTCTTTGTTGACTGTCAAATTATTTCAAGATAAAGTTAAAAAAAAAAAGTTAAAGACAAGGACACAATGTCCACACAAGACAATAACTAACCGAAGAAAGAAGATCGCAAAAAATATCCTTATCAAGCTCAAAGAAGCTTCATTAATCTGGTGTACATACACCAGAAGCCACATGCCTTGAAAATACTATATATATTTTATTTGATTGTTAAAGGTTACTTCATTGAAAATCCAGTAACACAAGAAAGTGCTGTAAAGGTATACAAGAAGCTGCTTCTGCCGCAGAGAATTTTCTTTACATATACCAACAATAACAATGATTTCTCAATTCCAACCAAGTTACGGTTGGCTTATGAATCCTCATTTACTATGTTACTCCACTTAACGTCTCATGCCAATATATATTTTGCATTTCACTTTTGGGCAAAGCAACACCAAATTACAAATAAACAATACGAGTGGAGTGCAACGACACTTTCTTTCCTTCTTAAAAAACACATCTTATTTTAGTATGAAACATTCCATTGGAGAAGTCGAAGCAACGAAAGCTTCCGATCAAAACCTGAAACAACCAACTCCACAAGGTTGATGCAAAGAAGAACGTGGAAATAGTCAAATAGATGGGACTTTTATAACACATAAATCATCCACAATGAGCCAATTATCAGAAGAGGACTACTGAAATCCCAACTTACATACCATTCACAGTTAAACTACGAGAAAAGACATCATTTCACCCCTGAACTTGGCACGAAAACTCACTTTAGCAACTAAACTTAAGTTGTATTTATATACCCCCCTTAACAACTTACGTCTCAATTATTTTCCACCCTAAAATCTGACGTGGCAAAAAAAATAATAAATAAATAAATAAATAAAAGTTAAGAGAGTGAAAAACACAAAAAGGTGGGCCCGCTGATTCATATATATATATATTATTATACAATTAAAAAATAAAATAAAAATGCACCCCCCTACCCCCACCCCACTGAAATCAGCCAACTGAACCCCCCCCCCCCCCCACGACTGCCACCTCCATAACCACCACCACCGCCAACCTTCCCCACCACCGAAGCAATGAAGTTGCATGAAATTGCACGAACTGCCCTTTCTTACTCAATCAAAGTGTTCCTGTGATGATAGCTGATAGCTTTATGAAATTCAATTCCTTTTAAACTTCAAAACTCAATTCCCAATTCTCATCTCAGTAACAAGAAAAATGTGAACTTTAGTTTCTGGGTACTTTTCAAGATTCAACATTTACATACCCACCAATCAATTAAGCAACTAAACCGATAATCTTGGCGACAAAAACGGAAAATGGGAAACCAATCTGCCGATTTAATTGAAAATTAACATGAAGCTCTGATAGAAATTGCACGAACTGCCCTTCAAATGGAGCCCAGTTGGGTACTTTTCTTTATTGTTTAAAAACAATGAAGAAATTGCACGAACAACCCTTCAAATGGACTGGTGTGTGGCCCCGCGGGTGGGTGGGGGGGGGGGGGGGTTGTTGAAGAAGAAGAAAGGTTAGTGGGTGGGAGTTAATGTTGGAAAAAATGTGATTTAGGAATTTTAATAATTGATTAGGAATTAATTAACATGGAAATATGATTAATAAAAGAAAATCTTTGACAAAGATGGGATTTTTCAGTTGGGTTGATTTAAGGAGGTGGTGGTTATGGTGGTGGTGGTGGAGGTCGTGGTGGCGGCGGCGGTGATGGTGGTGGTTGCTACAAGTGTGGTGAAGATGAGGAGAAAGAAGAAGAAAGAGAAAAGGGAGAAAGAAGAAGAAAGAGAAAAAATAATAAAAGAAAAATAAAAAATGAAGGGTTGGTAATTTTTGACACGGCAATGACGTGGCGCAAGTGTAATACACCACATATTGTGAGAGGTATTATTTTTTTTAGGGTGGAAAATAATTGAGACGTAAGTTGTTAAGGGGGGTATATAAATACAACTTAAGTTTAGTTGCTAAAGTGAGTTTTCATGCCAAGTTCAGGAGTGAAATGATGTCTTTTGTCTTAAACTACTTATAAGAGATCTAGATACTACATGGAAGCTCTAGAAGTGGGACTTTTTTTTTTTTTTTTTTTCCCCCCAGAAAAAATAATGCCTGGGACTTAACTTTAACGGCTATCCTATTTATCAAACTATCTTAAGCCCTTCCAAGAATTTTACAAAATTTAAGGTCAGCTATTTGGAAGCTAGATCAGAGATGCCTTCACATACAATGCATAAAGCTTGAATGCTCGTTTACCAACTATAGGCATGGACATTTTCAAACACTTGCAGGACACTTAACTAACTGCTACTTTGTGAAGATTGTATCTCATCGTTTGACAAATATATTCCGCTTGTATCAGGAAAAGCTTTTATTTGGTAAGGTATTAAGTCAACTTTGAGTTTCAAGATTGTAAGAAGTTTCAAGAAGCTACCAATCTGTGGGGGAAAAAGGCACTTAACATTATTTGAATGTGATAGAGGCAGTTGAGAATAATGTCTAATGATACAAAAGACATGCATGAGTTTATTTTATTCTGAATAATGTTTATCGATGATAGTAATATATATTTTTATTAAAAGAGGCAGGTATATCTCAGAGTGTCCTTATGTACTACTCCCTCCATTTCAAATTAGTTGTCACGTTTTGCTTCTCGGTAGTTTAACTAATCTTCATAACTAAATTGGATTAGATTAATTCAATATTCTAAAATTAAAATTTAGATATTCAAACACTATACAAAAAGTACTATAAGTTGCAATTCTTCTCATATCAATAACAACAACAGACCCAGTATAATCCCAAAACCCAGTATCTTCTTATATCAATACAACAACATATCCAGTGTAATCCCACAAGTGGGGTCTGGGGAGGGTAGTATGTACGCAGACCTTACCTCTACCTTGGGAAGGTAGAGAGGCTGTTTTCGGGAGACCCTCGGCTTATTAAAAAGACGAAAATAGTCAGTAGCAACAACCAGAAACAATAGCAAGATAATAAGATAACCAAGGCTAAAGAAACAACATACAATAATAGAATCTAAAAATAAGAAATTACAAGAATAATGCTAAAACTCCAGGAACGAAACGGAAAAGCACCCAATTACCCACTACCCTTCTACCCTAATTCTCGACCTCCACACCTTCCTGTCAAGGGTCATGTCCTCAATGAGCTGAAGTTGCGTCATGTCCTGCCTAATCACCTCACCTCATTACTTTTTCGGCCTACCTCTCCCACAACGGCCAACCTCTCAC
Source organism: Lycium ferocissimum (assembly GCF_029784015.1). Taxonomy (NCBI): domain Eukaryota; kingdom Viridiplantae; phylum Streptophyta; class Magnoliopsida; order Solanales; family Solanaceae; genus Lycium; species Lycium ferocissimum. The sequence goes on along the minus strand of NC_081344.1, from coordinate 11,523,312 downwards.
ACCTCCTTACCGAGACACCTGCATCCCTCCTCCTCACATGCCCGAACCATCTCAGCCTCACTTCCCGCATCTTATATTCTCATATCAATATGGGGAAAAAATATATCTTAAATTATTGGTCAAAGTCCATGTAATTTGACTCTCAAGAAGTAAAACGTGACAAGTAATTTTAGACGGAGGGAGTAAGAAGCATCCATTATTAATAATTTATTAGATGTTATCGTGATGAATTACATGCCAATGGATGTGTAGTGCAAACAATGTCAGATATTTAACATTAGGAAATTGAAGGATCCCCAAAAGATTGATTATTCTAACATGAATTGTATGCAATCTATTGCTAGCTTTTTCTGGGACAGGAAATTCTGCAAAGTTCACATTATCTTATTTCTTCCAGTTTAAAAAAGGAAATCTCATTGAAGAGAAATTAACACCTGACATTACATAACAAACAGTTAAGGAGTTAATTCGTGCAAATGATCCATTCATGCAATACAAGAAGCTGTAATCACTACAGATAGATTCACATCCTTCATTTAACTTCAGCAAACTGAATTTTATTTTTTGTGACTTACCTTCCACTTTATACACTTAAGCAGTAAATTTTTTTTTGAGATTACACTTAGCAGCAGTAAATTAAAATATTTGATAAAGGATTCCAAGCGGGTGAAGCTCAACAAATTGAGTCCACAGTGCGTGCAATACAACAACAACAACAACATACCCAGTGTAATCCCACAAGTGGGGTCTGCAGAGGGTAGCATGTACATAGACCTTACCTCTACCTCTACCTAAATTTTGGATGAAAAGAGTATTATAAAGATCTGTGTACAACAGAAAAAGTACCTTCTTGGAGCAGGATTTGGATTTCCATATAAACGATTTCTAATTGGAGGTAGAGCTGGAGGAGCAATATTTGTTCCAGCAAACTCAATTTTCATGGGCTTTCCGTCTAGCTGAACATTGTTGTATCTCTTGATAGCTGCCTCAGCATCCCTTCGACGTGAAAAGATTACTTCCGCAGTTCCCTAGAAGAAATAACCTTTGGTTACTATAGAGGTTCATGGAAACTCCTGAAGCATCTTAATCTTGCCAAATTACACAGCAGATTTGCGATACCTTTGATCTTCCACTCTTGTCATAATGAATTGAGTAACGCTTTATATCACCAGCTTCTGAGAAAAGCTCCTATAAAACACCACAAAGACATTAGGTTTCAAAGCTTTCTTTCTTTTGTTGTTTTCTCCAGGAAGGTGTTATAGCCAGAGAATGCCATTTGCCGACTTTATGAGGTGGAGATCAATTACCCAAAAACTATAAAGAGAAAGAAATGGTCGCTGACAAAACTCAACCAGACACAAAACTATCACTAGACAGAAGCAGATAACAAGAAGGGATGCATATATGTGTCATTCTTAATAATTCTTAATTCTTCAGTTAATTTGACAGTAACTAGATGCTAATACCTGTCATGCTGCAACCTACCGGGAAAAGATATAGTTCTTAGCTATCCTTTTTCATATAATCAAACTCAATACTTCTTTTTCTTCCCCTTTTTTGGTCAATTATAAATCTCTACATTAAGTTCCTGTTACTGCTATGACAGAAGGCTAACTACATGACTTTATGCAATGCAATTTGGTTGTTGCTACAACATATTATATACTCCACAAAGGGCAAACTATCTTGTTACTGAATCAACACATTTAGGGCGTGTAACATTTTCCGATTTTCTAAAATCCAAATTTCCCATGTTCGGTTGATCAAATTATTTGAAAAACATGTTCTCTGGGAAAACAAGTTCCTTAAAAATGAGGCAAAATGACTACCCTAGTAGAAGTAGGGAAAACAAGTTCCCCAAGTGGCATTCCACATTGATTGTGTCCTCCTCACCATCCAACACACCTCATCTTCACCCTCACCCCAGTAGCCCGCATTCCACCACCCCACACCCCTAACCCACCCCCACCCCCACCTCCCATAGTATTTGTCTAGATTATATATAAATGCTTTTAGTTTTTGCTTACGCACCGAACACAAGAAAATAAGTAAGAAACCCAGTTATTTTCTTGGAAAAGATTTTCAAGAAAACATTTTCCTTCATACCGAAGACACTCTTAACATCATTAAGCTCATTCAAGGGTAAGGGTGTAATTCGCAGGGTAAAGTTATAGTTCATTTCTGTACTATAATGAGGTAACACCATTGTGAGAGATTATCAAACTACTGGTGGACATTGCCATTTCTTAATGATGAGCACAAAGAGCCTTTAGGTCAAAGTTCAGTATCATGAAATAAGTCCAAAATGACACATGAGCAGTGTTAAAGTTAATTATAGTTAATACTATATCAACATTCTACTAAATAAGTAGCACTCAGTATTATAATTCTATAACAGCTTAACATTTTTGCATATAAGCAAAATATCACCTTGATGTCTTCATTTGAAACCCCATAATCCAAGTTGGAAATGAGGAGCTTGATACCGGTCTCAATGCCCGATATCCCGGCCCCACGGACAGCTGGATACGACGGGGCATGCTCGGCAAACATGTCGTGGTCCCACGCAGACTCTGGTGCGTGAACCTGTGAAAATCACTTCAACTATTTAAACCTAAATTCACAAGAAATACAATTAAGGGATAATATCAATTTTTGTCCTTCAATTATAGACAAATTCTGATTTCAGTCCTTGCGATATTTGCCTAAGCACATTTAGCCTTCAATTAATTAAAATGTGTGATTTTAGTCCCTTTACGTCCAGACCCCACTATGTGGGATTTCATTGGGTATGTTGTTGTTGTTGTTTATTTTAGTCCCTTTATGTAGAAAATATATTATACTTTAGACTATTTTTAGAAGTACACTAGCCTCATAAATGAAGCAAAAATACAACTTTAAATATAACAGATCGGTAATTAAATGGTTGAACAATTAATACTACAGAAAATCTGTGATTATTCACAAGAAAAAAGGGATCAGAAGTGTACATTTCAAGAATTAAAGGTTAAATGTGCCTATTCGGATGGGAAATTTTCAAAAATATACAGACCAACATAAAATGTTACGCCACATAGCCCAATATACAATATTATAGTACATCATTATACCTGGGGAAAGCACTATACATAATGTATCAACCTTGAAAAATAGTGTATAAAAGGTGTTTATACATAAATATGAGCTAAAACCGGGTAAAAAAAATTCAAAATATGGGCTACGTGGCGTACATATTTTCAAAAATAGACATAGAGCGTAATTTATCCTAGTCGGGATATCACAAGGACTAAAATCAGAATTTATCAATAATCAAGAGACCAAAAGTGCTATTAACCCCTACAATTAAAATGGAAGAATTTCAAAAATATACAGCTTTTGAAAATTATTACACCAAGTAGCCCATACCTGAGGGGAAAAGCATTACACATAATGTATTAACCTTGTATGAAAGTGTATAATAGTGTATCGTAGGTGTTTATACACAAATATGAGCTTATACAATAGAAAGTATGTGATTATTCACAAGAAAGGGGATCAAAATTAAACATTTCAAATGTTACAAGGACTAAAATCAGAATTTATCAATAATCAAGGGACCAAAACTGCTATTAACCCTACAATTAAAATGGAAGATAGTAATATGCAATAATACACAAGATTAACGAACCGGTCCGGATGAATATGGTGCGGGTCGGTTGGCGGCACGGTTAGGGAAGCGACGGCGTGGACCGGGTCCTGACCCTGATCCGGATCCGGGTCCAGATCCGGATGTTCTTGGTCTAGGGTTTCGACTACTGCTGGAACTACTTTTGTTCCTTTTGATTAAATCGTCAAGGGATACATCCAGATTTGACATTATTTTATGAATTTGTATGGAAAATTGAGATCTGGATGTGTTATGTGTTGAGCTAAAAGGGTTGTGAAGTTGGGGGAAAAGGGTTTTAGTTCGGAATTGTTGAAGAGAAAAGATCTTTAATTATCCAATTGCCGTATGGCATTATAGGGTAAATATTCCGGGGTTGTTTGGTTGGCGGACTAAATTATTCTAGGATTATACTCTCGAGATATATAATTGTAGGACTAAGGAGTTGGTTGGTATGATGGTTAAGTAAAAATAACTTTCGAATAAAATTTTAATACCGCCTTATCTCATGTTTGATTGGAATAAAATCACAGGATAATTAATTTCGGGATAAGTTATTCCGAGATTGTAGTATTTTTTTATTCTATATAGAGGGTGGGATAACAGTCCCGGGATAACTTGTTCCCCAACCAAACGAGCCCTAAGGGTATGTTTGGATCGACTAGGTTTAGGTGCTTTAAAGCTAAAATAGATTTAAACATTTTGTAGTATTTGGGTGAGATAAAAACGCGTTTGTTTTTAGGCATTTCTAACTTATTGTTTTTTGTTTTAAGCCATAACTTATAAATCCATCCAAACAGGCTCTATTAGAGTTGACTTATTTAAGGTGTTTTTAAGTCAAAATAGTTTTTAAGCACTTTTGTAGAGTTTTGTGCTTAAATAAGTTTTTAAGCACTTTTGTAGAGTTTTTAAACACTTATTTTTAAGCTAAAATAACAAAAAAAGTCAAAAGTTAGAATTGACTTATAGTTATAAATCCATCCAAACAATCTCTAATTTATCCCAACTGGAGGTGGAATAAAATAATTTCAAGTTTGTTGGGATAAGGTGGTATATTCAGGATTAAAGGTGAGATAAAATTTATACTATGTTTGGTTGATGCAGATGATTTATCTTGGGATATTCCGTGTATCAAATAGTGATCTAGTTGCTATTTTAGTTACAGAAGAATAAGTAACAAAGTAATCAACACATTCCTTTTGGTTAAAACCCTTAATCACAAGTCTAGCATTATATTTATCAATTCTACCATCAGGTCAATTTCTTCTTAATTGTCCACTTGCTATTTATGGCTTTACCCCTTTAGGCAAATTATACAAATCCCAAGTGTGACTAGAAACTATAGTGTCTAATTCACTTTTAATGATCTCTTTACAAAACATAGCATCTATTGACCTCATTGCTTCGTCATAAGTCTTAGGGTTCTTTTATTAGGTAGATAGACACTAATTCATCATTTAAAACATTAATATCAAAATTTTCAATCAAAAAGGCCGTAATAAAATCAGGACCAAAGCTAGTCTCAATTCTTCATCTTTTACTCCTTCTAAGTTCAATTTCATGCTCATTATCAACAATGCTAGAAGAAGGAACAACATGAGAATTAACAGGTGCAGATGTAGAAACATTATTTTCAACATCACTAGGCATATCATTTTTAAAAGGAAAAACATGCTCAAAAAAATTCTGCATCTCGAGATTCACAAATAGAATGATCATTTAAAGACATAAACCTATATGCAACACTATTTTGAGAATAACCAATAAAGACAGTGTAAAGTCTTAAAACCTAGATTTACACGATTAAAACCAGGTAGACCAACTTTAGCCAAAGACCCCCACACTTTCAGAAATTTCAGGTTAGGGGCGAACCATTTCCACAACTCATAGGGAGTCTTGTCCAACTTCCTATGAGGGACTCTATCAAGAATATAGCATGCAGACAAGACAGTTTGCCTCCACATGTTGTCGGATAGACCCGAGCTCAAAAACATAATGTTCATCATTTCCTTAAGAGTTCGGTTTTTCTGTTCAGCTACACCATTTTGTTGGGAAATATAAGGAGCACTAACCTCATGTATAATACCCTTTTTCTCACAAAAATCTTGTAGAGTATTAACACTATATTCATTGCCCCTATCAGACCTTAGTCTCTTGATTTTCTGTCTAATTGATTTTTCACTTCTGTTTTGAATTTCAAAAACATGCTTTCAACCTCATCTTTAGACTTAAGAAGATATACCTAAGTGTATCTAGAAAAGTCACCAACAAAAGTAATGTAAAACTTCTTTCCACCTTTACTAACAGTGTTCTTGAAATCAGCTAAGTCCGAATGCACTAGTTTAAGAAATTCTATTTTTATACTAATAATAGGTTTAAATGGTTTCTTGGCATGTTTTGCTTCTACACACAAAAGAAATTTAGAAAAATTATCATTTTTTATCACAGGTATTAACATTATTTTTCTAAGTCTTTTAATATAAGCAATATTAACACGACCTACTCTACCATGCCTCAAATTAATAGACTCAGTAATATAAGCAGAATTGGATACACTTGCATTATTGACAATCTCTTGAACAATGCTCAGTATAAATAAACTCCCACTAAGATATACCTTCCCAACAAAGTCTCCTCCACGAGAAATAATTATTTTATTAACTTCAAAAACAAGTTTAAGGCCTGCTTTGTTGAGAAGTGCTCGTAAACTAAGTTTCTACGGAGGAAGGGAACGTACAGAACATTGTTCAAGGCTAATGTTTTTCTAGAAGTTAACTCAAAAAGAATTTTTCCTTTACTCATAATTCCAACAGTAGTGAAGTTACCCTTGTAGACACACTCGCCGTTAGTGGACTCCTCAAAGTCATAGAACAACTCCTTGTTGGCACAAAAATGTCTTGAAGCGCCTGTGTCCTCAGTTTTGTTAGCCACCAGCTTCTCCTCGATAACTACAACAGTAATCACTTCATTACTCTCCGCAAGATGAGCTTCGACATGACCTTGTCTTCCCAGCTTCGAGTTTTGCCCTTCTCTTGACATTGGGCAGCCCTATGACTAAGTTTTCCACAAACGAAACAAGGTCCCTTTAATTTTTGGATTTGGCTCTCCGACTAGTTGAAATGATACTTCTTCTTCACATGTTCCTTTTTCAGGGCTTTCTTCTGTTTGTCTTTGAACTTGCCATTCATAATAGTACCAGAAGATTCCACAAGGTTAGCTTTAGAAGAATTAAGAGAGAGAGCTTCCAGAGCTTCCATCTTATCTTTGAGGTAGTTTGTCTCCTCAGTCCTGATGTGATAGATCAATTTTGGAGAGTTAAATTCTTTTTCTTATGCTTCAATTGGTTACTATGATCACTTCAAGATGATGGGAATTTTTCAAATAGAACATTGGCTTGAAAAATCTCACACATCTTCATACCTTCATAGAGAACATCAGCAGTCAAGTTCTCATACTCGTGAACTTGTTTCAGGATTTGCTTATTGTCAACTACCTGAAACTTAATCCACTGCCCAACAACATACTTTTTCTTCCCTGCATCATCAGCACCATATTTCTCTTCCAAACTATCCCTTATTTCCTTGGCAGATTTATAAGTAACAAATAAATCAAATAAAGGATTAGTTATATAGTTCAGCAAATGCCCTCTAACAGTTTTGTTATCTTTTTCAAACTTTTTTTTTTAGTAGCATCATCAACAACCATAACAGTGCTAGAACTAGTAGTAGCGTTAACAACATCAACAATAGTGTTAGAACAAACAATAGGAGGTTCGTTAAACAAAACATAATCAACTTCTAATTATTCAAAGAAAATCAGAAGTTTCTGTGACCAACGTTTAAAATTGTTTTCGTCCAAATGCTCGAGCTTTGACAAATCAGGAAGAGTTTTGCTCAAGGAAATAACCATTTGTTCAATATTGTATGTAAAAAATTCGTTTTCAAATTGTTAGGGAAAATACCACAATATTGATATTGAACTTGAAATTAAAAATAGTAACTGAATTCATCACAAACACTGTGTCGTGGCAAGCTAATACCTTGAAAATGATTTAGGCCCTACTCTGATGCAAATCGTTAAGGTCGGTCACTCCCCAAGGTTCCACAGCTCTTCCAAACATGTGCACTCGTGGTTGAAAGTTTGGAGGTTATCCAAAATAATTGCCCAGAAACTAACTTGAGAAGAAGACAGGAGAATATGTTTTTTTGGTGTGTTGATATGTTCCCAAAAGTCTTCAATTTATAGGTGTGTAGCTTTTATAGACAATATGTTATTACAAAAATCAATACATCAGTTATTGATATTTAATAGCATGAGTTATCATGAATGAGTTATTCATTCATTCAAAGAAAACGCATTGAAAGATCAGGAGTTTTTCATTCATTCAATGAAGTTACATTGCTCTAACAGTTAAACACCTTGCACTGACTTCAACACCACTAACTCAGTATCTAAACAACACCAAATATCTACAAAAAAAAAAAAAAAAAAAACTGCCAAGAATAATTAATCAAGAAATATTAGAATCAGCGGCCATTTTTTCTTTGTTTGTTTGTTTCTTTCATTTTTTTTCTTGTAATTTATTATGCTTGTTCAATGAAAATTCTAGTTGAGTTTTTCTTGTTTCCTAGCTTATGGAAAACTCTTTTTTTTTTTTTTTTTTTTTTGCGGATTGGCCTTCATTTGGGGTGGTCTTTAATTTTTGCCCTTCAAATTGATGGTCTTTAATTTTTGGCCTCTGCCTTTGCAAATTCTACCTTAAGGCAGAATTTTGCAAATATGTCCATGTAAGGCAGAATTTGCAAAGGCAGAAGGTAAAAATTAAAGACCATCTCAACAAGGGCAATCAAATTGCCCTATGGAAAACACTAGTTGATCTCGTTAATGATGCTTTCTTTTATAACTACCTATTATACATGGTTACACAATATATATACATTGTTTATATATAATTATATAAAGCAAATACATTGTTCATTCATAGTTATACAAAGCAAATACATTATACATATATGCATATGTATATGCATTATTTATACACCGCGATTTGAGTTGATTTCTGTGTGTGTTTATACATGATTATACAAAGCATATACATTATATATACATTATATATACTAAGTGTGTGTTATGCATGTGTATATGCATTATTTATACACCGCAATTTGAGTTGATTTCGTGTGTTTATATATGATTATACAAACCATATACGTTATATATACAAAGTATATGTAATATCTATATATAGCTATACTAAACAAATACATTATCTGAACACCAATGATACAGTGGGCTTCATCATTTGCAAACTAGATGTGTGAGCCATATATATATGAGTTATTTCCCCATAGAAAACCCAGCCCGCTTAGCTCGAATAACCCTATAACCGGTTATGAGAGCTGGGACAAATGTCCCTTTCTTACCCTCAACCCGACCCCATAAGGGCACCAACCCGACATGCACTACCCCTGCCCACTTGATAGGTTTACTTTTAAACTTATCAAGAATTATTTTATCATCTGAATTTTTAATATATGTTTGTTTGGAAAGCTATCCATGTAATTGGAATTGAGTGTAATTAAACAGTTTGACATGTTTGTTAGGCCAAATAATTACATGGTCATCATGTAATTGGGAGGGATAATTACACTCTCCAATTCTCGGGGGAGGGCAAGTGCGGTGGGGTTGAGAATTGGGTGTAATGCAAGTTACTTTTTAATTTTCTAAAATATATTTTTATATTATTTATCTTTTATTTTCTTCTTCTTATTTCTCAACCTTTACTTCTTGTGATTCCATGTAATTATTCGTATAATTTTTTCTTATTTTCTTTCATCTAAAAATAACTACGTTATTATTCTAGTTTTGAAACTACACTTCCTAATACTAGAAAGAATGAGTCATTAACGAACTTGACATATAACGAGTGATGTTATTAAAATAGAATTCCCGTTGTTGAAAGAGGTTATAGACTTAAATATGTTTTTACTTTATTTTAATTATATTTACTTAAGTTATATTGGAACTTATTTTATATTATGTTGGAATTTGACATAAAAGTATCACGTTAAACCTTTTTTTTCAATTTTAAATTTAGGTTGTATTTTCGATTTCGTTTATTTGCTTTATATTTTCGATTTCGATTATTATGCTTTAAGACTACTCACTTGTCGTTTTACATTGTATGTTGCTCATCATTTTCACTTACAATTGATAATTTATTTTTTGTCAAACATTTAAATTATGGTTATGACTGTTACACCCGTATCTTAGAACTAAGGTTATAACCATAACATTAGAGTTTTAACAGAAAATTTGAAAGTTTGTACGTATTGCGAAAATGGTTGATAGCTCACTGTGCACCCGTAATCCCTTCGATTAGTTGGAATTTGAAAATTACCCTTTATGAAAGTTGTAGTACGTAGAAATATCTTTCCAACCATACAAGGACCAGGAGTATTGCAGATCGAAACAAGGAGATATGATCGTCACAAAAGATGGCTAATAATAAGGCGCTTAAGATTCGATGAATCGCCTAAGTTTTCGATACGTCCGCCCGAAACAATTTCGTGGAAAACGCATTGAGAATTCCGAGAAAACTTAAAACGTGAAAGTTGTAGCTCCTTTGAAATAGGTTTCCAACGATATATTGTGAAACCCTGAAAGGGAGTTCGTGTTAGGAGTTATACCCATTTTACTGAACATTGTCGACGAGCAGAAAAACGTGAAATTTTGACTAAGTGTAAAATGGACGAGGGAGCTCGCCCCAAAGCAAAGTGGGGCAAGCTCGTCACACCCCGATTTTACTAGGGTGTGACGTGGCACCCGACCCCACGTTCGGAGCCGAGCGAACCTTAATCGACTCTTATTACATACATACACAAACTTCCGACTATTAATCAAACAAAAATAACAAGACAACAAATGTCCCGAAATATCTTTTCATAGTGTACAAATCGACAGAATATGTAATCATGTGAAAATTATGGCATAACACAGAACGACATGACGGCTGGTGGAGCCGCCTACAGAACTGACATCCAGAACCCACAACTCTGTCTGCAAAGTCTCTAACAAACAGTCAGAACACATATCAAGCATGGACCGACACTAGCAGCGCACCCAGGAGCAAACGGAGCTCGCCAATGCTGCCGGAACATCTCCTAAAACCCGCTAAACGGGGGCCC
>NC_081344.1:11467013-11512382 GCF_029784015.1 Lycium ferocissimum | reverse complement strand
ACTCTTTTTTTTTCTTTTTTTTTTTTGCTGGATTGGCCTCTCATTTGGGGTGGTCTTTAATTTTTTTGCCCTTCAAATTGGTGGCCTTAATTTTTGGCCTACTCGCCTTTGCAAATTCTACCTTATGCATTTTGCAAATATGTCCATGTAAGGCAGAATTTGCAAAGGCAGAAGGTAAAAATTAAAGACCATCCCCAGCGAAGGGCAATCCTGCAAATTGCCCTATGGAAAACACTAGTTGATCTGTTAATGATGCTTTCTTTTATAACGACCTATTATACATGGTTACACAATATATATACGTTGTTTATATATAATTATATAAAGCAAATACATTGTTCATTCATAGTTATACAAAGCAAATACATTATACATATATGCATATGTATATGCATTATTTATACACCGCAATTTGAGTTGATTTCGTGTGTTTATACATGATTATACAAAGCATATACATTATATATACATTATATATACTAAGTGTGTGTTATGCATGTGTATATGCATTATTTATACACCGTAATTTGAGTTGATTTCGTGTGTTTATACATGATTATACAAAGCATATACATTATATATACAAAGTATATGTAATATCTATATATAGCTATACTAAACAAATACATTATCTGAACACCAATGATACAGTGGGCTTCATCATTTGCAAAGCTTAGTATGTGTGAGCCATATATATATGAGTTATTTCCCCATAGAAAACCCAGCCCGCTTAGCTCGAATAACCCTATAACCGGTTATGAGAGCTGGGACAAATGCCCCTTTCTTACCCTCAACCCGACCCCATAAGGGCACCGACCCGACATGCACTACCCCTGCCCACTTGATAGGTTTGCTTTTAAACTTATCAAGAATTATTTTATCATCTGAATTTTTAATATATGTTTGTTTGGAAAGCTATCCATGTAATTGGAATTGAGCGTAATTAAATTGCTTTGACATGTTTTGTTAGTGCCAAATAATTACATGGTCATCATGTAATTAGGAGGGATAATTACACTCTCCAATTCTCGGGGAGGCAAGTGCGGGGGTTGAGAATTGGGTGTAATGCAAGTTACTTTTTAATTTTCTAAAATATATTTTTATATTATTTATCTTTTATTTTCTTCTTCTTATTTCTCAACCTTTACTTCTTGTGATTCCATGTAATTATTCGTATAATTTTTTCTTATTTTCTTTATCTAGCGTAACTACGTTATTATTCTAGTTTTTGAAACTACACTTCCTAATACTAGAAAGAATGAGTCATTAACGAACTTGACATATAACGAGTGATGTTATTAAAATAGAATTCTGTTGTTGAAAGAGGTTATAGACTTAAATATGTTTTTACTTTATTTTGAATTATATTTACTTAAGTTATATTGGAACTTATTTTATATTATGTTGGAATTTGACATAAAAGTATCACGTTAAACCTTTTTTCTGAATTTTAAATTTAGGTTGTATTTTCGATTTCAGTTTATTTGCTTTATATTTTCGATTTCAGTTTATTTGCTTTAGTACTACTCACTTGTTGTTTTACATTGTATGTTGTTCATTTTCTACTTACAATTGATAATTTATTTTTTGTCAAACATTTAAATTATGGTTATGACTGTTACACCCGTATCTTAGAACTAAGGTTATAACCATAACATTAGAGTTTTAACAGAAAATTTGAAAGTTTGTACGTATTGCGAAAATGGTTGATATATAGGCCTACTGTGCACCCGCAATCCCTTGATTAGTTGGAATTTGAAAAATTACCCTTTATGAAAGTTGTAGTACGTAGAAATATCTTTCCAACCATACAAGGACCAGGAGTATCAAAGATCGGAACAGGGAGATATGATCGTCACAAGATGGCTAATAATAAGGCGCTTAAGATTCGATAGAATCAGCTAAGTTTTCGATACGTCTGCCTTCCAGCTCAATTTCGTGAAAATGCATTGATAATTTGAGAAAACTTAAAACGTGAAAGTTGTAGCCCTTTGAAATAGGTTTCCAACGATATATTGTGAAACCTGAACGGAGTTCTGTGTTAGGAGTTATGCCCATTTTACTGAACGTTGTCGACGAGCAGAAAAACGTGAAATTTTGACTAAGTGTAAAATGGACGAGGGAGCTCGCCCCAAAGCAAAGTAGGGGCAAGCCATAGACCGTGCTCAGCTAGGTAGGAGTCCAAAAGTGAAAAAAATTGAGAAAAATTGTCTAAGTGTACAATGGATAGGAGGCAAGGGCTCACCTTAGACCGTGCTCGGCAAGCCTTGGGGTCCAGAATGCCCTATGCTATAAATTCAACACTTAACTCGAAATTTCGTTTATGAGACACTCTAACTTCGTTCTAAAGCCCTAAGCAGCTGTTTTCCTCCTCTCCTCATCCTCCCACGTCAAGGAAGATCGCTCTAACAATTCCTATATAATTCTAACTTTAATTAATGATTAGTAACATGATTCTTCAACCAAAACATGGGATTTTCAAGGTAAATCCTTCTCAAGCAATTCAAAGCTAGATTTTTGGTGTTCTTCGTCAAAGAAGGAGTTTAGTTTGTTGGATTGGAGCGATTACAGGTATGTAGGGTTTCTATCTACATATGGGAACATAATTGTTCTTCCCCACGCCATGTTCTTCCATGATTATACGAAAGCTCATCAAAAACTGGGGTTCTAGACATGTTCATGAAAACCCTAAGTACTTGTACCATGATATACCATATTTGTATTAACAATTCGTCATTTGTATTAACAATTTGTTATTTTGTTCTTGATATTCCATAATCCATGAGAACCTAAACTTTACATTCCATGGGTTCTTAAATGCAAGAGATGAGCTATTATGCTTAGTTTCATGAAAATCCTACATGTCTCCATGTTTTCATACAAGATTATTATGTAATTATATATTCATGTTATATTATACTTATAATTCATGTCTACAAATCATGTCTAAGAAAACAATGGGCTCAGATGCCACCTATTTTCATGTTCATATTTTTGGGAGTTGCACAGATTACCGAGAAGACTCAGTTAGCCTGAAACTATGCTTGCCATCGTAGGATAAAGATCACTCTGCCAAGTTAGGACAATTCCTTCATGTTTTATTGATTGGATCCTCTCATGTCATGTCTCACACCCCTGGTAAGGAATGAGATTGCTCTGCTGATCGAGCCAAGTACCAGACTCCACGTACCCACTTGGTGATTCATGTTTTCGGTTATACTAATGCTCTCCCAACTAAAAATGCTTTTACTCATGTTATACACACACACACACACACACACACACACACACTCTCATGTCAGATGATACTCATGTTCATGTTCCTTACGTACATCGTTTCGCCGCTCTATTATTTCCATGTGTCATGCTTATTTCATTCAGTTGCTTTACATACCGGTACAATTCGAATGTACTAACGTCCCCTTTTATTTACTCGGGGGTCCGCATTTCACGATGCAGATTTACAGGACGACGGATCAGCCGTTAGACACCGTTCGTACGCTTTTTGCGAGCCCATCTCATTCAGAGTTTAGTAAGTACTTATATTTCATGTTAGTTTTGTAGTTAAGGTATACCGGGGGCCTTGTCCCGGTGAATATTTTAGCAATCAGACTCATGTCAGAAGTTTCATAGACTAGTCAATTATGTCATGTCAGATGTTCAGAGTCGTATAGCCAATATTGGCTTAGTATTTATTATATTTTCAGATTATTTTCGCATCATGTTTAAACAGTTCATTAGTATTATGATTACTCATGTTATTCAGACTATCCATGTTTTAAAGTTATATTCCGCATTCAGTTCATGCCCCATGTTGATTCAACAAGCCATGTGGTTCGTTCGCTCACATGCAGTCAGGCACCGAGTGCCGTATTATGCCCAGGCCATAGTTCGGGGAGTGACAATGACATTATATGTATAAATATTAACTTTTTGTCGAACATTCTGCTCATGATGTTCTTACAAAATGTGTGCATTTAATCTTTATAACTATTAAATTATAACTTACTAATTTGAAAAATATATGCTATTATTTTTCAAATATTATTTACAAATATGTGATTATTAATTAATATTACTACTATATATAAGGGGCAATGTAATGAGTTTTGTAGTACTTAGTTACATTGTAACTATTTAGTTGGTTCAACCAAATTGGTTTGCTCTTTCAAATTGTCCTTAGAGTTGCTATTTATTACTTCATGTATCAAAGTATATTCCAATATATCAAGATACTTTGAAACCCTTTTTGATAGCATATCTTTTTTCTATGTCTTATTTTTGCCTCTACTTTATTTCATTTTTACTTAGGTTGACACAATCAATTTGGTCAATATAATCAATTTTGAGCCCTTTAAAAATGCTAAAAAATTTGTTAAGAGTGATGATGTCATCTAATAAAAATAACTATGCACAAAGATAATCTAAAATGGTGATGATAATAACTTTGAAGAACTCATTTAGTACCGGAAGAGTACTCTATCGATCAAATTTTCTTTAGTAATTCTTAAATTACCATTAAATTTCTCTTGATCTTATTATTAGTCAAAAAAGGTTATTCTGAAAATATAAAGTTAAGTTTAATGATTTAACACAACTAAACAATAGAAAATAAATTTTAAAACTTTTTAACAATTAATATATTAAAATCTTGGAAAATAAAGAAAAAGAACCTTTAAATTTTATTCGATTTGCTTAATTAAGTGGGATAGAAAAGATAAAAGATGCTTACCGAGTGATCTACTCCTCAATCCCATAATTATTAAATATTGATAATCGCATCTTTCTTTTCTTGCAAACAATTTAATTTGTCAGAAATCATGTAAACCTTAATTGGTTGAGTAAGGAAGTTTTCCTTTAAGAATAAAACATCAATGAGTTAATATTGTTTCAAAGAATTCAATTTATTTTGAATTTAATCTAAACCTAGACTTTAATCACCATATTTGTTTTAGCATAAACCATCGTCACATGAAATTATGAGTAGTTAATCAATGGATAGCAAAACATGCTATTCCCACCTCTAACTAGAAATTATATGCTCACAAATTCATAAAATATAAAAATGTCCTTTTCAATTTATGACTATAGTCAATTTGAAATCATTCTGCATACTTTAAATTATGTTACTAAACATCAAGTTATCTCTATCTCTTTGATACCTATTTATCCCAAGCAAACTTGCTTTCTTATAACAATTCTTTTAGTAAATTATCTAATTATATGATCTAAAAATTTAACTAATGAATAATACATGATTAAGAAGTGATCATTTTAAAAGAGTTGTGCCTAAGAAATATACACTTTTTTTTTTTAATTAAAACATTATGAAGTGCATTAGTATCTTGATCTTGAGCCCGGGCTCAGCACGGGCTTCACTAAACTAGTATTTTCAAGAAACAATATGTATATCTTAAATACATAATTTAATATATCATTTATAATGACACATACTTGTCAAGTATTAATTTTTATTTTTAAACTACTCTAACTGTGTAATTACACATCTGTAACCAAACATTATGCTTGCAATTACATTGACAAATAAACAAGTCATCATAATTACTAGACTGTATAATTACTAGGATGTGTAATTCCTACCCTAGTAATTACACCAATTCCAATTACCATATGGCTTTCCAAACAGACTTATGTGTCAATCACATAAAAATATTCTATGGCCAGCAAAACTCATATGCTTCATTCAAATGCTCAAAATCTTTTTAATAGTAAAAATAAATTAGGACTTCTTTAACGTTAGAGGTTCTCAAAATCTCGTACTGATCTCTATTCTAGCATTCAAATTGCCAAATAAACCTTCACTCCTGTCAAATAGCACACCCAATGCAAGTATACTAGCACAATAAATCTTAATAACTAGTTTATAATTTGGTTACTCTAATTTGCTAGCAATATTTTACCTATTTATACGATATTATGGTAGGACATATACTCCCTAATCGATTTGGTGGGTGATAAGACCCCATGATGATTACAGGTATTTCTTCTTTACTATTTCTCAAATTATCAATAAAAAAGAGTTCAATAAGTATTACAATAAAAAGATTAAATAGCAGAGTCCAACAACGAAAATATAAGGAACAAAAGCTTAAAGAAAGTTGTAGGTTGTAAGTTGAAGCAGAGGAAAAGGTACATTTTTGGGGTGTAATTTATATGGCTAAATTAATTTTTTGGTGCTTTGTTATCCGTTGGAACTAGGAAGCTAGATGATGGTACGTAAAGTTTTTTTTTTTCTTCTTCTTGAGTTTATGTTATATATATTTTCGAAGTAAATTCTTTTTACACTGAGATTACTCATAAGTTATCTACATGTAAGTCTTCCTGAAATATAAAGTTTATAATCTTAAAAAAACAAACTAAGTTAGTACTAACTATAATTAATAAAAACAATCTGATAGTGTAAAATTTTATTACTAATGTACACTTCATTAAACTTTTTGTGTGTGCATTATGACTTCAACAACTGTGCTAGCCCGTCCTACTTTTCATATCCAACCACTGTTGCAATTTTACAAAAGATAGAGGCTGGCTACGAATGATATCCAGCACCAAAGTATTTATTAGTCCAATTATGACTTCAGAGTATATTAAAAAAAAAAAAAAAAAAAAAAAGAGCTAACAAAAGTATTGTGGTTTAGTAGCCCCACCAGATTTTATTATATATAATGGATTTTTATAGTAAACCTAGTGTGAAGCCAATACCAAAATTAAATTAAGAATTATCTAGATGATAAGGAGAAATTGTAACGGATGTGTGTTTAATTAATAAATGAACCAATAAAAGACAGTAGATACATATAATATTGTTTTAGTTTGTTGATAAAGTCCACCCTTTATTAGTTGTAAAAGCTCTAAAAGCAGCTTAAATAATGATGCATTAACTTAAATTTCTTACGCTTTTCATAAAGGATGAGAAGGTCCTACGCAGACATTCTGTTTTAAACTTAAATGTTTGTACATAGGACATTTACTTTTATAAAATATTGGTCGGGTAGAGTTCTACTTTCGAGTTTAAAATACTTAATAATGGTGTAAAGAGAAATGTATACAATCTGATCACATCTACTTGTAGTAGCATGTAACATACTTTATTTTCAATATTACAGATATCATCTTTTACATATATAGTAGATGTTGAATTTTATTTTTTTCGTGTATTTTTTTTTTTTTTAATATTTTGAATCTATTTAGTAAAAATTCTGATTCCACCACTAATTACATACACTCCCTCGGTCCCAATTTATGTGACCATCTTTCCTTTTTAATCTGCCCCGTTCACCTTTCTATAATTAGAAACAACTTAATTTTAAAGTTCCCCTTTTACCCTTAATGAAATAATTTATAGCCACACAAATATTTAAGATTTGTTTTAGACCATAAATTTCAAAAGTCTAATTTTTTCCTTAAAATTTGTGTCAAGTCGAACGGTGACACATAAATTGGAATGAATGAAATAATTGATAGTGAAAGATAGAATTGTAGTAATTCTTACATTTTCTTTTTCGTGCATATTCTTTTTCTTGGATCAACCTAAATATGGAAATACAGTTGAAAAGTTGGTGAAACTAATTACAGCCAGTGACCGAGTGGAACATTGAATGCCTCTATGTCTTTTTCTCTAACTAAATAACTACCAACAATCTCTCCAAATCTTACTTTCCCATTTTTGTACTCTTTAATTCTTTTCTTTTCTAACATATATCTCTTTATATAGGTTCTGCTGATCAGTTCACATGCATCACAAGTACATAGAATTTATTTCTCTCTCTCTTTTAGAGAAAAACAGAAACTCACAACAACTTTTTCTTCTTCTTAAAATAATAATAACAAGATGTTGAGGTTGATAACAGGTAGAAGAGGACCAAGTGGATTTGGATCAGCTTCCACTGCTGAGGAAGTTACTCAGGGAATTGATGCTAGCGCTCTCACTGTTATTGTTACAGGTTTCACTATTTCTTTTTTGCATCTTTAATTAATTGACACCTTAAGAGCAGTAAACCGAAGGATGGTCAGTTGAACACTTTTGGTCGGAAAACTATACTATGTATATACAAAAAAAAAGATTATATATCAGGCAAAAATTACTTTTTGTATATATATGTTAAACAGGTTTGAACACCTTTAGCGAAATTCCCTTTTCGCCATTGCTTATTTGCTTACGAGCTGATATCTCTGATGTGCCATGCATGGGCTTAGATTTTTACACAGATAATTACAAGCACATTTGCGTTTCTTTAACTAATCTTTTTTGTGGAAGAGATAATAAGAATAGGGGAAGGTCTTTGGTTTGTTCTGTGAAAATCGCTAAGAGTAATCTTTAAGGAATTAGGACCATCTTTTTTTCCCCATCACCTTTAGGACTATCAGTCTATGACTATCACCGCAGATTAGGACACATAACTGTATAGGCAAGAGGAAAACAAGAAAAAGTCAAACTTTCAAATACTCTTTTTCTAAACTTTCAACTAAGTGTATGTTTGGTATGAATGATTTTTTCCTTTTTTTATGTTTTGTAAAATTAAAAAATATTGTCCCAAGGGTACTTTTGTATAATTTAGGAAAATATTATAGGGCTGGAGGTAAGGTGGGTATAGTTGGAAGGGGATATGGCCTGGGTAGGGCACTGAGGAGTGCGGGGGTTGGGGGGTGAGCCAGGGGCGCGGGTGGCGGCAAGCAGGGGCAGACCCGAACCTCCTTCGGCAAAAAACGACCCTATATATACAAGGTTAATATTATTTTTTATGTATATATAGTAGTAGATGTTGAACCCCTTGAAATTTTGGCAATGCCACTAGCGGCAAGATATGCATGACATCCGCCTCTGTCAGCATACACCCCTATGAAGAGATACATCCAAATTTAAATCCTTAGAGACGGACTTATTAGCTAAATGACAATTGGCACGTACAATATGCCCGGTCACATCTTGTTACAGGCACGTGGTTATAGATGTGGTGCTTTTACGCCCTTAGAGACCACTTATTAGCTAAATGGCAATTGACACATACAATACGCCAGTCACTTCTGTTACGGGCATGTGGTTACATATGCGGAGTGTGGTGCTTTTGGTAAGTTTGACGTGATTTGTGTTCATTTTCTAATACTAATCTCTATAACAGGAGGTGCAAGCGGCATTGGATTTGAGACAGCAAGAGTTTTAGCTCTGAGGAGAGCTCAAGTCATTATTGCAGCAAGAAACTTGGAGGCTGCAAATGAAGCAAAACAGCGCATTTTGAGCGAAAACAGAGATGCTCGTGTTGATATTCAGAAACTCGACCTCAGCTCGTTGAAATCGGTCAAGGCATTTGCAGATAACTTCCTAGCACTTAACCTTCCTCTCAACATCTTAATGTAAGGCTCTTTCTTTTCCCTCACTTTGATCCAGTCATATATGGTTGGACATTGCATCTGTTACTGCTACCATTTTTCTAGAATAATTAGTTGTTTAGTTGTAAAAGGGGTCTAATAATTGATTTACTAGAATATTCAGTTTTTTGCTTGTACTAATACTTGAGTTATATGAGGAGTCATGTGTTACCATGTTTTTCTTTGAACCTACTTTGCGAAAACAGAAACAATGCAGGTATCATGTTCTGTCCATTTCAGCTTTCTAAGGATGGAATAGAGATGCAATTTGCTACTAATCATCTTGGTATAACGCGTAACTCCATATCAAGATTTTGGAGAGATCATTTTTCTCATGGATGTGACTCTGATTTGATTCTTTTTTGGGGGCGAATTTTCAGGTCATTTCTACTTGACTAAACTTCTTCTAGACAAAATGAAGGAAACAGCAAGAGCTACTGGTATCGAGGGTAGGATTGTGAACTTGTCATCAGTAGCTCACCTAATTTGCCCTCCTCAAGGAATACAATTCAACAATATCAATGAGAAAAAGAGGTAACCTTCACAAAAGTTGTATAGCAATGGTACATAGTGGAATCCATTTCTAGCTTGTGACTACTCGTTGTACTGATCAGTTATCAAGACAAAGTGGCATATGGACAATCCAAGTTAGCCAACTTATTACATGCCAATGAGCTATCCCGCCGATTGCAGGTAATTGGCTAAGTTTGAAGCATATTAGTACTAGCTGTCCCCTGGATGAATATTAAGCTAATGCGTTGTTGTCTATTTCATTATCTCCATTTGAGACAAATTAAAGAATGACATTTTAAAATTTTTTTACTCGAAGGGTATTAGAAATGCAATTCTGTCCTGAAATGCAGGAAGAGGGAGCAAATATTACTGTCAATTCAGTTCATCCTGGTTTGATAATGACAAATCTCATGAGACATTCAGCCTTTCTGATGAGTACGTATATATAACCCTCGCGCAAAAGAATTAGCTCGAGGAATTACTGAGCTTTAATTGGAATGTTTTTCTTCTAATTCGTAGGAATCTTAAGGGTTTTCACTTGTTTCCTTTGGAAGAATGTCCCCCAGGTAACAACTATATTGCTCGGTCTCTCCAAAAATGTTGCCTCATCCGTGTTCTCTCCAAAAATGTTGCCTCATCCGTGTCGGATCCTCCATAAATGCATAGATTTTGGAGGATCTGACATACACTTGACAGTATTTTTGAAGAGTCCGAACAACATATACAGTTTCTCATAGCATTTGAAAGCTGAAAAATACTTACCAATTTCAAAACTGAATTATTTTCCAGGGGGCAGCTACAACTTGCTACGTCGCTCTCCATCCAAGTTTGAAGGGAGTGACTGGAAGGTACTTCGTTGATTGCAACGAGTACAAGCCAAGCAAGCTAGCACAAGACGAAGTTTTAGCTCGGAATCTTTGGGATTTCAGCAATGATCTAGTCAATGCATCTCAAAATATTGATAAATAGAACACAGTCCTTGGAAATCCTGCATGTTATTATTACAGTTTAAAACCATATCTTGTGAAACTGTTGTAGAAGTTAGGAGGGTTAAGCTTCTTTGGCTCTGTTCCCAATTTATACTCTCTGTGCATGTTTATCTAAGCTAGCTACTTATGTTTTAAATGTACCTAAAAATTTAGGTTTTCGCTCTCTTCTCGGTTCTCAACTTTGTAATGACTGATATGTCTCTTAAATTTTTGTTAAACCTTTCCATGTGTAACAAGTTAGCTAGTTTATCGATTCACTTATAATGGTTATCAGTAGAACTTAGTTCCAAGCCCATGAATGAGGGGAAAACGAAAGAAATAACCAGATCCAAATATTAGATAGTAGCGGCAATATGTCTCATTACTTCTGCTAACGAGAAAGGAAACACCATTACAACAAGACTGCTGCAAATAAGAGTACCAAAAATTTTCAAAATTTGAAATACTTTTCTCAAACTCACCATACCACAAATCCCGAGAAACAGAAAAGAAATCACTACAAATGACACTAGGAGCCGAGACTGAATTTCTGCAATCAAAATACTCAGAATGCGACTTAAAGATGATTTTTGTTTACAATGAAACTAAGAGTCCTAATTTTAACTTGTTCGAGCTAACATGAAATTATGGTTAAACGAAAAAAACAACATGAAATACAGCATAGTAGAAACTAAAGACTCAACCACCATGACATAGGTTGAAAAGTTTAGCATGAACATGCTACAACTAACTACGACTCTGTTTTCACAACTTACACTGCTCAACAAAGCCCTAACACTTATTTATTTACAAAACTCAGTGACATAATCAAGAGAGTCAACTAAGATTAATAACGGAGCTCAGCTGGCCTCTGCAACCGGGAAGTGCAGTTTTGTGATAGATTTCTTAAGAAAACTGCTCCCACAAAATGGATCTGGGCTGCCAATATCAAAATCCACAATGCTAGATTGTACCTCACTCGACGAAGCTGTCATGTTGCTATCATCGAGAGGATGGTAACTTCTCTGAGAACTCCCTCCATGTTTCCGAGCTTGTTTCTTGTCTCTACCCTTGGTTCCTCGTGAGGATTTGCCATTGTTTTTCTGCTTATTCTTCCCATTCTTCTTCTTGCCACTCTTATGGCTTTGTCCCATGTTTGGCACATGTGACACTGATGTTGGAATAGGGTCATACACATCCGGAGCCCATGTTACAGTCAGCTTCCTCGGTAGACTGCCTTGTTTCTCACGGCCCCCTTTTATGGCAGATACAAGCTTCAAAGGAGTCTGTGAAGAATAAAACACAGAAAAGGAAAGAGGAAAAAATAGGACTGTTAACATCTGCAGTTACTTGATTGCTCAATCATGAAACAATCGCCATAGAGTCACTATCTGTATCTGAAACAGCAGTTCTATGCTCCAGTGCTGTTTCAACTATACTGTAACTTCACTGTGTGATACAATTAGTCACATTGCTTATAATTTAAACTAAATCCAAGAAAGACAAGAAATAATGGCTTGTGGGAGTCAGATTGCTGATAACCTTAAGAAGAACGCAAAGACCAGAAGCAGCATACCAGGGAAAGGTGGTCAGAGTATAACCAGAAAAGAAACAAATATATGGGTATGAATGAATGTTTGTATGTCCTATCCGATTTTTAGAAGGTAAATCCTATTCCTTTTACCGATATGATGTTTGTATGTCCTATCCGATTTTTAGTAAGGTAAATCTATTCCTTTTACCGATATGCTTTTTATTTTTATTTTTATATAATATCATGAAAATGGATAGCGAAACCAACCCCACACTGAATTGACCCATAACCAACACATACCTCAGAAGAAACTGAAACATGGTATGCAAACCATTAACACTTCCCACAAGTAGTATTCATGATGACCACTAACTCAAGGTTAGAGTATATAAGAGAGCAACTAAAAACCAAAAGCAATTAATGGTTACATTACAAGCAACTCGATCCAAAAACTTAGTCCAAGAAAGCCAAGAAATGATGGCTTGTGGGATTCCATCGATAATAACCCTAAGGAGAACAGCTAAAAACCAAAAGCAAGATACCAAGGAAAAGTGGTCGGATCATATCAAAAGAAGGAATAAATATAAGGGTATAACAGAAGGACGGAGTGAGCTGACACAATCATTATATACAGTATTCATATATAATATATATCATTGAGACAAACACAAAACAAACCTTACCATTAACCTTTTTGTTTATGATAAATCATACCTTACTATTAACACTTTCTTTTTTAAGACTCGCATACCTCACCATCAGGGGTGGCAAAATGGTTAAAATTTACAAATATCCGCCCAACCCAACCATTATAAATGGGTTGGATTCCGATCATTTCAAGAGTGGGTCAAACATGGATCAACCCATAATATCCATCATAGAATATGGATAACTCATGGGTATCCACCAACTGCACTCCCGTTAAAGTATGTAAGGGAGTAGGAACCCCTAAAAAGTACACTTGTTAAAAAGAGAAAAAGAAGAAATGTTTGTAATTTCAGAGTCCTTATTTCTTTTAGACCAATGTGTTTTTTTTTTTTCCTGATTTATTTGAAAACATGTCTTTTCATAGGTACTGGAAACAATTATTCCCCGTGGAGAATCTCAACGAAAAGTAGCTAAAATTAAATAGAAACAAAAGTTAAGAGCCATAATTGATCAGAAGAAATGAAAGGAAAAAAAGAAGACAAGAAAGAGAAGAAGGCAGATTGAAGAAAAGCTCACATCTTATTTAAGAAGCAATGGATAATATGAATATCCATTTATCCGTTGGTTAACTCATTTTTTCTATCCGTATCAGATTAGGTTACTCGGAGTCCGTATCAGATTAAGTTACTCGGAGTCGGGTGCGGGTATCCGACACGGATGCGGATCCAGATATGGATACGGGTGCTGGGATTAGGCTAAAAAAATTCAAAATTATAAAAATAGAGCTATAAAGATATTCTAAATCTTGAGAGATACTGTGGAAAACTTACATGTATGTTGTAAAATTCAATCTTTCATTCTCCAAGTTGAGCGTTAAAAACATAAATTAATTGTCAAAAAATCAACACGCAAGTAATTAAATTATCTCTCTTTTCTATGAAGAAAAACTTTTATAAATAGCAAATATTGACCAAGAGGAAAAGCTAAAAAGGATTGAAGGTATGGCATTTCCCATGTCTTAAACCTGTTCTATCGTTTATTTTGAGAAATAAAAATCTCAATTTTCCCCCAAATTTGTCCATGGACTCTGTTCAAACTATCCGACGTGGATTGACCGAATCCCGCACCTGTGTCGTGTTGACACGGGTTCACAAGCAAAAAATGAAGAGCCCGGGCAACTTAGGTATCAAATATGGGCGGGTCGGATATTTTTTTCTGTTTTTACATAACCCATTTTCGACCCGCTCATATCCTACCCAACCAGCCCGTTTGCCACCTTCTTGAGAAATATATGTCTTGTTAAAGAGTTGTGACCACAAGGACAATTTACGTGTCAACCTTTTGCAGGAGCCATGTTGATCTTCTCTATCGTTTCAATGTTTATCGGATGTCCCAAAAGGACAATCGAAGTTACATGAATGACCAGTAAAGGCCGATCTAAGTTTCAATTTTAATCTGGTCATAGTGCTTCTAAAACTCTTTGATAATTCATGAGATCTACATTGCATTATTAAATATGACAAACTGTTAATTGTGATTAATTAAGGCGTCATCAAATTTCCTTTTGGAACTCCCTTTTAATTAAGGCATCATTAGATTTCCTTTTGGACCTCCCTTACTCTAATCTCTAATTGTTTAATTCCTCTAGCACTACAAGAGCGGACCGTACTTCATAGTCCTCAAATCAGAGAGAATAATCCTCAAATCAGAGAGAATAACTCCGAAAAATATGACCATCCTTGAAACCCTAGCAATATTTTGGTAGAGATCAAGCCTCACTGAAATTAATTAAATGTTATATTTGATGGAAATAGATCAATAAATCCACAGCAAGTGAAATGAACATGCATTTTATTTTCTTTAGTTTATCATAATCATAACTTTAAAAGCATCACTTTTTTCGGATTAGATCTACTTTGGGGTATTAATAGTACATCTTAGTATGTGTATATATATATATATATATATATATATATATATAAAATCTAGTAGCAGAATGAATGAGAACCAAAAGTTCTTGGTTTTCGATGTCCATGACTACATCATGGCAGAGTAGAGAGTATAAGAACTTGGAGAGAAGAGTCATTTGATTAGGTTGGCCATTACATTTTTAAAAGTTTTATGTCCAACCTTTCAAAAGACCATTATTTTTACACGTAGATATCTAAAACTAAATTACAAGAGATCTTTTCATGGTCACTTTTTTCTATTCAAATTGTAAAAGAGTTACGTTGAACTACTTCCTCTATTCAAAGTTATAATAAGGTACATATAGAGGACCGTGGCCTTTTTCACGAAATTTGCACTATTATTAATTGTCATGGTTCAAATTTCACTTACTAATATATTATCATCTTCCGCTAACCCCTTTTTTGTGGTGCGGAAGTTTGAGGCAATAACATGTCTGTGATGCCTTTAGATGTTCTGGGCCGCACACACGCTATATTGATGTATTCAACGACTTTATAGCCTTGGCCGACATGCCTGGGTAGTCTTAGAATATCTATATATTTATGTTTAATTTTCACGAAATTTGCACTATTATTAATTGTCATGGTTCAAATTTCACTTACTAATATATTATCATCTTCCCCTCACCCCTTTTTTTGGTATCTTTTTCAGAATATTTGTGCCTTTCAGATGCTAAGTAAACAGGAAAAGCCCATTTCTAATGCAAAGGATACATTGATTTCTTCCAGCAGACCTCGTACGTGGAA
This sequence comes from Lycium ferocissimum, assembly GCF_029784015.1. NCBI lineage: Eukaryota > Viridiplantae > Streptophyta > Magnoliopsida > Solanales > Solanaceae > Lycium > Lycium ferocissimum. Next base: position 11,496,615 of record NC_081344.1, on the reverse strand, counting down.
CGAATTTATCGACTTCGCGAAAGGAAGAAAAAAAAGGGGAGAAAAATGGAAGTAAGACATAAACATGTGGATACAATTTAGATCTTTGGAGTGCAGAACCAATTCTAGATCAGAATTAACTTAAAAAAAGAACACTTGCATTTCTTATATAAATGAAGCCGGGAGAGAATCTTCTTTATTGTTTTAATCCATTATCAATTTTTGATCGATGCATTATTATTAGACTACAGTAGAAAGTTCGTAACTAAAAATTCAACCGATATATATACTAATTACTTTTTGAAGCAAAGAGATCGTTTTGGAAACAGCACTAACAACAACAGTAATAAAGGCGGAAAAAAATATTAGAGTATCCAGTAAACACAAAACAACGATTGATCATTGATTTATTAAGTGAATGAAACCGACATACTTTAAGGGAAAAAATTGAAACAACATATGACAGACGGACACTTCAAATGAGGACAAAGGGAAAGAGATCTGGAGAGTCCTATGACACAACTTAGACATGCAAACAGTAAAAGAGATGGACAGTCCATGAGACAACATGAACATATAAAGCAGTACTAAAAGAGAGACATTTGTCCTTAGAAATTGTTATTGTGGTTTGGATCTTGTACATCAATGTTGTTGAAAGATGGATCATCAAATAAAGCCATTACAACATCATCATCCCAGTTCAGCATCTCAGTAAATCCAGGACTCTGTGAAAAGCCATAGGTATGGTTTTGGTAGTTATTCACTGTCATTGATGCACCCATTTGGGGGATATTATATGAAGGGCCCATTGGTGGTGTCACCGGAGTAAACATTGGAGGAGCCATCATTGGTGAAGACATTGGAGAAGCCATTGTTGGTGGAACCATTGGAGAGGCAATTGAAAGAGCCATTCTAGGAGCCTTTCTAAGAGCCATTTGTTGAGGTATTGGACAAAATTGTGGAACCATTGGAGGAAACATTTCTGAAGGAAATGAAAGAGAAGGGGGAGGAGGAAGCCTCAAAGGGCCCACAAGAGGAACCACATGAGAAGGAGCCAACGGTTGAAACATTGATTGGGGCACTTGAGTGGGAACGGATGCCACTGGAGGAACCATGGATGGGGCCACGGATAGCGGAGCCACAGCAGGAGGCAACATCGGAGCACTTGGACCCTCGTAGTTGGTTCCACCAGGAACCACCGATGGAGCCTTCGGAGGAACCACCGGTATTGGAGCCTCTGGAAGGGCCAATAGAGGAGTTGTTGGCTCCTCAGAGCTGGTCCCATCAGGAACCATCGGTCCAGCAATGGGTTGAGGGGCATTTGATGTGGAACCCTCTCCACCAGCCTTTGCTTTTATCGCTTCATGTACCTGTTTTAGGTTTTGGTTGATCACGTAACTCAGATCGTTGAGATCGTTAGGATGCATGCCACTGGGAATATCTTTTCCATTCAACATTTCATGCATCTTGTTTGTGAACTCCTTCACCCTATTCCCCTTCCTTACCTTCAGCAATTGTGCTTCCAATTTCTTAATCCTTTGCTTCGTGAACTCTTCTAGTGATGCCATGTTTTCTAATTGTTCCAACTCCGACAGTTGCCTAAGCTTTGTAAAGGTATCGATAGCAACACCATGATTTGGAAACACCACAGGTTCATTGTGGTAAGCACTATAGATGACGATAGCAACATCAACATCACAAAGGGTGCTAATTTCTTGAGCCTTTTTCAAGAACCCTTTCTGTCTTTTCTTGTATGAGGCTTTCCTCTCAGTGATACTTTCAATCAAAGCAAGCTTCACTTTCTTTCTAGTCATGGCTAAAGAGGAGGAAAAGGAGGAGAAATGTGTATGACTGGGTATGGGGATCAAATGGTTTTGTTGTTGTTGTGTGTTTCTTTGCCTAGGATTGGCTCCTATTTGTAGGGTAAAATTTAGATTCGGTAAATTTTTAAATAGTTTGAATTAGGGGATTCTTAATTGTCACCATTAGCAATTTTGGTATGAAATTAAATGAGCGCGGACTAGATACCAAGTTAGATATTATCTCTTGAAATATATGAAGTTTATGGCAACTATTTTATGCTGACCAATTTTGTTCGAGTCAAACTTTGGTTATTAGGAGAATTTAGTTGAAAAATTAAGTAATATCCATAAAAGCTGGTCATAGAGTAATAACAATGTGATTGCTTACTAATTTCAGTGATCAAGAAAGTAAAAAATAATAATACAATCTTTGTAAAAATAATTATGAATGTACAAAATTAAAAAAATGAAACAAGCAAGCATTTTAGATAAAACAACATGTAAAATTTTATTTAAATATAGTGGCTAAGAATTCTGAAATATCAATTTCGAAAATATTTAAATATGCGTTAAAAAGCATTCCATTTAATGGTTAATTTTAATAAAATACAAATATTTATTGAATATTAAATGATGACATGTTTATGATTATAGTTGTTGCAGTGCTTCATAGAAACACATTTTTATTTTTTCCAATTTTGCAAAGGCCATATTCAGTAGAAATTTTAAGCCGCTTTCAAGTATATTAAAAACTATATCCTGTTTATTTTTTTATTTTTTTTTAACTGTCTGATACTCACCAACCTGTCACTCGACACACATTAAAAAAATAATTCTAAATTGGATTGTCACACATTAAAAAAATTCTAAATTGGTTTCTAGGCAAATCAATATACAATAATTGCACAAAACATTGATCAAAACAATGTGTTTACACATAGTGGAGAAAATGCATCAATGGTATAACATCAATTTTTAAAACATTGTAAGCATTTATCAGAATTAACTCCACTAGCAAAAATATCAATAGAATCTAGTGGAGTTAAGTCAGCTCAGCATGAGTTATAGAAAATGCACTCGAAAGTCGAAACCAGTATCCAAAAATGTGGGGGTATGTTTGGCTTAGGACTTAAGCCATTACTAGTATTAGACTTCGTGTTTGATATTATCTTGAAGAACTAGAAGATATAATATACAACTTACTAAAATTTTGTATTTTTTAGCCGCAGAATGGTGGATATTGATATGGTAGTCCGCGAATTCATAACTTGTTCGGTTTCGGTGATGACTAGTTGATGAAATTACTAATTTGATTGTTGGTCATGTGTCTTGTTTAGAAAGGTTTTGTTCCTTCGTGAAAATGTGCCACCTGAAATTTTATCTTCTTCCATGAAGGAATGTCACGGGAAAGTTTGCGACTTTTCATGAGAAAAAAGTGTTTGTCGAAGCATAACCTTTTGCAAAGACATGGTTGTTCATGAATATGTGTCTTCATGGTATGAACCATCTGATGATAATGATAAAATCCATATAAGTTGGATTTGTGACATGAATGAATGTGTTATAGCTGGGCACCAAAATAGACTTGTATTCCGAAAAGGAATAAGAATAACTTGCATGAGGATGCCTGAAAAGGGTGAAATGCTTGAGAATAGGGGTGGCAAAATGGTTAAAATTTGCAGTTATCCGCCTAACCCAACTTAAATGGGTTGGATATCTGATCATTTCAAAAGTGGATCAAACATGGATCAACCACCCATATTATCCATCATAGAATATGGATAACCCATGAGTATACCAACTGCACTCCCGTTAGAGTATGCAAGGGAGTAGGAACCCCTAAAAAGTACACTTATTAAAAAGAGAAAAAGAAGAAGACGAAATGCTTGTAATTCGGAGTACTTATTTCTCTTACACCAATGTTTTCCTTTTTCTTGATTGATAAAACTAAGACTTAGTGTGCTGCATTTTTTATATTTTGAATAATTTATTTCCTAGTCAAATCTGTTAAAAGAAGTACTAATATATGAGATTTTGATTTATTTGAAAACAGGCTTTTACATAGGTACTGAAAACAATTATTCCCCATCGAGAATCTCAACGAAAAGTACCTAAAATCAAATAGAAACTATAGCTAAGAACCATGATTGATCGGAAGAAAAGAAAGGGAAAAAAAAGAAGACACGAAAGAGAATAAGGCAGATTGGAGAAAAGAAGCTCATATCTAATTTAAGAAGCAATGGATATATTATCGTTGGGTAACTCATTTTTTATCCGCATCAAATAGGGGCAGGTCGGATATTTTATCCATTTTCGACCAGCCCATACGCGACCCGCCCATTTGCCACCCCTACTCACCATTAACACTTCACAAGTAGTACCCAAGATTACCACTAACTCAAGGTCAGAGTATTCCCACTTTATTTATAAGTAACATAAACAGACAGCTGTTGATTATCTTAATAAAAGCAAGATAATGTAAGAATATGACTATATATTTTCAGGGATAACAAATAGACAACAAGGTCAAGAAATCCTCTATCATAATGTCAATACACCAAGGAAAAGGAACTTGCTGAAGAATATTATTGAGACAGTAAACTCACTGGCAGGGATATGGAACGTGAGTAAGGCAAATCAGGAGATTTAGCATCAGCACCACGTGTCATTACTTCAGCAGTCGCGTCATCAGGAGATTCTGCAGTGGGCACGCTCATACCAGAGCATGGAAATGTTGCACATTTGATCAAGCATTTTACAGAAGCAACATTACCAGGGTCACTTCCATTGGAATCTTTACTTACATCTTCCTTCACTGTCTCAGCATTGCACTTATCGTTTGAGTCTTCAGCATCCTGATTATTTAGATGATTAGGGATATGGTGGCCAAAATCATTTATAGAGAGACCACCTGTATTTCCAAAAGCACAATCAGGCGTCTCCTTTGATGACTGGCAAAGGGCGCCAACATTTTCAGACACAGACTTGTGGCTAGCAGGACAATCGTCCATCAATTACAAAGAGAGCAGCACAGACCTGCCAAAGTGTGCAAAGAAAATTCAAGCACATTATTCAGAAATTCATAACAATGAAAACTGACTAAACAAATGTTCAACTTTATAACTTAGTGATTCTGCCATCAGACGGTGGAAAAATAATGATAACTTAGGCGCGACGACACCTAGAGTTGTGAATGTCTGCATTAGAGCGTAAAGCTTTACTGGAGCAATGAGCAATCACAAACACTTTTTTCTATTATGGATCAACTACCAGAAATTCAACGCGTAATCTCAGCATTGAATGCATATTCCTGAATCAAGAACGTTGATTTGTAGGAATACAGCTAAAGCAACTGCATTAGCAACAAGCTATGATTTTCTTTCCAATCTAATCGATTAACCTTTGAAACCTTTAATATTCCAGCCATATTGCATAAGTTGAAACATATCAAGACAATCAAATGCAGTAGATGCTTCAACCCAAACCGGACTATATTCAATCAAATAAGATAAGGATCTTACATGCCCTTCAGATGCATTAAAATCCAACATTGTACCCACAATGATTAAAACAAATTATAGACACACAGGCAAAAAGGGCATAAACCCAAACACCAACAGTGGCGGATTTATCACATATCATGCACGTTCCCCGTATATATAATAAGAAATTAGCTAAATATCTATAGATACTTCACTGTGAACCAGTTATTATTGTATATTAACTTGAGATCGTTATGGGAAACCATATACATTGGAAAACTTCAATAAATATACCGTTCGGCCATCTAGTTTACCAAACATGGCCGAAGTATACACTACCTATACACTTCGGCTATTTAGGTAGTGTATAGGTATGTATATTATATGTGCAGGTATACCCGCAAGGGTGGGTCAACTGGTTGAGCATGGGCTTCCATAATGCAGGTCTAAGGTTCAAAACCCCCTGCCTACAACAACAGGGGATTTGCCTTCTGGGTCAAGCTCATCGCATGGGGCGTTCCTAGTGCGAGTTATCTCCTCTGTGTGTAAGCCCCGTGCGAGTTACCTCTTCTGTGTGGTTTGCGGGCTATTGCACAGGAGCGGGGTGGGGGGGTTTACCCTGTGCGCACCCAAAAGGCAGCAGCTACGGGTTCCCCTGTCATCACAAAAAGTATTCTATGTGTAGGTATGTATAAACTATACACTACTTATACAGTGTGCACATATTTTATAAACTAGATGATCGAATGGTATTCGCCTGTAATTTTCCTAACTTCAAATCCTGGATCCAGCTCTAACAACCACCACCATCATAACAATATTGAAGTGAATAAAAGATTATTCTAAACAATTATAGCCAATATTCATGATTTATTAATTAATTGTTAAAAACAAATCAAACAAAACATATTTCAGATTATTTTACCTCTAAGTTAATCGATTGAAATGAACCTTGTCAGATCCTCCAAGTAACACACAAAGATCACGATCTATACCAACAGATTTGGACACAAAAATATTAGGGAATGAAACCGCAAAATAGCAGAATTGATTAGTCCCTTAAAACCAAAATGGATTAATTAAAAGTAAACGTTAACTAAGAGAATTAGGCCAATCAAATTTCGCCATGTGTTTATGACGATGGAAAAACACTAATAAACCATAGAAAGATGGTGGAGTTAAGAGATCAAACACACAAGGCACCGAATGCATTGTTCGATGCTCTTCAAATTAAACCTAATTCAAAACCCTAGCTTTACAGTCAAAATTAATGGATAATAAAGAAAGGATGAAAAGATAATTTGCTTTTTTTTTTTTTATGATTTGGAAGGATAAATGAAATTATTGTAGCATGGAGATTGGCATAGGAATAGAGAGTGAAGAAGCAGGGAGTATTAATCGGATATAGAAACGCCTTAGAGGAACCGTACAAACTAGGGCATACCACGTATAGATGTAGTATAATATAATAGATATTTTTGGAAAGAGGATACTCCCTCCATCTCAAAATATTTATCTCAAAATAATTGTATTTTATTCATCAAGATAAAATTAAATAATTTTTTTTTCATTTTATTCTTTTATTAATTACATCAATGTGCTGACGGACTATTTCTAGAAAGTAGTATGGACCATTTTGAAAAATTACGTACTCTACTTCCCTTTTAATTTAGCGTCTTAATTTTTTACAACAACATATCCTGTATAACCTCGTGTACAGGGTGGGGGAGGGTGTGTGTGTGTACTGATTCAGGGTATTGAGATTGATTTGGAGAATCCATTAATTTGGGGTATTTTTGTTAGCGCAGTAAAAATATAGATAACCCAATTTGTAACTAAGGATAAAACTGAACAAGAGGGGTATTTGACCCTTTTCCCATTTTTAAAAACTATGTACTCCTTTTTAATTCATGTGTCTTACTAACTTTTAATTTTTTTTAAATTTTTTAATATTTTTATTTATTCTTAATGATAATAATTTCCATATAGAATGAAAAGTGCGTTTAGGATCAAAAAACTCACTGAATATATTTTATCTTTAATGAAATTCGTTTATATATAAATGACATGATACATTTCATCAGATTATAAAACTCAATGAATATATTTCAAATGTTATATTGTTTCTATTTTAAGAGTATAAGATTTAAAATTTTCTTTTTGAGCATCGTGCTTAGTTACAGTGGCGGAGCCAAAAATTTTGGTAAGATTATTCAAATGTTGACGAGTATATAATTTTTTTCCGATGAATGAGTGCAACAAATTTTTTTTAACATCATCACTGCACACTCGCCTAAAAATTTATGATCCATTTAATTTCGCAAGTTATTCTTGATAAATTTCATTGCTAGAAAACTCTTATGGTGATTACAATTTTAAATGACAGTGTACGTAATCCCACAAGTGGAGAACAACAAGGGGCATTGCGAGAATGTTACAAAGCGAGAGATAACAATTAATTAATATTCTTTGGAAAAAAAAAGTTGGATAATTAAAATGTTCACAGAAGTAATTAAAAAGAAAAAAAGAACAAAATAAGTGGTTGTTAACTTACTATTAGATCTCATAGTCTTTTTTTAACAATACGTATAGCAAAGAAAGAACAAAGACTAAAGAAGTTTCAACAAATGAGTCCAACGTAACTCCAAACCTACATAGAATAAACCAAATGCAAATCATAACTCAAATACAAATAAGTTTAGTCGGAATACGGAAGAAAATAAGTGCAAATACAAATCAACCAAGTAGCTTAAGACTTTGTTTGTATGTTTTCTTTTAAACAAAAGAAGAGACATTTAAACCGCGACTTTTAGTAAAATCCGAACACCTTTTACCTCTAGCTCTATATCTCAATTATTTTATGAATGCTCAAAACTTAATCTATATCCAATTAATTATAATATCTAATTCATCTACTAGATTTTTTTCAGCCCAAGGGTGTGCAGGTGACCACCTTTAAACCGCCACCGCTTAGTTAAATTAAAGGGAAAAGGAAAAAATACCCTTTTTAAAAAATATCCTCCAAACTTATTTTGGGTCAAAATCTCAAGTATTTTAATCTCGTCCCAAAATAACTTAATTTATATCCAATTAATTATAATATAAAATTCTTATTCCCCCATAGGAAGTAAATAAAGGATCTTATCATTTTTTTAGTTGGGCTTCGCTTAAAACCAAGGGTGTAATGATTTCAAGTTATTTTGATAATTTCCACAAGACAGTGGCCAAAACTGAGGGATTTTCGACCCAAAAATAAGCTCAAGCCATTTTTTTCAAAATAGAGGGGTATTTTTTATCCTTTTCCCTAAATTAAATTAACAGATAAACAAAATTAAAATAGTACTAACATGTTAATGTGGATAAGGTCGAAAACAAGAATATGGACAGTCCTTAGGACAGCATGAATATGGACTTCTTTCTTGGGAAAAGTTAAAAATGAATACGCTACGGATTATGGACTACTTTTCTGACATAGCGAAACAAAACTCACACGTGTAATGAGATTCTTTACCCTGATTTCGGGGAAAAATATTCTTTTTCCCTGACAACGTTATAGCTTCGTTCCATTTGTTTTAGATTGTGTTTGGATTGATTTTTTAAAAATAGCTTAAGAATCTGTTTGAATTGATTTATTTTAGATGTTTTTAAGTTAAAATAGCTTTTAAGTATTTTTTTAGTATTTGAATAAAATAAAAAAGTACTTTTAAGCACTTATTTTTAAGTTAAAAAACTAAGATATGATTCATTGCTATGCTATGATAATGGAACGTAATCATGAATATACATGTTTATTGAACAATTTCAAGATGCAAGTTATTGTAAAATATAATGATATTATAAAACTTACATGAGCAAATGCTAGCATATTTAGCACCTCGACAGGTTATAATAGTTAATACTTATAAAAAAACAAACCAACATATAAGCTTAGTTCATTATCTAAATTTGATACCATAACTTTTAGCATTATTTAATTATTTATTTTACAAATTAATCGAAATCATAACTATCCTCTCACAATCCCTATTATCCTCTTGTAGGCATTAGTTTACTATAATCTTTTTATTTAGTGTTTTACCTATAATCCAAATAATAATTTTGAACTAATTATATCTTGTTTTCAATATGATATATTGAATTTTAGTTTGGATTATTAATAGTTAACCTAAATCAATACAAACTTGAGATAGACCTAAGAATATTGATGACATCTCAACATAATAATTTAACAATCATTAGTATGATTTTACTTGATTGCTTGAACTTTTTGTAACTTATAAACAGAGATTTGATTTATTATTATTTTATAAATTATAACGATAGTTTACAATACTATATTAAAATCATATACCACGTGAAATAAAATTTCCCCTAACTCCCCAATAATAAGCTTGAGATGGCCCATGATCTTACAAAATAGTTGGTATATTGTTTCTCCTTTTAGCCTCTTAAACCATTATTATGCTCAAATCAAATTTAGAACTTTGTATTAGGATTTTTGGTAAGCTTGAATTATTATATATAGAATCTCTATCTAATTTAGCAAAAAAAAAGGGTAAGCATTTACTCCCTCCGTTCATTTTTCAGAGTAAGATTAGAAGTACTCATCGTGCAAAGTAGGTCACAATCATAAAGTATTTGAGTCATGTGTTAGTCATACATCAAGGTTGGAAGTATAGCCGGTTGTAATTAAGAAGTCGACAAAGGTTTGTTGAAAGTTAAAATTTGAAATCCGTTAGAATATGGGCAGTTTCCCCAAAGCTTTACTCACAGTATACTTAGAGTTACAGGGTGATCCACCTATGAAATTAAAGGACATTAGTAATATGTTTGAGTATTAATTACTTACTTTATTTTATTTTTGAATTAAATTCAACATATTGATATCTTGAAAGTATCTCTATTCTCTATCACCCTCTTTGTACGTTTTATTTTTCTCTTATAATACTTCAATTGGTTTTTCCTATTTGAATTTTAATTAAACCATAACTTGAATATGTGCCTAATATTGTATCGTTTGGGTATATCTATCCTAATAAAATTGACTGTTGTTAATTTCCGTTTGGGAGGATTGGATAATTTTGAAATGCAATTCAATTTAGAAAATAGAAGAATAAGAATTATTTGAATCTGAGATGAGATTTTTTTATTTTATTTTCTATCTCTATTATAGATATGTTTTTTTAAAAAAAAATTATTATTCATAAAATAATCCCTTGTTGGACAAGGCGAAAGAATCAAACTAGCATAATTTTATTTCTAGCTTCATCCCAACGAAGATTGTTGATGACAAAGTGAGGAAAAGCTGATGCCAAAATTTTATTTTATTTCTAGCAATATTTTTCACGAATAAGATATTTTTCGTATTGTTTATATTTTGGTGTAAAAAGTTTTTCTATTTCTATTTTATAGGTATTATAAGTGCTTTAAATTAAACCATTTGCAAACATAAATTATTTCAAATTGTGTAGATTTGGAAACCTCATGATGATGGTGGCATTAGGCAAATTACAAAATGGAATTTGTGGCATCACTAATTTTTTTAAGATGAATTCAAATTTTTTGCAGTTTAACTTCTTTCATTCTACTACATATTCAAGTTATAGTTTAATTAAAATTCAAATATATGATCACAAATTGAGTTTATCAATTATTCTTATAAAATTTTATCATTACCAAAGCATAAAATAGAGAATGCGATGAAGTTAATTTTTTTTTTTTTTTTGGAAAAACAAATGTAGTCAAATGCATTTTATTAACATATGAAAGGATAAGTTTAGGCAATAGTAAGAAGTCTAAATGAACTCTTCAGCCGTGAGTTTCTAGCTTTACCACCCAGATAATCATTCCACGATACTAATAAAAGGATGACCTTCATTTCAGTTAAGATTCATATTCATTAGGCATATAAAATAACTAAAAGATTCTTCAACATAAAAATACTTAAATATTGAGATAAATATTGTTAGCGATAATACTTGGATTCACAAACCTTGTAATGGTTGCATGGATTTGATCTCTCTGCAAATAAGAGAACAACAATACAGGTTAGGAATTAGTATATAACTTTGAAAAGTAAGCAAATAAAAACAGTTCATTATTACATATCACAAGTTAGTATTATAATTTTCAAAAGTATACAAAAAAAAGAAGATATATATATATATGAATCCACTTTCACGTTCTTCCCTTTGCACAAGCAAGCATTAAAATCTCAGTCCAAACAAAGTGATATGATAGCATTCGTCACCATATATATATAAGGTAACTTTTGAGTAGCAAATAATTAAATTAAGAAGCTCACATTATACACATGCAAACAAAATGACGATCATGTTACATATACGAATTTATCCGTGTACACATTCACGTTGCATTGTTTATCAGTATACGCGTCCTGCATTTACAAAAGAGAGGCATGGACCAAACCGCTGCTTGGACTACTAAACAGTAAATGTTCCTCCTTTAATCTTGCTCTGTCTCCGATTACTAAATTCAAGTTTCTTGTATCTTCTCCACTCTTCCGACCTTTGAAATTTATGCAACAGCGAGGGCTAGCAATGCGCCGTCCGATATTCACGTTGTGTTGTTTGTGCATGTGACCGAAAATGACCAATGGGACATGATATGGAGCATCCTCTTTTAATTGGGCTAAGGCTTGCGATAGAGCTAAACAAAATGAATGATCATGTGCTCATGAAACAAATTGTTCCATCGAAGTTGAGCAGATTTGATTAATTATATACATATGTCAAGTTTAGTTGAGCAAATATGGTGGTGTGAGGGTGTGTGATCGTGGGGATGGAATGGGGAAGTGGAAGTAGTTGTTTGATGGAAAACTACCTACCACGTTTCAAGTGGAAAGACATCCTCTTTGTTTTGTTTTGATACACAGTTTAAATTTCAAATTTATGTATAAACATGTCTTAAAATACGGTGTCCAAGAACATGTTGTATCTGTAAAGAAAAATAACCACCACGATTAATAGTATCTCTTTTTTTCTTTTTCTTTTTTGGTTTCTCCATTACAGAAATATTACGTGCATTGGATGTTGCGGGATTACCATGATTCAATTCAAAATGTTCACAGTGAAAATTTAAATAAAAATCAAATTTTTAACATTCAAAAGTTATACTGTATTAGGTACAAAGGTAGTTAGCTTTGTCTAAAAATATAACACTTGGCTTCTATTTGAGATGCCACTTGGATTTTTAAAACTTAGTTATTAGAGTTAGTTTTTTGTCCTAAAATTGTACACATGTCAAGATCTACTTATGCCACTTGGCTTAATATTAGGCTAGACTATCCTGTTTTTAATAATATATAGATGACAAAAATATGCCAAAAGCCATAAGCTAGAATTTCTAACTCATGACTTTTGGCTAGGGGTGGGCGTTCGGTTCTTCGGTTCGGTTTATCAAACTTCAGTTTGGCTATTTCGGTTTCGATTTTTGAAGGTGGACATCGAACACCGAACCCAACTAGTTCGGTTCGGTTCTTTCGGTTTCAATTTTTTGAAGTTTGGTTCGGTTCGATTTCGGTTTTTTCAATTCGATTTTTTTAATATGATATTAGAAGCGATTCCATTTACACAAATTCATATTCTCAAAAGCAACAAAACATAAAACTAACAAATTAAAATCAAAATCAAACAAACAAGATATACAAGAACAGAAAATCATAACCATAATATAGGATTACTAGGTGTTATATACATACAGTAAGAATAATTAAGAAAACACATAAAGGACATACATTAATCCTAAAGACACATCCTAGTCACCTTTCTTTGTTAAGGATATTTAATTTTCTCAATTGAAGTGAAAATTAGGGATACAAAAGCAAAAGAGAGCTTATTACAATTGGTTTTTTTTTTTTTTTGCTTAAACTTAATGAGTCTGGACTATTTTAATTTTTTTGGGTAATGTATAAATTTCGGTTCTTCGGTTCGGTTTCATCAAAGTTCGATTCGGCTATTTCGGTTTCGGTTTTTTGAAGGTGAACACCAAACACCGAGCCAAACTAGTTCGGTTCGATTCTTTCGGTTTCGGTTTCTTGAAATTCGGTTCGATTCGGTCCGATTTTTTGGTTTTCGGTATTTATGCCCAGCCCTACTTTTGGCTTATAAGTCAAAAATCATAAGCTCATCCAAATTGGATCTAAAAGTTACTCTCTTAGTTCATTTTTACTTGTATAGTATTTTAAAAATAGATTTTCACTTTTATTTGTCACTTTTAGCATATTAAGATAAGACAATTTATTTATTCTTATTTTATCATAGTATTAATTACTCACTTCAAATTATTTTTCAAATCTAATAAAAATATGCATCAATTAATATGGGTATATTGGTAAATTATATACTCCATTTATTATTTTTTAAATATCGTGAAAAGTCCAAAATGAACGAGTAAAAATGAATGGAGGGAGTAAGTTTCCTTGCTTGGTAATAGAATCTCTTCTATAGTGAAATCATCAAACCGTTGAGATCATTTTGGTGGTCGGCTGATTTAAGTTTCTCAGCTCAGCCGTCTGCGAATTTTCAGAGACATGAAAAAACAAATGGGAAATGGGCAAAGGAAATAATAAAAGAGAAAGAGGTCGAATTTTTACTAAGTTGAATTAAAATATAAAAAAGTAAACACGAAAAAGTGAAGGGGATTCAACATATATTATATATATTTAGTAGGCGTTTAGCCATAGGAAAAAAATCACTTTTTTTGAAATTTTTGAAGTTGGAGTTGTGTTTGGTCATAGTTTTTGCAAATAATATTTGATTGTTGAAATGTACTTTTCTTAAAAACATGAAATATGATCTATACTCCAAACATAACCAATGCGAGGAATATAGCAATTATACTTGAGATCAACTTATGGAGTGCTCAAAACTGATGGTTTCTTTCCATCAAAAGGCTGCAACTGGAAGTTACTGATGTACAAAAAAAATATAACATCTCTAAATATGATTTTGTTGCAAAACTCCCACCTGCTTCTTTTCTTTTAGAGGCTTTTTTGCACATGATGTTCAATGATGTTGGAGTGGAGAGCAACTGAGCAAGTTGCCTCTGACCAGTGAAAAAAGTTATATGAACTTTTATGGTAAAAATTGAAAACACAAAAATAAAAGTAAAAATAAAAGTCCAAAACAAAAAATGGAAAAAGTGAAAAACAAGGTTTTGGAATTTTTCTGGCCAAACACCATAAAATAAAAAAATATTCCGGAAAAAAGTGAATAATTCTCATGGCCAAACGGGTCCTTAAGAAGATGATTTATTTACACAGTATTGTGTACCCCTTAAAAGATAACAATTGAATTTGTAAGTGGTTTAAAAGATATGCGATTTGATTTGCTATAGAACGGAAAAATAACAATAATGAAATACAAGTTGAGAAATAAAGAGTAGGAAATAGCCCTTTAATTGATCGGACAGGCCGGCCTAAAGCTTAGATCTGCTCGGACCGAACTATGAGTAACTTTTATTACTTTATGCCTGAAAACTATGAGAATAGGACAATGGTGTGATTGTGTAGAAGATAGTGAAAAACTGATGGGATTGAGGGTCTACCCTCCTTCCTATTTATAGTACAAAAATTTACATTCAACTGGGTAATTGAATCAATTGGAGATAAGGATCTCCGAAATCACGGATTTGACAACTGTCGCTGCGTCGTGCGGAGTGAAATCTGCAACGGGCCGGATTTCCCGCAATATCGCCAACTGCTGTGTGCTCCTTGGGAATCGTGAAAAAAATAATTATAGATTAAGTATGAAAAAATCACTCTAAATTGGTACATGTAAATTTGTGAAAAGTATTATAGATTAAGTATGAAAAAATCACTCTAAACTGGTACATGTAGATTTCAATAGGAAAATTATATATAAATACCCAACATTTTTTTAGTGGAGGAGAACACTTCAAAATAAGAGAAATTTCAGATAAGATGAGGAAAAAATAATGTGATAAAAAATTAGCATCCAAAAGTAAGTAGACCTTATGATGATAAAAATTAGAAAAATATTCATAAAAATATTAAATTAGGAAATGAGTTTTATAGAAAAATAATTTTCAAACCACCTGTTAAAGTAATCTCTTTAATCCAAACTACATTTTACATATCAATTATCGTAATATATAATCGTCTAGGATGTATTATTACTTACTAAAAAACATATTGACTAAGGAAAATTCACAGAAAATTAAGATAAGTGAGTTAACATAAAAATAAATGTACAAAAATGTCAAGAAAAGAGTAAAATGAACAAAGTTTATAGCTGAATGTGGAGGGGAGATAACTCAAGTTGCCTTCACATTTGTAAGCTCCAAAGGTCTGAAAACACCAATATAAGACAATTCATATCAATATTCAAACCAATCAACAACAAAATATATACGAATAGATTCCTTTCTGTCTCTATCGTCATATTATCGCCCCCTTTTTTTTCTTTGTTGTATCATCGCCATCTCTTTTTTTCTTTGTTGTCCATCGGGAAGTTTGCACAGATTTAACACAGACTTATCTAATTTTTGTATTGACGAAAAATTACTTCAACTTGATAAAAATAAAGTAAAAAATATATATTAAGAAACTCAAAAAATGAATAGAATGTGATGTCCAAAAAGGGGACATCAAGCCTATTTGTAGATAGGGAAAATATGAGGATGAGGGGAAGAATTAATCCTCCACTATCACCACCTTCAAGGATATATTAAAAGCATTAATTTGCTTAGTTAAGAAATTTGACTTTTGGTTTTTTTTCCAATGTAGCACATAAAATTTTAAAATGAAAAAAAAAAAGAGAGAGAGAGAGAGAGAAAGGCCTAGCCACTTCAGTTGAAAAGCTGTTTTTGAAATTCTTTTCTTATATTAACTTGTAATTAATGTTGAGCATAAAGACTGCAATAAATAAGATGTTTATGATTGTATCTAATTATGGTTAACGTTTTTTTCCAGATGAACGTTGAGCTGTCTTTGCATATGAAAGTTGAGCATTTAATTGCAATAACTACTCCTTTTATGCTTGTATTGAATTAAGTTATTTTTCTACGAATTTTTTAATAAATAAAATGAGGTGAAAGGTCAAAAAATTGACAAAAAAGATAAATAGCAATGGAGGCCATAGTGAGGTGCCACATCATGTTATCTATGCTTAACTTTATATTATATATAGATAGATATAGATATAGATTTAATGAGCTAGATTGATTGCATTTTACTTTCTTTGATGTATATCTTATAACGTTTTCAACAAAAATAATTTTTCCAAATTTATTTATGCAAGAAATCACTGAATTCAAATTGAATTTAATTGAGAGAGAGAGAGAGAGATTATAAAAGTCGTTCTAATCAAATATATTTGGGCTAAAATAAGTAACACATTTGGTCGGACAATCGTTATGGTTCTTTTTTCGGATAAAAAAAGAGTCCATATATATATAGCCTTATTTTTTTGGATAAAAAAAAGTCCACTTAGCAAATCAAAAAGAATTAACCTTGTTTTTTCATATTTGCCCCTATTAAGTGTTATATGATCAAATCCCAATGCCTATTTAATTATGGTAGTTTAAAATTACCTATTTTTGTCTAGGATGAAGTATTTTCTTAAGGGGTGTGCAAATGGTAAGTGACACTTTTTTTTTTGATCTAATTGAATTAGAGGGAGTAAACAAGTAGTTCTCTAAACAAATGTGGCACATTCACTCAATATCTATTGGACTTTATTGCTTACTTAAATGCAGTATTATTAGGATTCATTCAAGATTTTGGTGAAAATATTCTGATCTGCTTATATTCTTTGGATATATTGACAACATATATATATATATATATATATATATATATATATATATATATATATATTGCATTTGATTATATTCAACACAAAATTTACCATGAATAGTTTTGTTATCTCCTATTTCGGTATTAAATAAAATGTTTATCCTATTTCATTGTGATATTACGGGTATATTGATGTTGTAATAGTTTTGTTATCATTAAAATTACTTATTCCCCAATAAATATTTACATTTTTGACTTGTTTCTCGATCGACAGGACTTGCAAAGAAAGAATGAAAATCTCCGAGAGAAAGGAGAAAAAAGAAGATCATGATGAGAAGCAACATATCATCACTTGCAATATATCCTATGAAATGGTAATTGAGATACTAGGAAGAGTACCTTGCCAAGATTTGCTAGAAAATTTAACGTTGGTATGCAAGAAATGGCATACAATTATCTACAATGGGAGGTTTGCGTACGCACACCTTGAACACACAATTAAAAAATCTTCATCATTCTCTCAACTGAAGGCTCTTGTTATCTCCACATATGATGGAAAATCTGTCACTGTTTCTTCCTTGGAATGGAATGATAATTTCAAAGACAACCCATTTGGAAACTTGAGGAGTAAACCTATAGAGTTGTTAACGATTGAATATGAGTCGAAGACCTGTATTAATCCAATGTTGTTCCAGAAGGCAAATTGTGTGAATGGTTTTGTTTGTTTTTGGAGTGGACATCATGCTCGACTATGGAATATGTTACAACTCCGCCTAATCCATACTGGTCTCCAAGAATAGATATTCATACTATAGTGGGGCTGGGATTTTGCCCAATTTCATATGAGTACAAAGTAGTCGTTTTTCAACGTCAAGCTCCATATTCAGTGACGATTAAAGGTTCGATTTCAACTATTAATGGAAATGACCAATCATGGAGGTCGTTATTATGGAATCATAATTCAGTTGGACCGGATGGTTGGTCAACGGCATGTGTAAATGGGGTGTTATATTGGTGTACAACGAGTCTTTATCACGATCCACATCATCATAAAGTCGAGAGTGATACAACAACACTTGTTGCTTTCGACGTGGCTAAGAAAGAATTTGATCTAATTGAGGTACCAATAGAAAGCCATGAAGACAATGTAAGTATAGACGAAAAGGGAGGAAAGATTTATGTGATGACAAAAGCAATGTGTCTAAATTTTCGTAGTATCTTGTTCAAGGGATATATTGCTCATAATAATGATGACCTAGGAAGCTTAAGTTCATGGAGGTTAGAGTTTAGTGTGACGATTTATGATATATGAGACGGCATATATAGAGGGAGTATGTCACATGAGCTTTACCAACGAAATTTTGATAGTTGACGCAGGTGATACGATGGGTTTTTTTGATGTTGAAACTGGAAAGGTGTTGGACGAATTTCATAGATTGGGTTTAACAACATCAATGTTAATACCTTATGTGCCAAGTTTGGTAGCTCTTCACCATTACCCAATAAGAGAAAAAAAATTACTTGGACGCTGTGTGCGGTTTATAAGTATTTTATTTTCCATGTGTGTTCGAACAATTTTAAGATTAGTTATTTTAATTCACATTCATCTGTAATTCATTATTGAGATATTTTTCCATCGATCAAATCAGTTTTCATAGCACATCTTCAAGTTCTACCTACTAGTAATTCATATGGTCTTATTTGTTTTAGTTTGATTTTTTTTTCCTTTTAGTAAAGTAAGCCTAGTGTAGCGACGAAAACGGAAAATCATATAAAATAAGATTCGAAAATGATAAAGTTTTAAGCAAGATAGATTCAGACGGCTAGAAGCAATTCTTAAGTGTACATGGACTAAAATCAAAATTAATGAAGCACCAAATAGAGCAATAATTACTTAACATGCATGAAGCGTAAACCCGTCAGCCGGTTCGGGTTAACCGGTTCAAACCGGACCGGTAAAACCGGAACCGGTTGAACCGGTTATTAAATACCGGTCCGGTTTCCATTTTTTTGGAACCGGAACCGGAAAATCAATCGAATTAATTAATTTTTTTTAAAATGTAGCCGTTGGGCTGCTTTGTTGGACCGTTGGCCAACGGTCCATTTGCAAAAATGGCCGTTGCCAAACGGTCCCAAACATATATTTTGCCCCCCCCCCCCCAACCCCAAACTTTTTTTTTTTTTAACAACACTAACCGTCCCCTTTTATATATAACCCTATCTCATTTCCGTTTTAATCACCAATTCATTACTCTTATAACTTTTCTCTCAATCTCTCAATTATAGTTACTTTGCAATAATTAGCCACTTTAAATTTCTCTCAATTAAATATTATTAAGTCTTATTATAGTTTCAATTATTAATTTTGCAATTATAATATTGTTGGTCGAGTTGGTGATTTTGCAACAATCAGAAGTAGCTTTGGTGGATTTGCAATTCTAACCGCCTTTCACCTTTGTTGGAAATTAGTCCGGCAATTTGGTACCTTCGTTCCAACTCTATCTTTATTTTTTAAATTTAATTTACGCAATTTAATTTGTTGCAATTTATTTTCTTGTGATTTATTTGAGCGTGATTTAAATTAATTCTATTTAATAATGGCGAAGAGATATAGACGTAGTGCTGATAGTAGTGGTATTGTTAGGGGTGGGTTTAATGAGGAAACATTTGTGGAAGAAACACCTAATTTAGGTATTGATGTTGGTGGAAATAATCCACCTTTAGATCATGAGGCAATGCAACAACATTATACCGACACTTTTAATGAAATTGATGATGATGAAACACAAGCCCTCGAAAATCCCATAGGAGATACAGGTCCTGCACAATCACATACACACGATAAACCGCCTAGAACTCGTAAGCCAACCGCTAAAATTTGGAAATTTATGACTAAGGATAAGGAAAGCCAAACAGCTAAATGTACCCTATGTGGACAAGTATTTGCTTTTAGGCAAGGAACTAGTAAGGATGGTGGAACGGGTACACTAAATGGTCATATGAGAAAGAAATATATGGATGTTTGGGGAGAGCAAACGGGTTCAAATGTGGGGGGGTATTCAAATGACGATAGACCACGAACCAGTAAAAATTTTAAGTATGACAAGAAAAAAGAGCGTGTATAAATAGCTAAAATGGTAGCTTATTATTGTTTACCATTTTCCTTTCCTTCAGGTTTGGGGTTTGTTACTTACATTCAACGTTGTTATAATCCGTTATTTGAGGGTATTCCTAGAAGTACTTGTAGAGCGGATGTTATAGATTTGTATAAAAAATATAGATTTTATTTGCGCCATGTATTTAATTCTTTAAATTGTAATGTTTCTCTTACAACGATTTGGGTCTTAGTCTTAACAAGTTAGATTTTTTTGCTACTACATGTCATTGGGTTGATGATAATTGGGTTATGCAAAAAAGAATTATAGCTTTTTTATATGATGAAGGGAAAGGTCGTTACGATGGAAAATTTTTAGCGGATTCAATGTCTACTATTATGAGATTTTTTAACATTTATAGAAAAACACTTTGTATTGCTTTAGATAATGCTACTAATAATACAAAGGCGATTGTTCTTTTAAAAGAAATTAAACCCTCCACTAAAAAATGTTTTCATGTGAGATGTAGTTGTCACATTTTAAACTTAATTGTTAAAGATGGTCTTATGTGTTTTGATTCTATTAAAAAAGTTAGAGATGCGGTTGCGTTTCTTTTTTGTAATGCTAATAGGGGAAAGTGAGAGATTTTAAGAATTGTTGTGTGGAAAATAACCTTAGACCTAGAAAAATTCAAGTAGAAATTGAGACTAGGTGGAACTACACTTACATTATGCTACAACAAGCATATGAGTATATGATTCCCATACAACAAGTTCACAACAAATATAATATTAATAATGATGATTGGTTAAATTTTACGCATTGGGAAGATGTTAAGGAATGTGTTGAACTCTTAGAAATTTTTTATAATGCAACTCTTGCTTTTTCTAAACAATTCTATCCCACGGTAACCGGAATTTTAGCCTACTTAGCGGAAATAACTAGAGTTTTACAAGAGTATGAATATAAACCCGGTTATCAAGCGGCTATTTTTGATATGACAACAAAATTTAAGAAGTATTTTTTTTCCATCCCAACTTTATTTATATTGAGTTCTCTTTTAAATCCTTGTTTAAAAGTGTCTTATACTAAAGCATTGGTTAATCAAATTTATACATTTTTAGAAATTGAAGGGGAGTTGAACCATCTTTAGGTGAAATGACCTCGCTATTGATGCTGAGTTTAGAAAAGTTTTTAGTCATTATTCTAATTTGGAAGAACATGCTACACCCGTTGCTCCACGCCTTACTACTTCTCAAAGTAGCAAAAAGGGCTTGTCGGGTTTGTCGCATTTAAAAGTTTTACATTCACATCCAACTCCTTCTTGTAATGCAAACTTTGATGAATATCACTTTTATTTGATGCAGCCAAATGTGGATATCAAGGAACTAGATGATTTGGACGTCTTAGCATGGTGGAAGAAATACAAGGCAAGTCATCCGATACTCTCAAGAGTGGCTCGAGATATCCTTACGGTTCAAGTATCAACCGTGGCTTCGGAGAGTGCATTTAGCCAAGGAAGACAACAAATTGGAGACCATAGACACTCATTATCCGGATTTAGCTTGCAAAGTGTGCATTCGCGATTGGATTAGATCGGAGCGACGCAACCAAAACTTAGAAGCGGTGGAAGGCGAAGAGGAAGAGATTGAAGATTTGATAGCAAGTTGAGACCAAATGGAAGACTTTGAAGATATCTTCATGGCCGAATATGATATGGGGAAATTAACCAAATGATTGAGAATTGGTGATTTTATTATTCTACTATTTCTTTGCAACTCATGTATTATTTACAAGAATGAATAAAATATATGGCTCATTGAGCTTTCTTCTATTTACTTGTGTTCATATTTTTACTTATATTAAGTTAGGAATATACCTAAAATATACTAAAAATATACTTATAATATACATCTACTTAAATTAAAAACTAGAAAGTTATATACTTGAAAAATAACTAAAATATACTAAGAATATACTTATAATATAAATATACTTAATTTATAAAATACGAATTTATAAACTTAGAAAAAAAATTAAGCTATAAATAACTTAAGTGATAATATATAAGTATATATAGTAACATATAACTTAAACATATATATATATATATATATATATATATATATATATATATATATATATATATTACTATTATATATAAGAGGAAATGTGATTTTGTATATATATATATATATATATATATATATATATATATATATATATATATATACTTTTAGGTCCTAATCTTATTTATTTATGTCAATTTTTTTGTTTTTGTTTTTAAAGTCTACTTTTCAAAAGCTATCAAATATCCTACCTATTTATATATTTTCTGATTGGTGCTCGATATCCGCATTTGAGCCCAATTAATCCGTATATCGCGCCTATTCGAGATTTTTTTCCATATCCATGTTCGAACCCCTAATCCCTAATTAAGAGAGGAGCATATTAAATTATGTATTTGTCTTAAAAGTTCATTAACTATGTATAGATTATTTATTTAGAACTAAATAACTTCGAGAAAATTAGGATACATAAGTTATAATTTCATCAAAATGGAAGTTAAAATATTAAAGGAGTGGAATGAAAATTTTGCTTTTATATAACTACCCACTTGTGGGACTACAATGGGTATATGGTTGTTGTTGTTGTTGTTGTTGTTGTACACTTGTACTAACACAAATTATATTTCTTTTAGTTAAAATATATCTTTTATATCTTGAGTTTGGGCCGGGCTTAATATATATATATATATATATATATAAGTTATATAACCTAAGTATATTGATATATATAAGTATATTCTTAGTATATTTTAGGTATATATTAGTATAACTTAAGCATATAACGTATATATTTGTATTCGGTCGGTAAATATATAAACTTTACTTATAAACTTATATAACATATGTAAATATACTTATAATATACTAATAAATACTATAATATATATATATATATATATATATATATATACTATGCAAAAAAAAAAAAAGAGGTTTTGGACACTTTTTAACCGGACCGGTCCGGTTTCGGTTATTTAACCGGTAAATCGAAACCGGAGGCCGGTTTCGGTTTTTAAACCGGAAATCGGCCGGTTTGTTAACCGGTTATCGGTCCGGTCCGATTCAAACCTGTTAACAGGTTTAATGAAGCGTACTCTTATTTAATTTTAATACTCTGTTATGATCAAATAGTTTGCCACAGGCACATGTGTTCTAATTTGGAATGTTACCCTATCAGCTAAGCAAGACACAGTTCAAAATGCTTAAAGAAACTAAAGAACGACAAAGGAAAGTATTCCATAATAATTTCCATCATCAACATTAGTCTGCAAGAGACAAAACACAAAGTAGGAATTAGGGAGTATCAAGGGTTGTGATGGGATTGATAGGATCCCTTCACCCTTAATTAGAGGTCTGAAGTTTAAATCCTAAAAATAGAAAAAGTCTTGGTATGGAGCATTTCGCCCTTTAATGGACCTTACATAACATGAATCTGAATTAATCGACGCTTAATACAAATACTACACTGGATGTGCAACGACCCAACGGGTCATTATGTGCCTTTTGACCATTTTACACTTGTTGACCAATTTCCGAGATTATAAAGCATTTCTAGTGAAAACTGTAGGATTTAGAATCCTTAAGTGAAAGCGTTTGACCTATAGTTGACTTTTGGATAAATGGATCTTTTTTGAATTTTTGTCGATTCTGTGAAGTTCGGAGGGTCGATTATGACTTGCGGGGTATTTGGTTCGATTCACGAGGCATTCGGGTGCATTCTGGGTCATTAGTTGGAAACTTGATTTTAGCCGTTTGGGGGTTGATTTGGTTAATTAGACCTCTGTTCGGAATTTCGAGGCCATGGTGATTCCGTAACGTGTTTTGACATATGCGTGCATGTTTGGTTTGCGTATAAGGGATCTTGGATTATTGTCGAGATTTCGGGAAAGGTTGGTGAAAAACCAAAAGTTTGTGGTTCTGGTGTGACCGCTGTAGTGGGCTTGGTGCCGCTACAGCGGGACCGCCATGGCGGGGTATCAACCGCTAGCGGTGATCTGGGAGTAGGGAGTGTTCGCATGACAGATAGTGGGCCGCCATAGCGGGACTGCTATGGCGCGGTCTTGACCTCTATGGCGAGTGGTGTCTTTTAATAAGTACCACTATAGCAATAGCCCGACCGCTACGGCGGGATCGCTGGGGCGATCTGGTGACCGCTCCAGTGATCGAATGGAAACAGAAACCCGTTTTTATATTGTTAAGTTCGAGTCATTAGTCACAAACTCCCAAAAACAGTTCCTAAGAGCAAAAGATGCGATTTATTCAAGAACTTGGTGGAATCATCTTTGAGGGTAAGTTCTAACCATCACTTTGTTCATTTTCCTTTCTCGCTTAAGTTCCCATATTAGTTCTAGGTTCTTTAATGGTGTATGAAAATCCTAGAACCCTAAATTCATGAAACCCTTATTTAAGTTGTGGAATGTTGATTAGCTTACTGTTTATAACATCTAGAAGATTGGAGTTGCTTATTTATTTCAAGAATCTATGTTGAGACTTAGAGTTTCACCCAATTTGGCTGTTTTTGCCTAACTTATAAATTGAAGGGTCTAAAGTGATTAGAACCCCATGAATAAGAGGATTATGATTGTTAGGACTGAGGGTAGGATAAATTCACCCTTAATTTCTTATTTTGGTCATTTGACTCGTTAGGGGTATTTTGGGTATTCTTTCCCGAATGGATTCCCCGTTCGATTAGTTGGTTGTCGTGGTCATTTACTTACTTGCAACGTTAATTACTAGACTACCATCGTTCTGAGGCTCTTCAGAAATGGAAGGCTCGTGTGGAGTAGTTCGTAGCTCATGTTCTGCATTCGAGGTAGGTTACGGCTTACCTTAGTTAGACTTTGATTAGCGAAACGTATATATTGTGTAGAATTGATGGGAGAAAGAATGATTAGGTCTTCAGACATGATGTCTGGTTGGCTATTACTTAGGTTGGTACGACTTCTGATTATGTGGGCTTGTCGCCGTAACGCATTATGATGGGGTATTTGTATTCGTACTATGGTGATTTGGGGAGGTATTCTATTAGGTTGGATGATTGTGGCTTGTTGCCATGTTATTGTGATTAGGCTAGTTACCTTAATTGTTGTGTTGTGATACGTGTTGCACTCATTTCTCTCTTGTTGTGTCATTTATCATCGGAGAAAAGAAGCATAATGAGATTAGGCCTCAATCGTGTTGTTTAATTATGATAAGACACGGTGGAAATCTTGATTATAATTTACTATTGATGATGATATCATGCATGGCATACATTCTCATTTCACATGTATATTGATATCGAATTATGACTTGGTACTGATGATGATAAAAGAGAAAATGGAGCACTTTGGGACACAAGACTTAGTTATGGGATATACTTGCTATATTTGGAAGTAAAGGGTATCATAGACTCTTTATGTTGATTGAGATGGTTTGTATGATTCATTCCATGGTTGAACTGATTCATCTATGTCCTGATATGGCTTACGGCATTGTTAGTTGCACTTTCATTGGCATTAGATTTCATTGATTTATCATGCTTACTTTTGAGTTGGTGTTTGATCTTGGGGTTCTAGACTTGAACCATATTTTGAATACTCATCTTGCATACAATATATGTACAAAGGGGCACATTTGACAGGGGGTGAGGATGCGGCCTATTTGTGAACTCATGATCCGAGGTCTGTTCCGGAGCGAGGGGTACATGAACTTTGCGGGTCCCCCACGGGTCATGACTATTGTGCGAACAATGCCTTTAGCATGTGTACAGGTTTGAGGTATTTAGCCATTGCATTGCATATCATTACATTTCATTCTGCATCATTATATAGGTCTTCATGTTTGATTTGGATTGGTCTGTTCGTATCATTGTGGTGGCATGGATCGGATTATTTGTCACGACCCGAACTACGGGCCATGACCGGTATCTGGGGCTAACCACCGAACGCCGCTCATGCTGCTACTTATCTGATCCCATTCATTCTATATACTCATAATCATGGAAAACTATTAACATTTGAAACATTTTTTTTTGTAAACATAAGCCCTTCGGCTATCAAAATAATATATATGTATATATACAAGAAGACTATGGAACCATACTACCCACGCGCGTATCTACGAGCCTCTGCGGAGTACTTAGACATAAGGACGGGACGGACCCCGTCGTGCCCAAAATATATACACACAAAAGGCGCCTCAAAATAGCACCTCCGGAGTAAGGAGGGCTGGGTATGTCTGCTCGATGACTCCTATGGATGCAACGTCTCCACTGTGCTGCTGTGGGCATGAACACGGCGTCCAAAGAAAAGGACGTCGATGCGAATATTGTCGAGTATGTAAGGCATAAACAATAATAGAACATCAATGAAATAGGGGAGACATCAAATGAGGAGCAACTTTGTCTTATTGTATCATAAAAGAAATAGTGCGTGCGCTTACTCTCATAAACATCATCTGTCATGTATGCGTAAGTGTATAAAATTTGCCCGACCATATAGGTGCGGTGTGATAATCGATAACATTAGCCCGCGTCCAGGCCTCACGTCGGGGTATCGTCACATCTTACCGTCCACTAGTGGCGTGCCCATGCCATCCGGCCATGGTGTATAAGTACCGTATAGGTGCGGTGTAATATCATCATATGCTCATAATAGTATGCTCGTAACAATATACTCATAGTAGGCTTATCATAACTCATCATAATGCATGCGTAGAAACTCATAGATAATCATACTTTATCGGGGTGACATAAGGTCGTGGACCCCGATTTCATTATGGCGCATTCATAAGCATTACGCCTCACCTTGAAGGAACAAGCATAAGGTGAGTGTATATAAGGATCAACGTAAATAGATTAATGATAACGACCCTTTAGCTTTATAGGAACATCATGTCATGGGCTATAACTTCTTTAGACTTAACTTATCATCAACAATTTTCATACTTGCCTTATCTTTCTTCTTTATCTTATACATGTGTAGCTCCTTATAGTCATGGACTCATCGTCATTTTTTGTCGCGCTCATAATATATGTCTTATCTTTCTCTCGTATGGCTATTCATGAACGTGGGCTCTTGGTTCTTGAATTTAGGAGATTCATGGAGGGGAAAATCATGCCTTGGAAGGAAAGAGACGAACATCATATGATGGGTCTATCAACCATGAATAATAGCACGGAATCGTATAAAGGTCATTAACTTTGTAGAAATCTTGTATCATAAGTTTTAGGATCTACGAACTTGGGCTCGTCATCACGTTTATAACATACCTCCTAGCTCACTCTCATGCGAGTTCTTTATGACGTAGACTCATCATTCCCAATACATACATATGTGTAGAGAAGTCATAGAAAGATAGGAGGGTTCATACCATAGAGGTACGCCTTAGAAAGAAGGGACTAGCCTTATATACCTTTGTCGTTTAACTATTTTATCGCTTCTTCTCGTTCTCTTCCAACGCTCACGTTTCCACCTTCGAGAGAATTCGCATCATCATTAGCTAATCGATTATAAGAACGTGCTTACTAAAGCTAGAGAAAATTGAAGCATTTCCTTTATTTATACAACTTTCTCCATATCCCGACTCCCAGCACCCCCCTAATAATATCCACCATATCATCATAATAGCCTTTATTCAACTACATTATCCCTTGTTCTCAATTCACTTCAATTTATCCATATTCATGGTCATATCACACAATTTCGTTCATTCATATAAAATGTCTATTCCATGTTCTCAATATCATTTATAACATGATTATAATCATAATGTATCAAGAATCATAACTCAATCCAAACATTTACTCAAAAGTGACACTATTCCCCCATTCCCCGACCCATTTCCTATTTCCTTAGATAATCCAAGTGTTTCAACTTTCAAATACCTTAAACAACAAGGAAAGGTCATAAAACTTACCTTAGATGGCGTAGAATGAACCTTGGGTGCAAACACTTCACTTAAGAAAAACCAGCTTCACCTTCACTTGAATTTCTTGGCTTAGATGAATTTTGATGGGTTTCTTACACTTGGTTCACTTGAATTCTTGTTATTGATCTTTGATTTCCTTTGTTTTCTTGTGGATGAAGAGTAGAGAGATTTCTAGAGGGTTCTAGAGAGAAGTAGTGTCGAAATGAAATGAATTAATGAATGTGGGTCTCACACTTTAATGACTTAAAATACGATCCGTCGGGCAATTCGCCCGTTTTGACGGGCCGTATAAATTCCTACGGACCGTCAAAATGGTCCGTCGTAGAACTGCCCGGTCAAAAATAGGGTCCTTTGTGACCATTTAACGCCGGGGTCCATTTTACGGACCGTAGGATTTCTACGGACTGTCAAAAGTCCTACGGCGTCAAATGGTCCGTCGTAGGATTTCTCTCGCCTCGGACGATTGTCGTAGAATGGCCATAACTTTTTACTCGTACCTCACATTGACGAGCGGTTTATTGCGTTGGAAACTAGACTCGATGAAATTCAATTTGAAAAAAATAAACACACCAAAACCCCTCATATTCTAGGAGATATGCTCCCACCAATGTGGACCAAAATTTTGTCCGAAAATTTTACCAAGTTTTACCAAAGTTCCCATAAACTCAATTCCTTTATTTGTTTGTTCTTAAATCCTTATGGAACCTTCTTAACACTTATTTAACACTTTATTAACAATCCAAGAGACATTATAACTCTTCTCCAAAAATTCATTAAGTCATCGTTAATTCGATACTCGTAAATCTTTTAAAACACATAACATATACCTTGCTTTCCTTAGCAACTTTCGTCTCCTACTTCAAATGTCTTTGAAATATTATTTAGAATCATCAAATGTTATTTCTTACTTATCGAAACACCATATACTTCGTGCTCTTTCTTCGTTCGCCATTCACTATGCATCAACGCAAAATTTTTCAGGTGTAACATTATTGACCGGGTCAGATTGCGAAGTAGTGACTCTGCCTAGGTTCAGAACTTGGATTTGTGATTGTCATTTGAGATTATTGAGACTCGATATACTTGTGGTTTAGAAGCTTCATCTTAGGTTGTGATTCGATTATGGGATATTCTGCGACCTTGGTTTGGGTATTATGTGCATATCTGCTTATCTTGTTGCTTTTATGCTTATATGTGTGAACTAATTTTAGTCGGCTTATGATGCTTACTCAGTAAGTATTGTTTGTACTGATGCTACTCTTGCGGTACTTTTCATTTGAGTGCGGAGTCTGTTACTAGATCCAGTTCCCGTCGTTGAGAGTGATCCGAGTCTATGTGACAGCAATTCTAGGGTGAGCTTTTGGGCTAGATCCATGAACCCAGAGACTCTTCTTTATATTTAACTGTCTACTTTGTATTCCTGAGACAGTATTGATATTTGAGATTTGTATTTCTATTAGACTTGTATCATGTAATAGTGGCTCCC